>NC_088332.1:41820000-42165000 GCF_036884655.1 Musa acuminata AAA Group
GAGCCCAATTTACTTTTCAAATAGTTGTCCAAAATATGAAATGGCAAAATCTTAATTGGAGCTGAACTAGCACTAGAAACATAAAAACACAAATTAACTTATAATTTGATCTGCATCAAAAGCCTCATATAAGACAGTTATGGTGTAAAAATGAGGCTTTTACCTGAAGTACAGAAACCTTAATCAAACTTCAATCTAATTGACTGTTTGGAATGGTGGTATTTATATATGTTAAAATTGAAGTACTAGTCTCAAAATTTTCCTTCTTTTAGGTTATTTGTTTTCAGTTTGTATTCAAACATTTGGTGATTGCAAAACAACTGTCTTTAAATAGGAACCACTGACCTTCACTTAGCAATACATGGAATAGAGCTTGTTCATACCTATCATGCTTTGTTCTTCGATTAATATATGTAAATAGCCATGTGCTGTGTGCTAGGTGTATCTTATACTTTTACATATAGTTATTAAAACCAAACTGGGAAGCAACCTGGTCAAGCCTTGGTTCACTGGTTGAATCGATGGGTCAACTACATGTTTAATAAAAAAATATATTAAATATTTAAAATTATATATAGTAAAAAATATAAAATATTAAAACTAATTAAACAAGAAAAGTTGTATAGAAAATGATAATAATGATAATATCAACCAATATTATAAAGCAAATTGTGCACGAAGAATGCAAAAGTTTGATTGATTGATCACAGTAGAGTACTGAATTGAAGTTTGCTGATAGGCTTCTCTCTTCCTATGTTGCTTTTGTTAATTCAATCTTAAACTTGTAATAGCATTTGAGACTTTTTTTTGATAAAGTAAGATTTCGTTGGCTTAACACTCTGTTCTATTCTCAGGGACATCAATTGTGTGGATGCTCTTACAGTGGAATGCACATCAACCTCAGAGTGCCTCAAAGCAAGAATAAATCAAATTTCCATTTGATGCAGACATTGTCATGATCTATCGTATTATGTTATTCCCTTTTCTAATCTTGGCAGGAGAAAGTTTTGCTTAAGCTACCATCATTTTATCATCTCCAGACACGGTTTTCTGATATGGAACTCATGCCTTTCTGGTGATTCTCTAGTATAATGGTTGTGAATGCCCTCCTTAGGTTTCTTCCCGTTACTTTAAGCACTAAACTAAAGCATCTTTCATTATATAATCAATCTACTGTCTAGCTTCTGTTACCGGCGGTGAGTCTTTCGTTTTCATTTGAATGTTACTCTTCAAAAGATCTAATCGTATGCTTATAACTATCAATTTTAGCGTTCTCATCGTTTTCTTTGCTTTGTATCTACGTGTATTGATGGCATGAGTTTCTTATGGTTAACTATCTACTCATGGTTGAATCTAAATTATGTCATTTTGGGAGAGTTTCTGGTTGTCGTTATGCTTAAACGAGTTATGGACGGTTGAATCTAGATATATATTTGTGGGAGAGTTTCTTGTTGTTATGGTTGAATCTGTGAGAGCAGAAATAAAATCTAATCCTCCCATTAGAACTAACTAAAATAGGTTAAGAAGGTCAAATAAACTAAATAGGGAGTTAAAAATTAGAGTATGGAGGTATGAAAATGGTGTTTATTAGAGAATCATTTACGATACAATTGAGGTTTGATTTGAAAGAATCGGAAATTCGAAAAGTGGAGTTTGAATTGAAGGAACATAAGACATGTAATCAACTATATCAAATGTGTTGGAAAAAGAGGGTTTAAATAAATTTTTAATCAACTATATTAAATATTTAGAAAAAAAATAAATTGGTTTTTTGATCCAATCAGGAATTGCCATGTGGCAACATGAGAATGTGTCTGTGGCATGTTGCATGCTACCCGCATTGCAGCAATGAGCGACACAGGAAAAGCCTACATTCCAACAAGCGCATAGCAAAAAGCTTGCGTTTATGGAGAGCGTAGTGACGTGTGCAAAGATCACGTCACACGGGAAAGGGAGATGCACTTTTACTATGTTGTTTTTAGAACTCTTATAATCTTTCACAAAATATAAAATTATCTAAATAAATAACATAATAATAAAACAAAAGTTGCTGTTTGCACATTTACTATGCGATCAATAATATATTTTCATCTTATTTTATAAAATAATCTTTCATTTAATGGAAATAGAATAAACTAAAATTTAAAATATGTTCCCTTGATCCAGACCTTAACTAACTCGCATATAATATATAATACGTCTTAACGAGTTTATACGTTAAGAATTATACATATATTTTTGTTTAATCATGAGAGATTTTTAAATTTTTTCAGATCATCAATTGCGATCATCTATAAATTTTGTTATATAAGAGAGCTCTTATCAATATGTGTGTATAGTTACATCATATAGAAAATATTATGTTATCTTTTTTTCGACGTAAACTTTATATATATCTTTATTAAAGTGTTAATCATTGTGCCCATTATCCAATTAATTAGGTTGTATTTTGTCGCTAAAAGACTTATTTTAGGTTAAGACTCATTTCTCTCTGTGACACGACCTTTATCATATTTTAAGTCTTTAGTAAGACAATAATCAATTAGATTATTATTAATTTTATTTTAAAAAAATAAAATAAAAATAATCTAATCATTTATTATCTATTTCTTATATGTTTACTCTTTTTGTAAAAATATATTACAACCTTGTAATCAAAATTTTGAAATAGGATTAAAGCACTCAACTTAAGTACAAATGATATCAAGTGCTATAACTCAAGTTTCCAGTGTACTCCTATCAATTATGGTATGCTTGAAACATTTGCTAGTATATATCATTAAACAATAGCCATATATGATTTTAATATAGATTTCATATCTAATTAATAAAAAATCCAATAAGGATATTCAATAAATTTAAATCATTCATCAAAATAAAAAATATTTAATGACAAATCAATCAGTTATGCTAGGGTTACAAGTGTCTCTAGTATCTACCAAAAATAACATATGAGAGAGATATTAGGTTTGGTTGCATATCATAGGCAAAGAATTAATCTAATAATGTAAAAATATCTTTACTAGGTTATCAATATTATTAACTAGATGAATGATCATAGGTTGTCCGTGGAATTTTGACAAGTGAACATAGCTAAATTATCTTTTCCTATGGACGATAAGCTGCAAAGTGCAGAAGATATATCTACTACCTGCTAGCGGCAAAGATGAACTTCAATAAGCAAATCTTCCATGAGACGATTGAGTTGATTAGCATTGAGGTGATCAAAACATAATGTTTGTCTAACAGGAGACCACGCATGTGGATGATGACAAATATCATGCCAATCATGCATTATTTGAATTTTAAACCTGTATGTGCATATTTAAACCCTCCGCGAACATTAAAAAAATCTAGCAGTCTTCTTGTTACTTCACCAGAATAGAAGTCATACCAGTGAAAGGTCTCCAGCAGGAACTGATCTTCTCATCAATTTTGTCCATGACTCGTTTGTCTCAGTAATAACTTTCAAAGCATAGTCCTATACACCAAAAAGAACAAAAGAATACAATAAAACTGAGTATATATCATATTTTACAATTACAATTGAAACTGTACATGTTAACCAAAAGTTTGCAAGTAGAGGCACTATGTGCATACAGAAAAGAAGCATGAGACAATACAGATGCAAGCATCAGGAACAAACTGTATAATCAGATACTACTTTCTGAAATTGCTAGTCCGGTTCAATGATGAATTTCCTTAGCTTCAACGCAAAGGTGTATAAATTAATTCAAGGGAAAAAAGATCGATCACTAAATTTTTTCTTTCATTGAGAAGGAGAATAACAAAACAATTAGGTTTTGACTCTCATTTCTTTCTTAAATTCTCTCCTTACCTTTATAACCTTTACTTTTGACCATCATTTCTTCTTTCTTCTCTTATAACACCTTTGATTATTGTATTTTAGAAGACGTAAGACTCTAACTTATAAACTAATAAGCTAAAATATGCATTTTATTTATTTAGATACTGGCCAATGATAATTGTTGATGTATGGCTTTCTATATACAAATCACAGTTCTAATAGCTCATATCGATACAAGAGCGGGGCCATTATGGTGATGCATATTGGACGAAACTAACATACATGAGTCAGGTCATGGCAGGGGTTGCATAGAGCTTTACCCATGGAATAGCACAAGTCTACTGAGTGCCAACTGTTTTAAAGCAAACCACCCTGTCCAATGCAATCAATGTTTTTCTACCAGTTTCAATGAAAATTAGACTAATTTTGATAAAAGCTGGTTAACAACTGTAAAGACTCAGATTAGAGCTGATCTGCTTTAAGGCATCATTTAAAGCAGATTGCTAAAATATTGCTGAAATTGTAACTCTATAAGGAACGATCAGTATGGGAGGCTCTTGCTAGTGCAGGATATAAGGAGAGTCTGATATTCATAGCTTACCCCAAGATGTGGATAGGTGGTTTCTGAGGTTCACATCCATGAAACCTAGGTCAGAAAGGAGCAATCCTACTGGTGCATTAAGGCTTACTCAGGTTAAAACATAGAATATGACAGGCTAAAAAAAACCTCATACTGGTATGGATATTGATGTGGAAGAAGACAAACAAATCATGTCATGATCATGCTTAACAATCAATTGATGTTGTTTACAGAATTTTTTTGATATCATAATAAATTCTTGCATTCAAAAAATAAAATAATTTTATACTGTTATTCTGCAATGCCTTTTCAGAGTGCAGTTCCAAACTGGTAGATTCTCCTATATTATATTTCAAGTATTTGTTGAGACATTCATATTTAATAAAAAAAAAAAGCTAGAATATCCAGACCAGAAATGAGTAGTAAGCATCACCAGACAATGTAAAACAGTATCATTTTATAAAACTTAATTCTCTTTAAAATTGAAATAATCAACAAAGTCTATGAACCATACAACAGTGTATGAAATGGGAACCACTCAAGAATCACCACACAAAAACTGAACATGCAAAAGGGCAATTTCGAATAACATCTGCCAATTTAGAATTGAATTCAAATAAGAAAATACTGTCTTGAGCAACATGTAGATAAAAGATTCTAATACTACAATATAGAGACCTTACCTTGTTTGCAGCTTTGTTGCCAAGACCAAATTTATTAGCAGGCTTTCCATCTGGAATCTTGTAGTCTCTGAACCAGTCTCTTATAGCAGTCAGAGTTCCCTAAAGCAACAGCAGGCCCAGTGGGTTCCAAATAATCAACCACAAAGAATATGAATAAGCACAATGAAAACAGCAGTTGTTTGTTGTACTTCACTATCAACTCAACCACTGAAAGATCAATAGAAGGAAAGAAGTGAAATTTATTAACAGAATTCACAAAATCACAATTATCTCCAGAAAAAGGCTGAATTAGATCCCTTCAAACTTAATGATATTTTAAAATCAAGGTTAGAACATTGCTTTCTCAATGTATGAATCTTTTGAAATGTGACAGTCATGTCGTGTTCAACTGAATAACATTGAGAAATTGTGGACACCTCTTTTTCCAGTTTTACCCTGTTCTAAAATGTAAATATCATAAAACAACAAAAAGAATCCATCCAGTTGATGGCAAATATCAGTTCAGAAGGTTTAGCATGACAGAACACTTTTAATTTCTTGTACTGGCTCAGAAAACACACGAACATAATATGCATAAAGCACCAAGCAGTTGGAAGTGTACAATATAGGTGGCCCTATGTGAAAGACAGAATATGTGCTAAGACAATTTTCTGTTGGTTTGCATATTCAGACAGCATAACAGACATTGTGGTCTGGATAAAATAAGCCTTTGCACTACAATAAAGATGGTCTGTTGTGAATTTAGTGCCCAGTGTTTGAGTCATGAAAACAACCCCTTGGCTTGCAGGGGTAAAGACTGTACACACTGGGGCTCTCCCTAAATCTTGAACCTGCAGGAGACTCAGCAATGATTGCCCTTTTTTACCAATTGACAATGTAGATTGTCTATCAAATGACACTGGAAAACTCTGGAACCCCAATTAAGTCTAATGTTCATGCTAATACTACTCTTTAGTTCAATATAACAATTCTAAGAACTTAATATACAAACCCTTACAAGTGACAAACAACTAGGTACCTCTACAAGTAATATTTAATTCCAAACTAGCAGAAAATCTTAATGCAAAACAAATGCAAGATAACAACTGTTTAGGTTTTATCTCTATCTAAAGGGTCTCCAACACATTTTATGCAAACAGGAAAACTAATTCAGTCTGAATTTCACTTCATTAACAAAAAGGTGCAGATGTTTGTTAATATGCACACTGATTGCTGTAGTTTAAAATCATAGAATGACAAATTTCTATCTACAAATGCATCAAATATAGACATATAATGAAAAAAATTATTAAATTTTTAGTACATCAAAATGTTCTTCATTGGCATACATAGGAGAGCCAGTGGGTTTGGTTAGAGTTGGTGCATGCATGGTCAATGGACTTCAGATGCCCAAACAGTTACTTATCCACAGCCAAGGATATTTAAGGCCTTGTATCTTGATGTTTCAAACTAAGAAACCAGAGGGGCATCGAGGCATTAGATAAAGAAAATCCAAATCTCAGACCTATCTATATTACTGAATCTATTACAGTGCAATGATGTTATCATGTAAAAACTAGGTCGTGGCAACAAACCACATATGGAAGAGTTTCTCAGTTTGATGCACATAGATGTGAAATTCAACAAATTTATATTAATAGAAAAACATACTGGAAAATGCTTCTCAACATCATCAACATCATTTACAAGTGAAGCTCGAGGATCATCCAATGAAATAGCAACAATCTTCCAGTCTAGCTCCCCTTCGTCAATCATGGCTAAAGCTGCCAAGGGTTTCACCTTAAGGATATCACCAATCTTAGCCCGTCTTTCACCTATCTCAACAACATCAACTGGAACATGGAGAATATCAGGTCATTATGTTGTTGACAGAACCAGGGCTCTTGCTAGACTATCTAAATCAATTAATGTATCACATAAATAGGGGATGGTTCTAATAAACCTGGATCATTATCTCCAAAAGCCCCTTCAACTTCTGCATTAGCAAAAGATGGGTCTTCCCATGTTTGAGGAAGTAATCCATAATTCCAGTTTATATTGTACCTGAAATTAAAAAAATAAACAGTCAGTCAAATTTACATAATTACATGACCTTTTATGGTGGGGTGTATTCTCCCTATCAAGTCCAATTAATCTTTTTGCATGATTTGGCACTTTCAACTTATTTCTGCGGTCCACCGACAAAATTTGACACTCATTTTGGCAAGATTCCTTATGTTTCTGTAACAGGTGACATGGCCATGGTTATCAAACAAAATATCTCGTATTAATGCAATGGCTATGATTAATCCCATTTACCCATTGTTTATGTTATATTCAAGTGAGGCATTTAGGTATCTGGTTTCCTCATCTATGTGCATCTCATCCATATAAAGTACACAAGTCGTCAGAGTTTAATAAAAAAACTTTTTCAATGACACTTGAAAGCCACAGTAATTTGATATTAAAAAGAACAGGATTCATCCATTGTACTAAACCAAGATAATTTAAAAGTACTGATATGCAAATTTTGAGATAAAAAATATACCTTCAAATATAGATATAGTTGGTCAAGAGAATAAAATCATATGAATAGTCTCCGTTGAGACATCCGGATTGGTTAGTGCATTGTTGTGCAAGTGATAGGTTTTAAGTTCGAGTCTCATGTGTGAGCGTCATATATGCTATTAAATATAATGAAACTTTTTATTATTTTAAAAAAAATCATATAAATAATAAAAAGATAGACAAAGAGCTCTAGTAAGCAATTTAATACATTCTTAAAGAAAAATCATAATATTAGGACGTTAAACCAAGAGAATTTAACTCAATTGCATCTTGGATCCTTGATCTGATGATAAGTTGCTTGAATTCTTAATTGCGTGCAGATTTAATACTAATCAATGTTTGATGTTGCCATTGCACTTTGGGATATTTTCTCAAGAAAGCACCTCATCAGTATGCAGTAACCGGTCTATGATAGTGAACAAGCCATCTCAAGACACGAATTTTAACTTCTCATAATATGTAAGCAACAGAAATTACCTCACAGATGTATGTTGACTCAAACAATGTTGACCACTTGACCTTGTCAAAAGTTTCACCCTTGACAAACTAAAATTCAATCCGAGATGGTAAATCAACATGATTTCCATCTAGATTGCATATCAGTGATTATTGTCAAATGACTTGGGAATATGTTAGGACAAAAAAAAAAAAAAAAGAATAGCCATATTTAAGATTGTATACATGGTCCACCAACTCCATAGTAAATGCTGCGATTTGCTATCAGTTCTAAAAGGATATCCTATTATTTACTTAAGTGGATTCACCAAAAGAGCCTGATAATTCAAGTTCATACAGTGCAATTATTTGATCTGTCTTCGAGGACAAACCCTTTGATGGGAAAACCATATTCACAGCATTACTCCAGGCTGTCCAAGAACTGAACCCATGAAGCCTTCAGGCTCAGACTTTAACAGTTAAAGAAAATACCAAGCAAACTAAGCGAAATGGAAAGACAATAAAAGAAGTGATTGAGGTGCAAATGATCTCACGGGTAGTATCGAAGCTTCCCCTTCTTTGTGTCCTGTTTTATAGGCGTGAACGGCTCATCGGTGGCCACCTCCATCTTCGCGCTCGACACCTTGGGGACCTCCACAACGAAGTTGAAGACCCCGTCTCCCACATGCAAGGGCACATCGTGCCACGGTGAGATATTCTTGCCGGAGCCATCGAGGAAGAAGACCCGGTAATCGAGTGTCTCCGGGAGGCCCTCCTCCTTGGTCTGGATGTCGGCCTTGTAGAGGGCGGATGGGGCTACGAAGCGCCGTTGGGGCGTGAGGGAGACGGCCCTCGGCCTGGCTGAGAGGATGGCGCCCTGGTAGGCCGGAGGAGAGCACCGCCACCGTAATCCATGGAAAGCGCCGCCGGCCGCGGCGGTGAAGCGGGTGGCGGATGCGGTCGCGGCCGTCGCCATGGGTCAGTAAGGGGCCGGAGTCTGAGAGCAAGCGAGGTGTAGTGCTCGGTGATTTGGAAGGTGAGGCCGCAGCCGTCACAACTAGTTAAGTGAGAGATCAGGTATGGGGACCAAATCTCGTGACTTAACCCCTAGCCTCGTTAATCAAATCACGTGGCGTACAGCCAAAACAGTTGCCATTCCGCCGGTTTGAACCGCGTACGAAAAACCACTTGGTCGGGTTGATTTCCGGTCGATGCGTTAGACCTCGCGCAGACCGGTACCCGAACCGAGCTTGACCCGCGCTCAAGTGGCGCCTTACTGCGAAAACCTGGTTTGATTCAGTCAACTAATGATTGCATATATAGCCCCCGCACTACCTAACTGAGCGAGCCCGACCGATCGAGCCCTAATTCTCCGTCGCAGTTGCTCTCCGTCGCAGTTGCTCTCCGCCGCCGGCTGACCGACGGACTGTCCGCCCCGACCGATCGATCCGACCCAGCCTCTGCTCTCCTTCGCCTGCCTCAGCTCTCCTCCGCCTCCTGCCACAGATACAGCAACGGAACCGACCCACCCGCGGCTGCTCTCCGCCGGACTCTTCCCCGCATCTGCTCTTGTCGCCGGTTCTTCGCCGCCTCTCTGCCTCCCCCCCTTGCCGCCAGAGACAGCACCGTATTGCCTCTCTCTATTCCTTCGCTGCTTCCATTCTTCCCTTTTTCCAGTTATCTCATGAAGTTTAGGGTTTGAAAATCTGTTAATTCTTTGTTTTACTTTTTAGAAAATACTCATGGAGTACGAAGGCCAAGAACCTTTTTTTTCCTTTGATCTAACTTTTGTAAATTGAAGAAAATTTCCTTTTATCTGCTCTTATTTTGTTGTGAAGCAGTTAGGCCCTAAAGCATTCCCTATGAGGGCCTCATCCTTGTCGAGCACTAGACAAGGGTTTTTCGGCCATCAATAGGAGTTTTAGCCCTACCTAAAGGCCGCTCAGCTTTCTACAGTAGTTGATTAGTTGGTTGGTCTTGATAAAGGCTGGATTGCTCATTGCAAGGGTAGGTCCAAACAAGGCGCTGGCTCAGATGATGTTCAAAAGACTCCAATTTAAATGAGCGTAGTGAGAGGCCAGTTTTCTAGTTAGTATGGGAGTTTTAAGTTTCTTTCTCTAGTGATTTCTATTCAGGGTTTCTTCATTATTTTATCTATCCTTATTTATTAGGGTGTTTTAGAGTCTTATTTTTGTATTCTTGATGCTAAATAGTTCTATTTGGATATATATATATGTTTAAATTGGAATTTTGGGGTGATCAGTTTTGCTATGTAGGAGGTTTTTCTCACCAAGCCTTTTAATGAGCTCTATGTATATGACTTATTGTAAACCCAAAAGATTATCATTAGGGTATCTCTATTTTCTGCTGAATGTTAGTGCCAATTGGATTCATAGAATAAGATTTGGATTTTGATGACATTAAGAAGCTAGCTATACTTATAGTTAGAACAGAAGTTCATTTGATATTTCTATTTCTAGTGATTGTTTTATGGTTTTCATCATTATTGTAACTTTTATTTTTATGGTTTTTTTGTTTAATTTTGTGTCTTATAAATGATAAAGAGTTCTATTTTGAGTTAGTAGGAATTTTGTTTTGAAATATCTAAGTGCAGCATCCTAAAAGATAATCTTTTTTTTTTCACAAAACCTTTAATTAGCTATAGGTATGACATTGTGAGCATGAGCATGAGGTTGTGGTTCTGGTTATTATCCCTTTATACTGCTTAATATTGATGTCAATTAAATTAGTAGTCTTTGTTCTCCCTCCTGTTATCTTCTGGAGGAATTTTTTCCATTAAGAGTTGTTCCTTTCATATTTCTTTTATGTCTGTTATTATAATTTGTCATCTTCTGTTAATTGTGATCTATAACAATAGATGGTTGAAGTTGTAGAAATAAAAAAATTATGATGGTGACATAAAGTATTAAACGGATAAGAATGATTATTTATCAATATTCTCCCACTCGTTGTTGGTTGATACAAAGGTTCACAATTTCAATTGGTTCAAGACAGTACAATTAATAGTTGGTTCAATTGCTGTTTGGTTCAGGGATTATTGATATAGTGCCGTAACAAGGCTGGTACAAGTGTACTAGTTTGTTTCTGAGGTGTACCAAATGGTACACATGATTTATCGATTGTACTGGTTGGTAATGGTCATATTTTGGTCATTTCAACCCGTCTAACTGTTGGAGCCTCTTTTTGGGTGTTTAAACACATCCTCTTCACCCTCCTCTCCTCTTATCTCACTCTCACTCACCCTCTTTGTTAGTCTCATTCTCAACCTCAATCTCTTGCTTTGGGTAAAAGGCTTATATTCTTCTCTATTTGCCTTCAAAAACATTGGTTGTTGTTGACTTGTATTCAAAGAGTCAAGATGGTGCATGGACCGAGTAGTATTTCACTCATGCCAACTAGAATTCAGATCATGAAGCATGAGGATCCACACAATTTGTTTGTGGTCACAAAGATAAGGGGAAGGGCAAGCAATGGGTGATCTTTCTCAGATGCGACAGAGCTTGCCCAATGTCGACAAAAGCACCTATTCAACTTATTCTCAACTTTCCTAGTACTATAGTGGATATCATGACCAACAGAAGCATGGTGGAAATTGGTCATTTTTCTCTATTAAATACACAACAGTAGAGTAGTGATGATAATCACAACTTCACTCCATCCTCCATAGTCATAGCAACCACAATCATACTTGCCATAAGAGCGATGATGCAATGATAATTGCTACCACGGTATTGCATTAATGGCACATTGTATATCAGTATCAAACATTGTGGGAGTAATTTGTTGCATGGGTCTACATACACAACAGGTCAATAAATAGTCTCATCTCGTCGAGGTCATTGATCTAGTGATCGTTGACTCATGTTATTCATTTTGGTGGTAGGAGCAATACAACGACGTTAATCTCGGGTATTGGACCCATCCTAGATGTATTGGTACAAGTCCGAGCAAGTATGCCTTTGTTTTACATCACATCTCCTATACATTTTCAAACCTCAATAGAAATACCATCATGTCCTGCACTCTAAGCTATTGACTTCACTAACTCTATTTTTATGAACAAATCTATGATTATTAAATCTACCACTATTATCTATCATTAAAGTTGTTATTTGGGGAATGTTCATTAAATGATTTATAAAAATAATTTCTTCATCTTTCCTTAAATTTGTTATCATTAACAAGTATTATTTGATAATCATTTTTAATACATCTAATGTTACCTAAGTTTTTACACTTTCTTTTCCTAGCTTTAACAATTCAACATTTTTTTTCCCTATGTTATTTCAACATATTATAAAAATTATCATAAGTTTTATATCTTGCCATACTAATGGTTCTTTTAGTCGCTTATTTAGATTTTAAATATCTTTTAAATTTTTCCTATTTTTGTAATTTTACCAATCTTTAAAGCATGGTATGCAATTTCGAATGCTACCGCCCGGTATGGGCGGTATGTATCGGTCCGACGGCATACCGGTACGCGGACCGCCCGTTACCGGACGGACCGTGCTACAGTGCTACACTATAGCAGTGCTACAGTGCTACAATAAGAGGAAATCTCTCGGTAAACCCTGGTGTACCGTTATGTATGCCCTGGTGTATCGCTCGGTGCGTCGGTACCGTACCATATCGAGCCAATCTCGAAACATCGGTACGGTACGATATTGCATACCTTGCTTTAAAGTATGATCTTTTATTGATAATTGCTTTTTGAACACTAACTTTCTATTGACTTAACACCTCTACCTTTAGTTTTACCAAGAATCTCCATTGTTAAACACCTAATTATGTTAGCTATCATACTCCAAATAATATTAATATTATCCTCGTCTAAGATCCAAACCGTCTATCTTTAGATTCTATTCTTAGAAATCCTTACATTATTATCTTTACAAATTCTACCATCTAATCCTATTAAAATTTTCTACTTTTTTTATTTTTTACAACAAATATCTAATACCATTAATCTATATTAATATCCTCACATTATGTGGTAAAAGAACTTAATTTAATTTTTTGATTCATTCTCTAATAAGCTTATTACAATCTTATGGCCTCTTTTGTATAGGCCTAAGTACAAGAAGAAAAGAAAAAAAAATAAGGAAGAAAACATAATCAAATAAATTATATTTTGAATTCTTTGTAGAAAGATTAATTTTTAGATTCGACTTGGCGTAACTTTGTTGTTGGTTCTTAATAGTCTTCCTTTCTTGTAGTTGGATAATTTTTTCCCTTTTTCTTCAGTTACTTTATTTTTTTCTTTATAATTAATATTGAGAATAAAATAGGAAATGTTCTAGATGTTGCCAGTCGGCCCAGTCCCTAAACTAATAATTTTTTTTTAAAAAAAATCTAAAGATGTCCTGCAGCAAATGGTGCCTTGCACGTCAACTTCTGAGGCGAGGCCTGAGCGCCTTTTGATGACACTGTATTCAGCTGGGCTTGAAATCATCTTAATATGACCATCATGTGGTTTTCAGGCTTAGGATGGTAGCTGTGAGAAATTGGAGAGATATTATCTGAGAAAAAGTTGCTACAACATATCATATGATGTAGTGTGTGGCTTTACATTGGATGTTAGATGAAAATATAATCCGAGAGGGGCTTATTGTAGCATATCGTCTGATGATGTTATGTGGCTCATAGAAATCAGGTTCCTGCTTGTTCTTAGAGTGCTGAGTTGGCAGCATATGTTGGATTCAATTGCTTCTCCAAGCTTTTAACATGGATGTGGAACCATTGAAGGCCATATGTATATGCATAGATTCATATGCTGGAACTTAAATTTCTTTATTATGCAAATGTTGCACAAGAAATTGTTGTACTCTTTGATTTTTTTGACACTGTTTCTCATTGTGCAGAATACTGCTGTTGCATTTGTTCATATAGTCAGCTTTATCAGATATATTTAATTCGAAAGCAGGTCAACTTTTAGAGTGACTTACTTGGATACCATAATTCATATGGCTGGGGATCCTTCACATCATGAATTGGTGGAGATTAGTCCCTACAGGTTCTCCCATGACAGGCATGAAGAAGATAAGTTGCCTGGAGCTACTTGGTATTTAAGTCGTAGGGATATTGAAGAGAACTCTCCATCTAGGAGAGATGGCATTGATCTCAAGAAAGAAACTTATCTTCGGAAGTCTTATTGCACATTTTTGCAAGATCTAGGCATGAGACTAAAAGTGTAAGTGTTTCTTTACTCATTCATTTTATGTAATCACATGTCTGGATCTGTCTTGCGTCTTTCTTGTAAAACCATGATGTGCCTCTTACATTATATCCAAATTACCTAATATAATTTATTAAAAGTAGATTTTTTCTTTATCTGTTATATTGTTACTTAGTTTTCAGAAAAGTGTGCTTTAATAAATCTATGATTTATTTGCTATACCTCCTGTGTAAGAATTATGCTTCTGCTTTTAAATCTTTTTCAAATTTCTAGTTATCTTAAAGCGTTCCTTTAATTCGAACTAAAAGCACATATATTTTTATACCACTTTGTTTATGTCATATGGAGTTAAAAGGAAAAGAAATGTTAGGTGAAGGTGACATTGATAACTAAATAATGCTTCGAGAATATGATATCATGTCTTCATTATAAAGACAAATGTGGTGGCTGTCAGTCTTTGCAAAATCTGGTGAAAATTTTAAATTCTTAATAAGCAGTAAGTCATAGAATAAGATGGGTTTATATAGATCTTTAAAGAATGAGTTTTCATCTATTGCATCTTGTATCTTAAAATGGCTATAAAGTCATTTCATTAATGGTGTCATCTTTTACTAAGATTGATGATGTCAGACGAGTTCATAACTAGCATAGAAAATATATATCTTTTTGGAATAGAGGAAGGAAAAGAGAGAAGGGAAAGATAATAATGTCTTAAAGATTGATTCTCAAGAATGAAGGTCTTCCACCTCTGCACGAGTCACACCATTATGGCATCACACAGCTCAGATATTGTGGAATATTGTGGGAGTGCTTCCATTAACTGTCTGATTCTTTCATGCCTAGTTAATCAAGCTAGTTCTAAACATGATATTTCTGCTTAGTCTTTATAATCATATCTCATATAATATCTTGTTGATCAAGCTTTTGTGTGACAGATTTGCTTTTAGTTTTACTAGTTGATAGGATATACCTTTCTATTAGTATTAAAAAATTTTAAGCATACCCCATGGACTTACCCGATAGGAACTCTTACCAGTATAGACTCTGGTTGGAAAAAAATAATATTATTGTAAGAATTGCTGTTGAGGGAAAATCAATTAGTTTATTTGAATAAGAAACAAAGTTGTGACTTCTTAAGTCTGTATGCCATTATTTGTCGTCTGTTTTCTCTCCTTTATTCTCCTTTCTCTTTGTTTCCCCTAATTCTTTCTTTCAGTTCTAAATTTATTTTTAACTCAAATCAGCATAGATTTAACCTTGTGCCAAAATTTTCTCTTAAGATAAGGTGAACAGCAGCAGTTTTTTTTTCCCCGAAGTTGCTAGAAGATGGATCTCTTAGTTCTGAATGTTGCAAGAGTTTGCTTGCAGATTGAAGACTACTTGCATCATATCTATTTGGTGAAGTCTCACCATTTGACTAAAAAATGCTGCCTCTGACATGCTGTGATCTTCTGGAGTGCTGTTGGAGCTGAACAGCCCTGAAAAACTTATTTTTTGTTTGTGTCATTATGTTAAGACTAGGAATTAACTGGTTCAGTATGTGTTTGTGTACTGGCACATATTGCAAAACGTATTTTAAAGATTTGAATATACATGGTGTTCTGGCGGCAGATGCCCCAGTTTGTGCCATTGACTGGGTGGAATGAGAGCCATGCCTGAAGTTATCCCCATAGTCATATGCAAGTGTATGAAAGACTAAAGCTAACTTGGACAAGTAGTTTATGTGGCAAATGCAATTAAGAAAATGATTGATGAATGAAGGGAACATATTTTGGTAATATTATATAGAAAGAAAAATGAATTAAATGAAGTTGCAAAAATAATGAGGATATGGCTTATGAAGCAAGTATATTACCATGTAGGAAGTTATTGATTAAGATGATTTAATGCAAGGCAATTTTACTTAATGTGAAAGGGTCAATTATAGAACTTATTTGTTTAATATTATTGATTGATGACAGTAGAATTTAACTTTAGTGCCTACAAGTGTTCTATCAACTGGAATTAAGACTCAGTATTTGAAGTCGAGTTTTAGTTATAATTGGAAAGATGTGATAGGTACTTTTTATACACAATTTGTGGTATCTTGAATATGTTGTACAATAGAATGCAGGGATCGAATGATGTGTTACTCATAAAACTGGGTTGGATAAAATGGAGAGAAATCTTTGGGTGTTCTCTGAATGCTGAGTACTCATATTACAAGGAATCTGGACAGCCATAATGTCATCACTAATTTATGGGCTAGAAAGGTTAGCTATATCCAAAATGCTACAGTATGGGGATGATGAGATGAATATAAGGAGTTTCCATTGAAAAGATCAAATGACAGACAATTATATCCCCAAGCACTTGGTTACTACTACTCTAGGAACAAATGAAGGAGTTAATGAAAGTTGTGTGGACGTGTAAAGCAAATATGTAAATGCATTTGTAATATGGAGTGGGTTGATTTTAATTTGGAGCAGGGATTTCAGTTTTGCTCGGACTGTTTCGTGTCAACCGGTATCTGCTGGTCAGGCATAAATCTAGACATGGACCACCTCTTTTAATGTAGTCTGGTTTGTTTCTTTTTTTTTTTCATTTTTAGCAAGCAATGGATGGTTTTGAGGGCTTTTTGTTTAAAAGGCCTCATGCCTTTTAGGTCTTGTGACTCACAAGGCCATCTCCCTCTCTGCATTATCGCTCTACAGCTGCCTGCTGCATGCCTCCTCTCCAGTACTTATCCTTATCCTCATCTTCCTTGTCCACTGCCACCTTCTTTCCTTCTCCTTTCTTTTTTTGTCTTCTTGCACTTCCTTCTTCCTTCCACTGCCTCCCCTCTCACTGTAGAATGAACCACAGTACATGCTATCGTACGATAAGTCGGTATGTTTGAATGGGTCATTAACTGTTATGGGTCAAGTATCCAAAGTTTCATTCCTTGATTTGGAGGAATTTTGAGAGAGAGAAGAAGACAATATAAAGAGTCAGTTTAGAAACAATAATAAGATATTAACACAATTTAACTAATGACAAATAAATCCTAGTCTCAGTGATGGATATGGAGCCATGTAAACATTCCTATATATCTTGGTAATGGTTCCTGCTTGTTCTTTTTTACACGTTTCTTATTAGGGTCTTGTGGGAAAACTTTGATAAAAAGTTTTTAGCTTTTATTGCAGTATTTTTCTGTCTTATTCTTGTCATTAGAATTGAGAATTAAGCTTAAACATTTCTGTGCAGACCGCAAGTAACAATAGCTACTGCAATTGTATTCTGTCACCGTTTTTTTCTTCGCCAATCACATGCAAAAAATGATAGGAGAGTAAGTATTACTTGCCTTATTTGGACCCATCATTATATATGCTTTTCATATTTAAAATAGTAACTGGTGGATCATTTTTTTCTTCCATTTGTGGTAGACTATCAACTCATGAACTTTTCATACCTTGTGCAGTAACATGATCTTAAATTCAGACTGCATGGACTTCAGAACTTCTTTTATCTAAATGCAAAACTAATAGTTATCTCTTTTTTTTTTAGTCAGTTAGTAATATACAATTTTGTTTGTAGAGAAGTTACCCTATTTTGTAATAGTAGTGAAAGTTGCCAGTCCTAGAGATTATTTATATATAATAAATTTTTCTGCTAGTACTTGTAACTGCTTTTAGTCCATTCTATTTATGTCAGAAATGTTTATTCTTATTGCAAGCTCATAGAGATGTCTACTTCTGCATAGACATTTTAGCAACTTAGTACAAGAGCATGTTTTTATTTGTTACATTGCTGTGTCCCATTGTGAAATGTGATGCTTCAGTTCACAGCCACTAACTGGAAAATGAAATTGGAATGATCAAGGATATGTTGACCAGATATAAACAGCTTTTAACCTGTTGTCCAAAGAAAATAGTTGAATTGAAGATGCAGGTTGTATTTTTTCCCCTTTTTGGGGTCAAGATTGTGATTGGATGCTCCAGAGTATACTTGTTTCCCATACTGAGCCTGAGATTCTTCTGGGTTTCACATACACCTCTTTGTAACCAAGTTTATGTGATTAGTAATAGATACTTTTTATTTACCATACTAGTTATAAAGTATTAATGTAGCTAATTTTATATGGCATCCCAAGGTTTTAAGTGCTGCCAGATCATATAGGATATATACTGGTGCTTTGAACCAAAAGCCCTGCACAGCCTGACACTTCATATTCTGTTGATGGCTGGCGCAGTTTGTGCCTTTGCCAGCAACTTAACTCTGGAATATCTTGATCCTTACATGGGACTCATGTAATATCCACAAAGAACAGAAAATGAAAACTATATAAAACAATCGAATCGACAGCAACTATTGCTACTACTACTGATAATCTTCAATGTTTTGGTGTTTCAAATAATTGACCATTGAGGGACAACCAAAATATTTACCTTTCTTAGTCCTCTCTTTGACAATAATTGGGGAACTTTACTCCAGCAGTTATAATCTTTCTGATATATTGCAGTATGTTATAATTCATCTCGTCAGGCTTCAATCCATCTTCGAAGTCCTAACCTCAGGACATTGAGTGCTGAATGGTGTTTGGGCTAATAACTTGATGGATAGCTCAATTTGGGCTAATAACTTAATGGATAGCTTGCTTTAGGCTAATAGCTAAAGTACAAATGGGATTCTACTGGTATTGAGTCTAACTGGACCATGACCCCTGTTTTGAGATTTCTTAATGGGTTGACATGTTAATTTTAGGTGATACACTTGCACAATAGTGAAAATGAATCTTTATGTTTTCTTACCCTATATTTGTGATTGAACTTGTGCAAACTGGATTGCCTCATTATTCAGTCTGCCAATTGATTCTTGAATATTTCTTTTCTATTTTAGACTCTCTTTTCTTGAATGATGGTTCACTGTGAGGTTCCCTTTGATGCTTAGACTCACTATCCTCTGCTATGCCCATGTGAACTCGAAATTTATGATGGTATAAATCTGCCTCTGCTGTGATTGGAATTATTTGGATTCGATCAAGTGTCAACCTGCCTTGTTCGAGAACTGGCTGGATTCAACTAATTTGGGCCAAAATTGTCTGATCCTTTACTGACAAAGAATGCGAGTCACCCTGTCTCATATAGGAATTGGCAGTATTCATCTATTCTAGGCCAAAAACAGCTGATCCTTAATGACAAAGATTGAGCAATAAGCAATGACAATGGCTGGCTCTTGGTACAAATGTTGTTAAGAGGCTAGGTGTTATAAAACACCAAGAATCCTTATCACTTGAGGCTTTAGGAGTTCATCTGTGCAAAAGAATAAACTTATCTTCCAAAAAAAAAGAAATGTATTAAGGATAAAGGTAACTATAAATAGCAACTTCAATCAAAATATGAGTTTTATATCATTGTATCAGAGTAGGAGCTTGTTGCCTTTCTTAAAAAATATTTTACCTTTTGGAGTTTTGTGGCAAAATATGTAATAACATTAGGGTTGTAATTCCACTTAAGATCTTGTTGATGCTTCTTGGTGATGATTCCTCTGACATATACCTACAATTATCATTATATCGGGAATGTAGTTTTGAATTGTTTTTGTTAAATTGATTAATTAAGCCATGTGGAGAGAAGACAGAAGGCAAGAGAAAATGGGAGAGAGAGCATAATAGAGGTAGCAGAGGGAGGAGAGAAGAGAGGTGAAAGATGAGTGATTAGCACCTCAACTGATTTGCTAGCCTATGGAACGCCTCATCCAGTGTCCACTGAGAAGCATGGGATCTCACCTAGGTTTTCTGGGCTCAAACAAGAAGGAAAAGAGGATAGTAGTAGTAACTCAGACCTCTATTGTGCCACCACCAGTGTTGCTTTTCATAGCCACTGCTGTCATCATTTTGTGTTATCGCCACGCCTAAGCTGTCCAGCTTTAAAATAGATAGAGCAACAGAAGGATTAAGGATTTTGGAGAGGCGAGTGAATGGTGATGAGTGCAATTAATCTGGACATTGTTTAAATAGAATTTGAAACCCATGGAGGGAGGATGTACTAATACCAAATTTGTAGCATCTTTATCATAACTTAATCAAAGAGAGAAAAAAAAGATAGTAGAAGAAGAGAACAGAAGAACATGACAGAAGAGGTGGAAAAGATAGAGGAGAAACAAAGATACTACTGAAATTAAAATGTTGTCAGCTTTAAATAATCTTGAAAGTAATTTAATTTTCCTCACAAGTATAAAACAAAGTTTATAATTAAAAACATTAAAAATATATGATATTTAAATATATTAACGTTTTATATTTTAATTTAATCCCAGACACTTGTACTGAATCTAGACTCTCTTGATCATAGCCTTGGATATTTGATTATAACTAAGAGGACAAGTTTTGGAGCTGCTGTACAGTGCTCCTTTACAACCTAGCTGACCTTGACTTATGAAAATTGTTTCTTCATTTGTAGAGAGGTAAAATTGTGCACTTGATCCATTCGAAACCGTACGCTGGTGGGTGCCTCTTTGTGGTGGGCTGTGCTTTTTTATCTTGTCAATACAACACAATGATCCATGTTCGCACTTCACATGTGTATTGGAATCCAGACATTCTATCAGATTCCTCTATGATTGAGAGATGCTAAGCTTTGATCACATGAACAAAACAGTGGATCTCATACATCAAATATTTTGTATTACACCAGCATGTCATTAAATGATGTGATCAGTCTCTTGATACTTTTCACTACCAATGTCACTCTGGCCTTCCCCACAATATACAAAAACCAATTGACATCCGAAGTAAAAGAGCATGCATCAGTGTGACGATTACTGTGCTAGCTGCTGTATGGCATGTGCACTTGTAATGAAAATCATTTCTTTGCTTGAACCAATTGTGTTGGTTCTTGTGTATGCAATTAGTAGATTTTAAGCTGGTTGATTCTTTTTAGTTTCTTGTAGCTTGTTGGGGAATCATTCTTATTTTTAACTTATAGTTATTTGTTAGTGCAAACTTTTTACCAAGTAAATGCACCTTTCTTTCCACTTCTTGTTAGTGGTGAACTTTGGGTCATCTATCTTTCTGAATCTTAATCTTTCATGCTCATGATGTTTTTCAGACCATTGCTACTGTTTGCATGTTTTTGGCGGGAAAGGTGGAAGAAACTCCTCGACCATTGAAGGACGTCATTCTCGTTTCTTATGAGATTATGCATAAAAAGGATCCTGCTGCAGTCCAAAGAATCAAACAGAGGGTAAGACTGGTGATCTCTAGTACTTAAAATTAACTCCTCCCTTTCATTTTGTTAATTGTTATTCTTTGTAGATGTATTAGGTGCCCATTATTGGTATGTTCACTCTCTGCAGATTGTTTTGTTGTTTTTCTTGTAAATATCAAATTATCAACTTTTGAGATTCTGCATTGGTAAATTGATATCTGGTCTTCTTGGATTAATTATGCATAACACAACAATTAGTAAGTTCCTTCAGACTTTTTTTTATTCAATTGGCTTGGCTTTTAAAATTTTAAATTTTGAAGGCTTTTACCGCTTGTATGTCAATAAACATCAACTTCTTGAAGTTATAAGAAAGTAGCCTTCCAATATTTTGATAACACACTTCTTGTGTGTTTTCCTCCACTCGATTCTTATTACTGGAAGTTATAGATATCTGATAGTTCTCTTTTTCACCGTAAGAAATTTAGAATACTTAAAATGATGTGTTTTTACCAAAGAAAATAAGTGTTTATCTTATAGAAGAGAACTAATGATAAGAAGGGAAAACTTCCCATTTTGCAATCTGTTCTGCACTAACGCTGACTATCATGGCAGTTTATTTAGGAAAATTTTTTATCTTTATTGAACTTTATCTCATATAAGGTATTTAAGATCTTAGAAAATACATTCATGAGAGGTTAATTTGAGGTTTGTCCGTGCAGTGGCTGAGATTTGATTGTATTTCGATAAATAATATGGCTCAAATTAACCAGTTATTTTATTGGGGCATGTTTATTTCTCATTTTTTAGCATTTGTAGTTAGAGAATTACATTTAGAACTACTGTTTCATATCGACATGGCTTTACAATATTTATGTATGTATGTATGTGTTGTCATTTTCCCTCTTACACTTTACGAGGACTGTCATGATAACTTGTATTCTAACTTCATCCAATATTATCATATGCAGGAAGTATATGAACAGCAGAAAGAACTGATTTTACTTGGGGAACGGTTGGTACTTGCAACTCTTGGTTTTGACTTAAATGTGCAGCATCCATACAAGCCTCTTGTTGAAGCAATAAAGAAGTTTAAGATAGCTCAAAATGCCCTTGCACAAGTTGCTTGGAATTTTGTCAATGATGGGTATGAAAAACTACCATTTTTTCTGCTTTCCAGTCTTACTTTCAGTAATGTGTATTTACTACACACTGGAAAGGGCCATGCAGGCTCCGTACTTCACTTTGCCTGCAATTTAAGCCCCATCATATAGCTGCTGGTGCCATCTTCCTGGCTGCCAAGTTTCTAAAAGTAAAGCTTCCTTCAGATGGTGAGAAGGTATGGTGGCAGGAATTTGATGTTACTCCTCGACAGTTGGAAGGTATTGTCTGATTAGATTTTCTATAGATAGGATTGATAGTGACATCTTTGCCCCTTTCGTGTCCAATTATAAGATGAGATTTTTGGCTGTAGCATTATCCTCAGAAAGAGACTTGTGTATTTGGATTGAAGCTATTGCTGTGCTAATTAAATAAGTATTCATGAATTTCATTGTTTGGTATTGGAGTGCTAGCTACTTGTTCTTGACTGTTGAAAATCTAGTGTAGTTTGAGGTCAATTTGCTTTAATGCAGTTACTATATGGATCAAGAGGGTCTGCTCCTGTTACTATGTTGTTTGTTGCAGCATTATTTTCTGGAGATATGTCCAATTGGCATAAAAAGCTTGTTTTCAGCTCCTGAACCTAAGGCCTTGGCTTTTTTTTTTCACTATGAGTAGGACATCATATGGATAGAGTAGCCAACGTGAAAACACCATTTGAACAAACACATGAAATAAGGTGCTTGTTCATGGACATCTTTTCTTTGTGTGTTTTTATAAGATGATATTCCCCTTTTTTGTCTTCTTTTTTTCTTGTGCGGGTTCTACATCTTTGTGTGTGTATATGCGTCTGTTCTTCAATAGTCTCTTGTTTCAATTGGGTGCCTTGTTTTGTTTGACTAGTAAAATGTCAGACTGCTTTTCTGCAGTAGTTAGCTTCTATCCTTTTTTTTTTTGCATTGACTGGTGGCAATTACCAAGGATTTAAGTTTTGGTTCGAGAACCGTATTGGTCGTTGGCCAGACTAGTTTGGGTCCAGTACATACTAGCCTACCAGATGGGACACTGGCATACTGGTTGACACAGACCAAAGAGAGAGGTGGAGAAGCCAGGAGGAAGAGAATTATCGGAGATGGTGGAAGGTGGCAAAGTGAGGAAATGGGCGACAGTGGCAAAGCAGCTTGTGGTGCATCAAGAGAGAATCAGGAGAGGAGCATGGGAGGAAAATAAACTAAAAGAAAAGCTGTCTATGTCAAATCAAAAAATGGAAAAAATCTAAACCTGGTTTTGAACGAAACTAGTGCACTCAGACTGGTACATACCAGGCGGTCTGAACCAGTCTGACCAGTTCTTTGTTCTAGTTTGTGAGAACACTCAGCTAGCTGGCTCATTAGTTGAACCGGTCTGACCACATTCTGCCTTTTTCCGTTTTAATTTATTGTTTGTATTGTCTACTGTAATGAATTAGTTCTTTTTCCTGATTTTCTTTTATATATTTTCTTAATATTGCCTTAATTTTCAGATTTGTCTTCTTTCAGAGATTAGCAACCAAATGTTGGAACTTTATGAGCAAAACCGTCCGGCACCAACAGCCCATGGAAATGAAACTGAAGGTAGTTCTGCCAGTGGAGCCAATCACCGAGCTCCTGCAAAAGCTCCTGTTGAGCTCGAGGAGCCTACCACACAAAGTGGGTATTCTCAGGTGTCAAAAAATGCTACCCTGCAAAGTACTGGCCCAGCAAGCTCATCTACTCTTTCTCTGCCTGAACAATTTCACTCGGATAAGCTTAGTGGGAACCGCGGTGTTTTGCATGCTGATGGTAATGAACATGCACGGCATGAGCCTAGACCTGGAACTTCTGATAATAAAGTGGAAGGAAAGGATTGGTGGCATCATGAACCAGTGAACAATCCAGAAACCACTGGCAGCAGATCACATTATGGGCCCGAACAAGAAGTAGAAGAGCTTGCAATTCCTGCAACAGATGGCATGGCTGAAACAAAAGAAAGGATTCCTGTCTATAATGAAGGTTCTAAAGTTCACTCTCCCATGATGGCTGCTATGAAAAAGATCGACAAGGACAAGGTGAAGGCTGCTTTGGAGAAAAGGAGAAAATCTCGAGCTGATATTGCCAAAAAAGTGGATCTGTTGGATGAAGATGACCTCATTGAGAGGGAGTTGGAACATGGTGTTGAATTGGCAGTTGAGGATGAGAGAAACAAACTGAAGAGTCATAGCTGGTCCAAACCTACTTACCGACAGGAACCAGACCATATAATTGAGAATGGCTACCATGGGGCTGAGAAGGCAATGGAGAATGCCGAAGAAGGGGAGCTATCAGTGGATAGTCAGGATATTCAGTCACTGGAGACTGGCAACCAGAAAAGAAAAGCAGTTAGTCCCCCAGGTAGACATTTCAGTGCGAAGGATGTGTATGACTTGCCACATTATCATGCGTCTTCCTCGAAGAGCCAGGAGACTTATGATGATTTTCGTCCGTCAGGAAGATTTGATCGTGCTGATAGGGATCATAAGAAGCTCAGACAGGAAAATCAGGTATGATGTGCAGGAATGGTTGCTGGAAGAGATACTTCATCAATCTTGTTCTTTCAGAAAACCTTTTCCCGAAACAAGCTCCTCAGAGGATAGTTCGCCCAATTATGATTTTGCATCATGCTGCTGCAGTTTAGCCAAATTATCCGTGTGGTGCTTGTGGGCATGTTGGAGAACTCAAAATAATAATTCTTCAGGTAAATTAATGCAGTGAACCTGCACTGCAAATGTTTAAACTTTACAAATCCCTGATGTGTTTTAGGGTAAGGCTGTGGAGATAATGTGGCTTAATGGATTGTTTAGTTAAGGAAGAACTATTGGCAACGACAAGAAACACCCGAGTGTTAATCTAATTTTGCTGGAATATTTATTGAAGTTTCTTTACATATCCATAAATGTTAAGAGCTCTGGTTCAAGCACTCATGTAGTTGTAAACCCGGGAGACATGCCATTTTCTAACCTGGATTTCCTCTATACTGTTGTAAAATATTTATTCCTGTTCATGGGTTAGTTCTATGTAGAAACTTGTCTCTTGAGGTCATCACTTTCCATGTGTTCCTCTTGTGGGTGAACTATAAAGAGGATATGGTGGTACGTCTTTCCCATGTTGATGTGGTGGAGAAACATCTTTCATATCTTTGTGTATGTACACATCTGGTCCAGTACATTCTCTTTTCCTACAACTTGGAACACTAGGATTATTTTGTGTGAAAGGTTTTCATGCCTGAGCTATGGATGTTGCGATAGATGCAATTATATATATATTTTTTATCAGTTATATGTCTGTATAAACAGCTATAGTGACCTGTACTTGATCAGTTGCACTAGCTGGTTTTGTTGATGCCTGATCTATGCTTAATCTGAATGTGCTAGTTGTATATTATTTTGCCGAGGGGTACAGACACTGTTTATGAGGTAGTCAGCTGAATCATGCAATTATTTTCGGGGATTTTCTCACAGCTAAACTCCCAACTGTGCTAGTAGTAACCAGTTATAAATCTCATGCTTACAGGTCATTGTTTGATGTGTACCAGTCATCTTGGCTTTTAGTTTACTGAATTGGTGAGTTTTTACTTACAATTTCTCGTGCATTTAACTTCAAAATTGATATCTTTACGTAAAAGCATGGTTCATGTTATCGGTCGGTCTGTATTGATATATCAACTAGTTGTCAATCTTATTGATACATAATACATGGGGGTGTATGGATATAATATCTATATCAATTTTTTTATTAGATTCGTATGTACCTTCTGTATCGAGTAGTATATAGTGATATTGTGAACCTTACATAAAAGATCATTTTCTTCAAACTCTAATTTTTATATTTTATGTGGAAGAATTATCTCAAGGTTAACACGTTACTCTCATCTATCCATAAGAAATAAAACATTGTGCAAATATGAAAGATCATTATCAAGCGAGAGATGGTAAATCTTTTGTCATTTTAGTAAAATTTTTATTTTTTTTCCTTTTTGGTGGGTTCTTTCCTAGGTCACGCTAGGATAGTTTGTTGCTATATTTTACTATCAAGTTGGAGATGATTATTGTAGTTACAAGACACTAGAGCAACTATCCAAAACATAGAAGAAGAAAGATCCAAAAGAAAAGCATGTTCGTCAGTAATCGAATTCGAATCGTCGCAATAAAATAAACTTTTTATTATTTATTTTATTCTTCGATGTATTCTTTTAACTCTCATCATATAGTTCTCTTCTTTTATACACAAGACAAAAACTCTGCAAAAGAAACACATTTCATTCAAAGTTCAAAAAGAAAGACAGTACATATAGAGAGTCGAATGTATTACAAATACAAAAATCCGATCCACAAAAAGATAAAAGTAGATCTCTAAGTCCTAAGCATACTTCTCTACTGATAGCTTCTTCACCCTTGACACTAACATCTTTCTTGCGCAAAAAATGCTTCAAATGATGACTCAAGATTATCATTAAAGCCTTGTTTCATCTCCGTCTTAATACTCACGTCCTTGGACTATTAACCGTGGGGGGTCCTTGAATTATAAATATAGGCACTTGGTCAGCATCGGACTGATGGCCAGAAGGTATTTATACTTTTACGAGACATCTCCCGTTTGGAGAAGCCCCTTCTTAAAGTCGATAGGCTCCTTATAGGTGATGATGATTTCGTCGCCCATTTTGATGCTATAGCCTACCTGTGGTCTATCAACTTAACCACTTGAGTCTCCAAGGTATGGATTAGGCTTTGAAACTTTGACAATTGTAATCTCAAATTCTCTTTAGAGTCTATCTCTCCTTAGCATTATTATGTTGAAATGATTCAACTAGATCCTATGCCTCCACCAACTTCGCCTTTATGTTGGCAACTTTTCATGGGTTGACTTGCACCTCTAGCTCGATGACTTGCTCCTAAAGTTTGTCACCTCTTCGTTAAATATGAAAATTATGGATCTAGAATTGCCAACCCGATCCTTTCATAGGATGTCGTTGGATCTAGAATGGCTCATCATCTTCCCATTCCTTCATAGGATGTCAGTTGGATTGAGATCCTATTACGATTGCAATAGCTCCCCAAGTAATGAATCAAGCAATTAGATATCTAAAATGCCATAAAAGGTATAGGCTTGTGTTTGTAGAAATCTCACACATATTGGCATTAGGTATTCTTTTCGATTGACTCACTCTCAAGCACTAGGAGATCAGATGGAGGGTGGCTTCCCGAAGTGGTAATAAAGCTTGGCCTCGATGTAGACAAGCTAGAGATCCTCTGCTTCTTGATGACCCCGAGCTTTTTGGGATGCATCTCTTAGCCACCACCTCAGCGAGCATGGCTCCCTCGAGAACTTCGATCTCTTAGGGTCTCCGTCTCTACCAAAGGAGTGGATTCTCTAGTTGTGGCCTTTTTTTATGCCCCTTGATTTATCGTATCTTACTGAGATATCTATTTAGGAAACAAGTGCTAGACATGCGACGATCTTCCACTCGATAATGATACCCAAAGGAACCAGGCTCAAACCAACTTCAATGAACCACCCTTTTTCAATCCTTTTGATGGCTAAGAAAGATGATAATGTCTCTACCAATTGAAGAACTTGACTATTTTCCTCTAAAAATAGTATAAGGAAGGATTCGGGATAGAGTGAGTTGACTACACGAGATTGAAATTATCCCATCCAATAAAGAAAAGCATCCCTTCCAACCCTTGTTGGAGCTTTAGGTGCTCTTAACCTTAAACCCCTCTTGAGAGCATGCATGAAATAGATTAATGGTTGGGGCTATGTCTACATGACAACACTCTCCGATGAATGAAATGATTTAGCACCACAAGTTGGGTGTCATATGAGATGGTGATATCCTCCATCACTTGAACCACACCAAGAATAATAGATGAAGTGAGAAGCGAAGCCCAACCTCTAATGCATCACAGTATATCTTAGTGTAGACCACAAACAGGTTATTAGTTGTGATGGATCCTATGAGGAGATAGAGTCACAAGGTTTGGATTTTCTTCTAAGAAGTGATACTGGTGATCCTTTATTTGTTGGATGCAAGTGTATTGAACTTAAGATTACGATACAATACGGTGTCAAGTTGATATATGTAGAATAGGAATCTTAGCTGGTTCGTGTTCTCAAAAGTCCTTGTGTATTGTGAAATTTGATTGAGGATATTTGACATACATTAAAAATTTTTCGATTCCATCTTAATCACTCATGTATATAGAAAATGAAATGAATCTGTTAACTGGTTAGCCAATCATGCTAAACTAAGGCTTTGGTGCTATGAACTATGGAGATTTTTTTTACCTCATATGTCTACTTAATGTTTTTTCCAAAAAAAAAAAAACTAATGATAGCAAGAATGAACCATTTGAATACCAATGAAATAAGTCTCGACTAAAGCCCTATGACTTAACGTTTTCTACTCTCATAATATTGCTCTCTCTATTATCTTGGCTTGTCCATATGTTTATTATGCACCACAATGACAAATAGAGATAAAAAAAAAAATACCCCCTTTTTCTTTATTTGCTTTAATCCTTATTTTCCTTCATCATGGATCCGAAGGAGTAGTTTAAACTAGGAATCCTTCTCATTGATAAATGACAGAACATAAGTCTTAGCAAGATGTTTGATATAATCTAAGTTTATTGACATAGCAGTACTTCCAACTATGAAACTGAGAAGTCCCTAACCACTGCTACTTTTCCGGCCTCCACCGCCAAGCCACCTCTAGCTTTATTCATCAATCGATCATATTTGACTTTGGAAACATTGAAACCCTCAACGATCATATGAAATCTATTAACATCCCCTATGATACAACGTATTTTGGGCCCTAGACACGTCTCAACTGACACCACACGCCAAGTCAGAACCGTACCGAGAAACTGTTCCACATATCCCGTCCCGAGAGCTCGGGGCGGTGCCGTCTGACGTTGCTCCGCACGTCCCCGGACTGTCACGGACAAACTTCTAAACAAGGTGTTTGATGTAATGCTTATGTATGTCCGTGTCGTTTGGCATGTTCATGCCTTGTACAGAATGTAAAGGGGCGGCCGAAGGCTTAATAGTCCCATTTTAGTTGGGTTGGTGGCCTCTTTAGGCTTGTAAATAAAGGTTGTGTCATGTAGACACGTGCGAGAGCTTTTCGGTCTGTAATGGACCATTTTACCCTTTGTTGTGCCACTGTTCAGAGCTTGTAAAGTCTGTTTGTAATTTGCTTTGTCTATGAAGTGTTTTTCGGACATGTTTGCTTGTGGATCCCGTTTGAGGCGTTCTCTTTAACCCGTTCTCTCTTTTGTTGGTCCTAAGGGACAATGGGAGGCTGACCTTTGCGGACGGACGCGCAAGGGTGCCGCACGACTTAGGCAAAACCAGCTAAGTCCGTGTCATATGGTATCAGAGCGGGACAAGCACTCATAGAAACACTTGACATGCAAACGTGGGGGACCTAGCGGGGCTGCGTTGAGGGCAGTCAGCAACGCGCGACCGTTTGAGGGAAAAACGGGCATGGAGATGTAGGGAAAAGAGTCGCTCAGAGGAGCGGGCATCTAACATTGGCATTCAGTGGAATGGCCAACCCTTCGCGCAAGAGGCACCACGAGAACAGGTAAGCTTGGAAGAATTCGGAGCGCACAAAGGTTGGGATGGCTGAGTTTGAGCTACGGCTCAACGTTGACAACTATACTTGATGGTGCTCTAGGCAAGCGAGGCGCTTGGCAAGAATGAGACCATGCAAGGTGGAATGAGTTGCGCAACGACCAAAAGAGTTATGCAAAGCTCACAGAGGTGAGGGGAATTGCTAACTCGAAGAATTTGGTACTCATGCATGGGCTTGTATGCGGACGACGGAATGTTCGTGGCCATCCCAAGGCGACCGAGACTCGGCACCATGGAGCATTGAAACTTTCTCTTTGGCAAGCGTAGGATACGTCCGTAGGAGGCTGAAGTGTGCAATGAGTTCAGCATGTTGCTAGGCCTTGAGGGGTGCAGTGGGGGCTGTATTGACGTGGAGTCGCAATCTAGCAAGTGCGTTTGCAGGAGGCAGAACAATGCACAGTTTGTTCAGCAGATCGGAGTAGTCCAAGGGGATGGTGGTCTCCGAAACGAAGAGAGATGTTGCTCCAACGGGACAGTTATCCAGGAGGGATAAGTCTCGGCACTCCAGAGGGAGAATCATGTGAGACGGACTTCACATGTTGAGGAGGAGTACCTCACAAACAACAACTTCACGAAGCTCGATGGACCGAGCAAGCGGCGAGGAGTTGTCGCTTGATCTCGCTCGAGAGAATGCATTGGTGGATGCATTGCGAGATCAAGTGGGGGGGAGCGACCTGAAGCAACTTAAATGAAGGCACACTTGGAGTCGATGTGGAGATCGGACTCAAGGGAGGGCTGACCTGTGGAATGGTGGGCACGAGGGCCACCATCGACTCAATGCGAAAACGAGGAGCGGAGCAACTTGGGCGTAACTTGGTGAAGTACCCAAGCCGCATGAAGGGAGCTAGCAGAGAAGTTGGAACATGGAGCAGAAGCACAGTGCTTTCCTTAGACAGAGGTCAAAGACATGAACTCTTGCAGAGGCAAGAGTAGGATCATGTTGTTCCATGGGTCCTTCATTCTGACGGAGCCGACTCATCTTGCATGGTGCCAAAGACGAAGGGAGCTTCTAGGCACATGCACCTTATCTCGGAGGAGCATTTGATGGAGGAACTAAGGCGACTCAATTTGCGGAGGCGAAGTTGGGTTCAGAAGGCCTTAGCACGGGGCAAGAGGACGCAGAGGCGGGTACTCTTGAAGAATATGCCACAATGTTGCCATTCAAAGTTGCCATGAAGGAAGCGGTGCGCAGCGGAGATTGTGCTGGTAGGGGCAGAGGCCCAGGATCCAAATAATGGTGCACAAATTACAGTGAAGTCGGTGGACTTCGGGAGCTACTAGGCGACAGACTGTCCTAGAGCGGTGCTTCATCTAGGTGTGACCCAAGAGTGGGTGGATGAAGGTCGATTGCCAAAGGAGCGAACAAAATCGAAGGTGGCGGAGACCCTGCGATGTATTGGCAGAGGCCACACATGGAGGGTTCACAATTCGAGTTTATTCCACAAGGATCAGGATGCAATGAAGATGTCACCAGGAGGCGACATGGTGCAGCGGATCGTGGTGGGACAGTTCGAATGCAAGTACCAGTGAGTCCCGTGAGGGATGAGATCATATGGAGGTATGATCGGGAGCTACTGGGAGCTCCGCTTTGGTGAACAACACGACGGCAAGAAGGGCTATGGATTCAAGGAGTGAAGGCCATGGTACCGCAGAGGCGGGTCTTCCGGGCGTGCACCGAATTTTGCATCGGATGAAAACCTTGGTCATCAGCATATGGGGGCTGGGTTCCACCAAGGGAAAAGTTCGAATGCAAGTACCAGTGAGTTCCATGGGAGGGACTTGATCATGCAGAGGTATGATCGAAGCAACTGGAGAGTTGGATTGCTCCAAAGCTCATATTCGCTTAAGGGAGCCCGACAAGTCAGAGGACAAGGTCGAGTAAGCGAACGTTGCTACCAAGGAAGCTAAGGGGAACAGAATCGGTGCAAACTCTACAACGTGATGGCAGAGGCCATGCATGGGAGTTGCAGTCTGTCTTTCCATCGACCAAACGGACTGCTTGGAGAACACAGAGGTGTTGAAGCAGGGGGTCGAAAGGGGCGAGGAAGCGACGATGAGTCCAGAGGGACTTAGCTACCCAAAAATCAAGCATCAGTTAGAATGGAGGTGGACTCAGAGGAGTGCCACGGAGACATCTCTACTGATTGTGAAGAAAAGGGATACAGAGGCGAGGCGACGGATAGTAGGGCCATGGGCATGGCAACGCCATGGTACCGCAGAGGCGGGACTTCCGTGCAAGTCATTGATCCCTTGCTCTACGGAGGGAGAGCGCTTGGTCGTGAAAGGGGCCGAGGAGGTGGAGCATGCAGAGGCAATCTCCAAGTACCGAGACAAGGCTGAAGGGCAGAGGCCAAGAAACTTCGTAAGACCGGTGTCAACAAGTTTCTCATCAAGATAGCCGTAAGTGAAGGACTTCGGGTCATGCAAGAGTGCACGACCAAGGAACGAAGCAGGTAGTACGCGGTGCTGTACCTTTGCTACTCAGTGGAGTAGGCGGCAGGGTTGATGGAGAAGACGGTACAATCCCAGAGGCGACCTCATCTATCAGAGAATTACTCCAAGTTGGGGTGAAAACTTCCTGCATTCCAGAAGTTCAATGGCATTGAGAAGGTGAATCACAGTAGCTAACTCAACGCAAGGAGTGCAAATACTTCAAGTGCTTCAGAAGTGTGAGCAAAGAGCAGGCGAAGGCCAGTAACCAGCTCGATGCATGAAGTACAACCTCGAGGAGGCGGGCGAAGTCAAGTAACCTTTGCCTTCTCAACTCTTAAGAGAATGGGCGAAACCGAGTACCCCAGTTCTCTTATCTATCCAGCAGAGGAGCTCTGCACAAGTTCAAAGACCCTTCGAAGATAATGGAAGACAATAGTTGTCAAATCCTCACCAACGGTGATCAGTGCTACTGAGAGTAGATTGTCCGCTTCATTTCCCAACGAAATGTCAATCGAAAGCGGAAGTGATGCGAACCTACTTGGATGTGACAACTAACTGAAAGAAGAGTCAATGAGCAGATTTTGTGGAGGAAGGACCCAAAACTTCAGAAGTTTGCGAGGCGATGCTCGTTAAAGCTCCAACAAGCATCCACCCAGTTCAAGCAGCACGTGGAAATTTTGAGAAACTGGCGCAGTAAGAATGGTCTTTTCCTTCATTTGGTGGATCCGCAGGAATCAACGAGGATCAACACAACTCAGCCAACCCCACACCAGAGTCAGAGTCATTGGCGAGTTGAAGCAGCATGGCGGATCAAAGGTTCGACTACTCAAAAACAGCAGCGGAGAGCAGCTGGGAGCCAGGAGGCGCATTGCAGCTGGAGCAGAAGATTGAAGACTCAGCAAAGGCGAAGAGTTGCAGTGTTCACAAAGGCTTCGACGAGGACGTCGAAGGGATAAGTGGGGGAGAATGTCACGGACAAACTTCTAAACAAGGTGTTTGATGTAATGCTTATGTATGTCCGTGTCGTTTGGCATGTTCATGCCTTGTACAGAATGTAAAGGGGCGGCCGAAGGCTTAATAGTCCCATTTTAGTTGGGTTGGTGGCCTCTTTAGGCTTGTAAATAAAGGTTGTGTCATGTAGACACGTGCGAGAGCTTTTCGGTCTGTAATGGACCATTTTACCCTTTGTTGTGCCACTGTTCAGAGCTTGTAAAGTCTGTTTGTAATTTGCTTTGTCTATGAAGTGTTTTTCAGACATGTTTGCTTGTGGATCCCGTTTGAGGCGTTCTCTTTAACCCGTTCTCTCTTTTGTTGGTCCTAAGGGACAATGGGAGGCTGACCTTTGCGGACGGACGCGCAAGGGTGCAGCACGACTTAGGCAAAACCAGCTAAGTCCGTGTCAGGACGGCGGCCGATCAGAAGTGCCGTCCCATCCCTCGAGGGTCAACGGCCATGACGAATCGACGTGCTACTGACCCTCGTGCAATAATATAAAGCCCCTATCCGGCCTCCAACCAGGGGAGAAAAAAACAAAAGGAAAAAAAAGAGATAGAAACCAATCCATCCCATTACTGACTTGCTCGTCGAAGGGGCCAAAGCCGGAGATCACTCGGCGAGGACCATTTTTGCAGCGAGCGATGAGCGCCTCAACCTCAGACGTCATCCACCGCGCAAAGGAGAGCTGTCCCCGACCCACGCCAACCAGCACTCCTTCCCGATGGCACGGCCACCTCATCATCCAACTCACCCTAAGCTCCTGACATCGATCGGCAGACCAAACCGTGCTGACTCGTCAACCACGGTATATTTGTTCGCTAACACCCTCCATTTTGCTAAATCGTTCTAAGGATTTCTTCTACCAGTTCCATTTTCAAGAAACATTGTTATAGATCAAGAAAATTCAAAATATATATTAGAAGAAATTATATAAAGCAGAGAAAGAAGGCGTTCAATAATGATATTAACGGAAGAACTTTACCAGGGCTTCTTGGCTTGGAGAGGAGAGAAGGTAGGTAGATATTCTTGTGAAATATGTCGAAATGTTTAGGGTTTGTAGAAGTCTGGTCGGATCTAGACAATCGAATCCTCTGCAGCCACTTCGATCTCGCGTCGGGAGGAGGGCCAGAACCTCCTGGAGATGGAGAAGAAGACGGCGGCCAGAAGCACGCCCAGGACGTCAGCCGCAGCGTCCTTGGAGGAGGCGCCGGCGGAATGCCAGAATCCGATCTCGTCCCCGGCCTCCTTGCCAGCCCCGGCGACAAGGGCCGCGATGGAGCCGAGGGCGACGCTCCGCCGACGGAGGAAGGCGTGGCGGCTCCGGCCAGCGAGGGCGGCGACGAGGATGGCGATGGCGAAGCAGGCGAGGAGGTGCTCGAGCTTGTCGGCGGCCAACCAGTCGTCGCCGTCGTCCTCCATTGGTGCCGCTGCCGCCCTTTTGGGCTCTCTCGAAAAGGCCGCCTGGAGCCGGTTCGGACCGAGTCGGGTTTTGTTCGAACGATGCCGTGTTTCGGGCCTATCGAGGCAGACCGTACCAAGTTAACTCTTGGACCACGAGTCAGGTCTTTGTGATCTGCCCATGGCAAACTATGTTTAGTTTAACACGTGTTAATTAAAATGAAATCAATGTTTTTTCTTTTTCTATCCATTCCATTAACATTTATATTTTCCTTATAACTTAATTTTTAAGTTTTAAAGCAATATTTACCATAGCATCTGGGTATGGTCTGGCGACCGTTCTCCCTTGTTCATCAAAAAGGAGTAATAGCTCTCCAATTAAATATTTTAAACATGTAAACAAAAAATTTTGATTTTTTGAAATATTTATTTTGCTTTTTTTTGAAGGATAACAGTTTTATATTTTATTGCATTAGTCAAAAATTAATTAACGCGCCAGGTAGGGGTCGAACCTACGACTTTCTGCTTAGGAAACAGACGCTCTATCCACTGAGCTACAGGCGCCGTTACGACAATCCTTGGCGCTCTAGCCTTAAATGTAGTTTATATCTTCTTTCTTTATCGATAGATATCTCCATAAAGCTCCATATGCACTGACGGTCCTACGAGGCCGGTGATTCTTCCTTCTACTTCTTCTCACTGGGGTCTCTTGTCGTTGTTGCTCATCTTCTTCCTTCTCGACCTCGGATGAGGAGGATGTTTCTATCCTTCTCTTCTCTTCTTCCTCAACTCTAGTACTAACTTTTTCTTTTCTCCTTGGATTCTTCCTCCTTTGACGCTTAATTCTTCTTTCAGCTGCTCCACTACAGCCACTTTGCGAGGCTTGCCTTGCTTTACTGGACCCTGTTGCGGAGCTGTAGGTTGCTGTGATGATTCATTCCCCAGCAGTAATCTCCGAGGTTGATTTTTTCTTGACTTTCTTCTTCCCAATCTGCAATCAAAAAACCAAAACCCAGTATTAGTATCAGCTCAGATGGATCAAACTACTACAGAATTGACCAAGACATGCATGAAAAGGCCTATCGAAGTACTACAGACATGACCAAGACTTGCATCAAACGACCTATCTATATAAGCTATGAAATCTCTCATTCTTTTACGTAAGCTGCAGAGAAAACTAGACGAAGAAAAGGAGGGAAAGAGAGAGAAAAGGTGAACGGTCGAGAAAGCACTGACACGTGTGGCAGCCATCGAATCCCCTCCAATGATCAGAACGCAGTTCCCCCAGCTCTCTCGTACGTACGTGCGTGGACAAGAAAACAAGCCCTGGAAAAGTACGTCCGTATGGTGGGGGGACGCCATCAACATCAGTATGACATGCACATTGCCCGTGCATCCTCGATGCCATGATTCAGCCTGCCGGATCAAAACTCTGCACTCATCAGGATGTACAGGAACAGGCCGAGCTTTCAAAGCAGCAGCACAGCAGGGGGAAGATCTCTGCATGGAGTCCGTAGAGTGCCCAAGAATGCATCCAATGAGGATGCTACTGATGAGTCAACCTACTATGGTTGTGAGAGAAGGATAGGATGAATGAGTTGTCATTGTCTTCCCCAAGCTCTAGCGGTTGATATGAAAACTGTGTTTCATTTAAAAAATGTCCATCAACGATATTCTTGGACCCAAAATATTTTATACACATCCTATCTAGATTCTCGTGTGATAGAGAATCCAAGTTGCCAACTGTTGCCATCTTTTCTCGGCCTCTACTTATGGTGTACGATAACCTTTTGGTCTATGTCATAATCTTATTGTGTATTTAGAAAAGGGCAAGGGGAGAGAAGAAAGGCTTGATAGAGGATAATGTATTGTTGGTTGCCCTATTCCCTTGATGTATAATATTATTTATATAAGTTTATAAAACTTGTCAAGACCCTAAATGAAGGGTGATCATAATTAATCAACCTCTTAACTAAGTATGAAACGAATATGTCAATGATTATTGAAGAATTATTTTCCTAGATGGTGTGATTATAATAATATAAAGATTATTTCTTTATATGATCTTGTAAGATTGATGTTCCATCATGAACATTAATCTTGAAATAATATTAAATAATTAATTAATATGATAGTGACTTCGCCAAGAGCTCTGTCAGTTGATCGATAGTATAAACATGATTAACGTGGAGTTGCTTTTAACAAAATTTGGTCATAGATAAAATAAAAGTTAATGATTATGTGTTTCGGTGAAAGATTAGATTAACATAGAGGCAAGTAAAACAAATATTATTACAATATATAGTTGGAGGAGATAGTTGTCCAATTAAAAATTTATGAAGCAAGTTCTCAACACAAATAATTAATAGCAGTAGATGCAACAACTTGATATCCATTCTCTGTAAAAGATTGAGTAACATTTTTTTTTAATTTTTTTATCTCTAACTATTGGGTTAGCTTAAAGAAATAATATAAGCAGAGATCGAAGTTAGATGATCAAGATTTTCAACCCAGTGGATATTAACACAAAGCACAAATACTTGGAGAATCTTTGTGAATTAGAATCTCATAATTTAACGGATCTGTTTGATTGTAGTATAATAGTTTAATGATGGTCGATGTAAAAATTAAAATAGTTTATTGATTGTAAATAAAATATATAATCAAATGAGAGATACTATAATACACCAATTGTAGAGTGATAAAGAGTACCTGGTGGTGATGATGGTGATGATGTGGACAGAGGATGTAGAGGATGGCTGCCGAGCGACGGTGCTGATGTGGGGCACATCGTCGGAGCCGCCATCGCAGGGCACGGGAAAGGCCGCCGCCTCCCGCACCCGCTTGCCCGCCAGGGCCACGCCCACCACCCTCCCCGCCACCCAGAAAAGCACCTCCAGCACCCCGCCCTGGAACCTCAGCGGCCACGGCCGTTTCTTGAACACCACCTGACCATCCGCCTCCTCAATGTACCTCGCTACCTCCTCTCCGTCCCTGTTCGCGCTTGGCCTCTTCGTCACGCCCATGGAACCCACCAGGGTCCACTCGTCGGACTCGCCCAGAATCTTGTAGACTAGCACCGTCTTCTTCGTTGCCGCGCCGCAGCACAGCTGGCCGTAGGCTGGCCGATCTCCCACCGGGCCCCTGCCGCGTGGCCCATCAGCCATGGCGCCACCCGGACCCTGTCCGCCGCCGGGTCGTACCCGATCACCATGAGCATAGTCGTCAGCCAGTATGCCGCTCCGCCGGCGGAGACGCCAGAATCAGGATGCAGGCGCTCCGCCTCGCAAACCTCGCCGGAGATCCACCATTTGCCGGACTCCGGCAAGAAGGTCTGGAACCCGAAGACTCCCGACTCGGCGCTGGCGATCTCGAAGGCAACCACGACGGAGTAGTCGGCGCGGAAGTTGTAGACTCCGGAGAGGAAGATGAGAACGGCGCCGGGGTTGGCCCCCGGGTCGACGGGCGGCCAGGGGATGGCGGCCGAGGCGGTTGTGGCCGGGTTGCGGTGGGTGGAGGAGGGATAAGAGGAAGGGGGTGAAGATGGCTGAGCTGTCGCCGGAGTGGGAGGGGCGGAAGAGGATGCCGGAAATGGAACGGTGGGTACGAGACTTGCTGTGGGCGAAAATGGGGGAGGAGATGAGGCGGGTCCAGGATGGGGCGACGACGCGGAAGGGGAGGAGGGAGTAGACGGGGAGATAGATAATAGAGGGCGTGGCCTCGGACGAATTCCTGGAGGCCACAGGCGGAGAAGGGGGAAGAATCGGCGGCGGGGAAGTAGTCATCGAAGTCGCCGCCGTCTTCTACTTCATCGGAGCAATCGAGGAGGAGGGTGAGAGCATCGTCGTCCGGTTTCGTGGTTCTTGGAACTGCGGCGCCCCTCTCCGTTTGATCGCTTCTTGACGACGCTTCTGACGGACGCGGGCGGTTATTCATATCCTTGATCATTTATAAGCGGAGTCAATCTTGCCGCAGAACTAAAATAAAATAAAAATATTTTGGTGATAATTTAAATTTGAATAATTAAAAAAATATTTTTTTAAAAAAAATTGGATTCAATTAAATCAAATTAAAATCTTCGTCTAATCGGGTCGACATGATACGATTTGTGAAATTAAATCCATATCATTTCAAAATTAACCTTTTAGACTATTTTAATTAATCGATTTAAACCGTTTAGAACAACGAACTCATTTGATTAACCGTTTGAGTTTGAGCAATGAACTCAAACCGCTTAACCGATTTGAAATCATGTCATGAATTATATATATTAACCTCCAGACGAAGATGCACATGGCCTTCAATCACATGGAATTTTATACTCAATTTAATCCATTAGATCGACGACTTTATTCTCAAATCAAAATAGAAATATTCATATGAGGACAGACAATATTCTCCATTTAGATTCGGATAATTTCTAATCATTAGGGTCTTAACACTCCTTCCTCGTTGGCCCAAAGAATGGTTTGTTTTCCTTTTAGCTTTACACTAAAATTTTCTTGTCTCCTCTTTGACCAAATGAGGAGAATATTGTGGAATACATTTGTGGCACCCTTTTGCTTTTTGTATATTTTTCAATTCGACCCCATTTGGGCATTCTATAAAATTAAATTTGTGACTTTTTGTACACAAAGAAATCGAATCACGTAAAACTTTCATTTAATCTCTTTAATAATAATGATAATAGTAAAATAATTTGCAAATGAAACGGAAAGCTTTCGAGGTGGGACGGAGGCGTTAGATCACAGAGACAGAAGGATCAGACCAAATGAACGGTGGATAAGGGTGTGACATGGTGACGTGTCAACAGAAATGCTACCTCCTCTTCCCTTCGACGCTTGCAGTGACCGATTAATAAAGCTGCGGCCTTCGACAACCATCGCTACCGTCGGTGAAGGAATCCTTTCTTTACTCTTTTTGCTGCCGCTGCTTGCTTCCTCGTCAGTTCTGCCTTCGGTCACCTTCGCGGTGACGCTTCCGTCCCTTTTCAGAGGAGACCGGCGGAATCATTAAAGCCCCCTTTTTCTGGATCACCCTTGAGGGATTTTCCCAGGACGGGAAGGAGGAATCCGGGAGCGATGGTTGGGGGTTCCAAAATCGGGGCTTCTTGGTGTCCTTTGGCACCATTTTGATGGGTTTTAGAGGCTAAAAGAGCCCCGTTTGTGTATGGTGGTGGCGAGGCGATTTAGGGTGTGCATTGTTGTGCTGCTTGCCGGTGAACGGACCAGACCCTTCTATTCCTTTCGCTAAGTCGCGTTCTGTTTATTTCTGGTTTTGAAATTGGTTTGCTAATCGTGTATTTGGATTATTCTTTACTTGGATCTAAGTGGACGGGCAAGAATTGCGGTGTCTCTTATAAAAATCTTCGGGTGAGTTTTGATTTGGGAGGAGGGGCTGAAAAATTAAAACTCTTAATTCTTTGAATCTACCCGGATGGGCACAGAAATAATACGTTTTTGGTAGAAAGAAGAGGCTTCCCTTTGTTGTTCTTTTGTGTGTTTTACAAGGGTTCAGATGCTACAGAAATTGAGTGCGGGAAGAATGAATGGATTTGAAGGTGGATTGTTTGATGATTCTGATGTAGAAGATGAATTCCAAAGCTGTTACACAGAAGATGACGAGTGGCAGGACTCGGAAGAATCTTTGGCCGAAGGGTCTAAAGATGATCTTGATGAATTCTCGTTAAGAATGTTCTTCAAGGGTGTATCTGCCTCAGAGGGTCATGGTAAAGGATCTGGGGTTTCTGGAATCGGAGTAGTAATGGAAAGGTCTCCTGGGGTTCCCTTGATTCAAGTGCAGAAGAAGCTCGATTTTCATGTAGATGAATTGGTGGCGGAGCACTTGGCATTAATGGATGGTCTTTTGGCAGCTCTCCAGAATGGTTCTCGAAGGCTCTATGCATTCACGGACTCAGAGGACCTCTATTATCAAGTAAGGAATAGACTAACTAGGAAAGTTGAAGAATATGTTGATTGCATCTCATAGTTGTATTGGATATTGTCATTTGGTGCGATTTAGATAGTAGATGATTAGGTTGTGTTACCTCATAGTATGACAAGTTCTTTACATAATATTGATTTGTTTTTTTGTGTTCAATTACCTAATCTCCATAGCAAGGTGTGTCGTACCATGACATATTGTTCGATATGGGCGATATGTATCGGTCTGATAGGGGGTCGATACTATATGTCGGTATGTTGGTATGGTTCAGTACACATTGGTATGGTTCGGTACTTACCATACCAATGATCGGTCGGTACACTGATACGGACTGACAAGGCAAACTATACTCCATATAGTTTTGGTGTTGCATATTCAAAGAATTATGTTCCTCTCCTTATTTTGTTGTAACCTCCTTCATGTATTTGAACATCCTTAAGCTTATTTTCTGCTTCACTTCACGTGTTGTGATTCATACAACTTTTGTTCCCCTCTTTTTTTATTGTGCTTTAACTATCAGAATTTCTCTCCTTTTTGGAGCGATAATGATGTTGATGGTTTAATTGCTTTGACAGATTGCAGAAACAGAAATACTTGATGACCAGCTTTTGATAGCTCTAGGGCACAGAATTTTAGAACTTGCTGATAAGCTAGAAGACTTTGATTTGCAACTTGTTTCTAGTTTTGAACTAGAGAGGCCATTGTGCTTGGCCAAAGAAGCAATTGGTGACTGGTCAGTTGACAATTGTCCTATTTGCGGTGAGGAGAAGCCAAGTTCCAAAATGATAAAGATGAATTGTTTCCACAAAGTTTGTTCTGATTGCATGGTCATATATGTGGAACACAAATTAAGGACCTCACAGGTCCCTATAAGGTGCCCACAAGTTATGTGCAAAAATATTATTTCAACTAGTGAATGCAAGTCCTTTCTTCCAGTTGCCACTTACGTTTTGCTAGAGAGATTTTCAATGGAGGCTGATACTGATAATGGAGATAGAATCTTTTGCCCTTTTCGTAACTGTTCAGGGTTACTGAATCCTGTCTATTATTTGTCCTCTAGAGCAAGCTCATCAGCACAGTCAGACATCAACCGAATTGAGTGCCCAGAATGTCACAGAGATATATGTATTGGCTGTCAAGTACCATGGCATTCTTTAATGACATGTGTAGAATATCAGAACCTACCTGCAGCAGAGAGAGATGCAGAGGATAACAGGTTACATCACTTGGAACAAAATACTCGGCGTAGACGCTGCCAGCAGTGCAGTCGAATGATTGTGCTCGCTGATGGGGGCTACCACATGACCTGCTGGTACGTCAAATATGATTTTTGATATGAGTCATTACTGAGAATAGTTTATTATAGTTGGATGAATGCTAATATTTTTTATTTTTGGTTGCGTTAGAAAATTGATTTGCAGATTTATCAATCAGAGAAACGTATTAGTTGGAAATAAGCTGTGACTTCTCTTTGCTCTATCTTTATGATGCACCAATACACCTATCCTTCTTTCACCCATGGCATAACATATTAGTTTTTTTTTTCCTTTTAAATACCATAACCAAATTGCCTCGTTATATAAGTTTATACTATATGGAACATGATTTTTTGTTTGCTAAGAATGATGTATCCTCTCTATCTAAACTCATTGGACTGTTCCTATCAGAAAGCACTCTTTATGTCAGAGTCACAAGTTTTAGTCTTTATGAAACATGGATTTTTTTGTTCGCTAACAATGATCTATCTTCTCTATCTAAAATCATTGGACAGTTCCTATGAGAAAGCATTCTTTATGTCAAAAAGATACCTGTGCCCTTCTCATGAAATTGAACATCTTCAAACATTCTTCTTAGCCAATTTCTCATTATGTTATTCTGGCTAAATATCAAAGGATAAATTCATAGTGGATGTATACCTCTTCAGTAAATGTGATTTCTGAACTTCCCTTTTTACCCAATACTCATGCCATTAAAAGAATGTTAACATTGGTTAAATTTTTTTATAAACTTAGGCAGATCATTTATCAACAATGCAGACCACCGTCCTTTCTTGCACAATCGAATACCATGGTAAATGCATAGGAGCAATGGATAAATGGTTGTCTTGAGTATTGGAGAAATGAATTTATTTTGTTCAATTTCCAACGGTCACTGCTGTTTTATTTTGTTTTTTAAAAAGAGAATTGTTATTTTGACCAATATTCTAATATACGTCACCATCCTAATATGCATAACATCTAGTGGTTTTTTGGTGAAGGATATCTTGGAAGCTGCAGAAGCTTCCTTTAAGTTTATCCTTAATAAACCTTGAAATTTTCTAGTCGGTAAAATTGACTTTCATGTTTTTTCGACTGGTAATACAGTTTTTGAAGCTTGGTTGAATATCATGAAATATTCATCCAGATCTCTGCATTAATGCAACTAAGTAATATTGCCTTGCCTTGGCTGAATATATGCTTATTATTTATATTCTTTGTTTCTTTATTTAATGCTATGAAATAGGTTAGTGAACTTTCAGAGAGCTTCCTGTAAAAAGTTCCCTATGTGATGAGTTTTGCTTGGGGTGAGTTGATTATGGGAGCTCTTTCGCCTGTCTGTAACTTCTGAAAAATTTGTCTGAATTTTATTATTATTATTTTTTCTAAGCACAAATCTTGAAGTTTTGGTGAGATATTTTCCTTTTAATTCTTCAGACGAATTCCAACTTGTATTTTTGGATGGTTGCAAATTAACGAAATTATAGGTTTAACTCATTTTCTGTTTTCACCTGGTATGTCTGATTTCTGTCCTCAAGTTAACATTATAAAGTTTGTCTGTGTCACCATGTCTTCCTTTGCTAAGAATTTGTTGGTCTAATCAATATATCCAGATAGACCAAACTAATGCTGTGTTGACTTGCTATTTTAAGTCTTTGCCTCCTTTCAATTTTCAGAGTCAAATATATGGGGTCCAAACTTCTTTAGGCTCTTCCTTTTCCAGGATGAAACAGTAGATAGATAAACCCAAAGTCTTATTTGCTTAACATCATTTTGTGTTCATATTACAGGTGTGGGCAGGAATTCTGCTGCTCCTGTGGTGCTGAATATAGGAATGGGATTCAGACATGTCATTGTGCCTTTTGGGGTGAGAACAACCTGGAACCCTCTGCAACACCTTCTGATCAAGAATCGGAACGGTGGACATGGGAGTCTTTTGAATCTCTGCCGGCAGTTATGGATGAGTATTCAGAGCAAGAAAGAGCACAACTGGCTATGATACAAAGGTTTCTTGCTGGAGGATTTGGCCCGAGTGACCACCACCTTCCCCCTTCCCGGTCACCCCCTCCATGTTCTGACTCATACATGGATACCATGAAAGACCTTCACCAGCTCCCTTGGCTCGAGAGGTTTGTATCTGTGATTAGCGATAGCTACCACGAGGATTTTCTCCAGTGAATTTAGTTCAATATCCCACTGCACATTGGTTGTGATTAATAATTGCTGGTATGTCTATCAACATGGGGTACAAGCGAAGGGCCAGATGTACAAACTCTTATATCATAAAATATAGGTTTGCCTTCAGCATATTTGGTGCTATTGAGGTCCCTTCTGCTGATTAGTTGAATGCTTGGAATGGTAGGCTGTGTGTGAAGGTTTGATGAATTGTGAACTCTTCCTAGATTATTTTTTTGCTAGATACAACTAGGAATATGTGAAGCTTATTGCCATTCAAATCAATCAAATTTGTTTGCTTGAAGAGGAATAGTTAAGCTGAAACAAATTTGCTTTTAAGATTCGAGGTTGGCATTCTAAATTAGCCATAATACTTGACTGGGAAGAATTCTACAAGATATCCTCCTGATCATTATCAACTGGAAAGGGGAAACTTTTGTCAAAGGCTCGTTCCAAGTGCCACATTTTTACTCCAACCTTATTGTTTATGGCTCAATCTTTTTAAGTAGGAGGATTTCTTTTTAGTCAATAAAGCTCCAATTTAGAAACACCTCCACACTTCATTCTAATTACTACTGCTGGGAGTTTGAATACAGGTTTTTTTTTTTGGTTAATTGAAATAGATATGATGAAAAATGATTAACAAAATTCAGTTGGAAGGTTTATTGACATAAATTTAACTTGTACCAGTCCGATCAAGGACTTACATCGATTGAAACGATATAAATTCGTATCAGTTTGGATTTTTATTATTTGGCCACGCAATGAATAGGTTGATAGTGAAGCTGGAAAGAAGCTGAACATCAAACTTTTGTCACACACTGTTCTGAATACTTATTATTTACCAAACAAACGCACAGGTTGATAACGAAGCTGGAAACACTCTGAACATCAAACTTATTGCCACTTATATCAGTTTAGATTTAAATTACTTGGCCAAACAACTACATGTTCTCTCTGTCATTTCAGTTAACTATTAGGTAAGAACTGTATTTGAATGAGTTGACCATGGCAAGTTTCTTAGGAACCATTGCGTTGGCTTTTGGGGAACGTAATCGATTGCACTAATCACCGTGATGGAAGATGTGTCTTAAGCACCAAATCATATGTTTGTAATATTCTAATTAATATGTTTTAAGCATCAAATCACATGTTTGTAATATTTTAATTAATTTCACATCCAAAATAGATAAGACTAAAATTAACTTATAAAGACATGATGAGTATATTATTATCCATGATCAATTATTTGAATCAAACGATATTGATAGGCCAATTAATTTATGAACGTGACATTTGGTATCAGAATCGATCTGATATTTGAGTATGGTGAGAGAGCTCAATTAAGAAAGAATTACTCGTGGATGGAGTGACTCGTCATAGTTTAGAGCCACCACTATATTTTGTCTCACAAAATGTCAAGTCCTTAAATGTGAAAAATTAAACACCCTAATTAATCTCATAACTAAGATTGACTTATAAGATTCTGATAAATGTATTACTATCATGCTTAGACGTTTTGATCAACAAAGTTGATAAGACAATTAACCCATTAAGACCGTGATACACATGATACTCAGATAGTGATATACATGATATCCATGCTACAATGACTAAATTTATTTTTACACTTCATTAGTCAGTTTTGGAAGAATAAAAGATACGGAGGAAAGAATAACCATTCGTGGTATCTAATTTATATAAAAATAGATCTCGTCAATGAATAGTTCATATAATATCATTAATATATGCTATCATAGATCACCAAACTCAAGAGCAACGGTCATTACTGGTGTGTGTGTGTGTGTTTCTCCCTGTGGCTAATTCAGTTATTGGTGTTACACATTCTAATCTTTTCTTTGTGTTGTGCTGATGTTCTGTATCTCGGAATGATGGACATGACATCAGGAAGAATTTATCGACTCTTCATCTCACTAATAATAAGCTGCTTCTTGAGCTGGACGTGATGAACACGTTATGGAGGCGATGTTGCTGTTTGGTAAATTCAAGTAGAAAGGCAGTAATTCAACAAATGCTTGTTCTTGAAGATTCATATTTGGAAAAGGCGACTACAAACCATCTCTCTTCTTGGCTTTGAAGGCTGAGTAACTTCATCTCATCAGAAAGTAATTGCGAGAGTCTCAGAGTCAAAAAGAAATATTGCAGCGCAAGAATGGTTGGATGCCAAAGAAAAAGGTCCATCAAGAAGCAAAGACAAAGCTAAAGTAACCTAACACTTTAAGAAAAAGGATCTTCATGAGCATTTTAGACGTAATAATCTTAGACCACCTCATCCCTTTAGATACTCCAACGCAAAGCAATGTTGATTTAGCTTACGATCCCAGGGAGCGTCAGCTTTTCTCATGGAGTTTATGGGGCTTATATATAGGAGGTGGCTCCAATCCATGGTGGTAGAGCACCCATTTCATGGCTGATTCCCGCAGTGAACTCTACTCCGAGGTGATGAGTGTTTTCTCATGATTAGATGCAGGTCTGCTCATCGTTCATTCGAATTCTAAGACCACAGCACTGCTGCTGCCGTTCCATTGCTTTTGTAGGTGTCGAACATGAGATTGGGAGGAGGAGGAGGAGGAGATGATGAGAACATTATACTCAATCCTGACTTCGACGATGGCCTAAACAACTGGTCCGGAAGAGGATGCAAGATCGCGCTCCACGACTCCATGAGCGACGGGAAAATTCTGCCGCTGAACGGTGGGAAGTACTTCGCCTCGGCCACCGGACGCACGCAAAGCTGGAACGGGATTGAGCAGGAAATCACCGGCAGGGTGGAACGGAAGCTCGCTTACGAGGTCGCCGCCACCGTCAGAGTCCTCGGTGGCTCGACTACTACGGCCGATGTGAGGGTGAATCTCTACCTTCAAGGGGCAAATGGCCGCGATCAGTACATCGGCGTTGCCAAGTGAGTAGTTCTCATTGCTCACTAAGCTTCGTAGAGTTGCGGCAGTTCTTCCTGAAAGCACAAGAAAATGATGTGATTTGGTGTCAGATCGCAAGCGTCAGATAAGGATTGGGTGCAACTGCAAGGCAAGTTTCTATTGAACGGTGCTGCCTCCAGAGCTGTCATATTCATCGAAGGACCACCTGCAGGTACTGATCTTCTTCTCAACAGCTTAGTAGTTAAACATGCGGCGAAGATGCCACCACCATCTCCTCCAGATTTCCAGGTTCGTAGAATCTCTCCACTGCTCGCATTATAAGCTCACCGAGTCTTGAGACGATCGAATGCATTCAGTCTTTCGCCATCGATTCTGCAGAGTGTTGTTCATGGAGTAAACATAATCCAGAACAGCAATCTGGTGGATGGTTCCGATGGCCTAAATGGGTGGTTTCCTCTCGGTTCCTGTAAACTGACCGTCACCAGCAATGGCGCGCCTCATGTGCTTCCTCCCATGGCAAAAGAGTCACTCGGAACACGGGAGCCTTTGAATGGTCGATACATACTCGTCACGAGCCGCACGCAGACATGGATGGGTGCAGCTCAGGCCATTGCCGACAAGCTGCATCTGCACGCGACATATCAAGTTTCGGCCTGGGTTCGCGTCGGCCCTCAGCGGAGTGGCCCTCAGAACATCGGTGTCTCCCTCAGCGTCGATGGCAAGTGGACCAGCGGAGGCCAAGTCGAAGCTAAAGATGGGAGATGGTATGAAATCGGAGGATCATTCAGAATCGAGAAGCAGGCATCAAGAGTCATAGTCTCTGTTCAAGGCCCTGCTTCCGGAGTCGATCTAATGGTTGCAGGGCTTCAGATCTTTCCTGTTGACAGGACAAAAAGATTTAAGCGTCTCAAGAAATTAACTGATAAGGTAATTCCACAAAGATCTTGGTTGATGAAGCTGAATCCCTTCGATGATTCAGTTCCTGATAGAATGCATTTTCTGCGCAGGTAAGAAAGAGGGACGTGGTTCTGAATATTTCGGGCTCCGGTGTTGATGCTGCGGCTGGATCATCCGTGCGAGTGACACAAATCAAGAACAGCTTCCCTTTGGGATCATGCATCACGCGCACCAACATGGACAACGAGGACTTCGTCGACTTCTTCGTCAACAACTTCAACTGGGCTGTGTTCGGGAACGAGCTCAAGTGGTACTGGACGGAGCCGCAGAAAGGAAGTCTGAACTACGCCGACGCCGACGAGCTGTTGGAGCTGTGCAGGAAGAACGGCATGGAGGCCAGGGGACACTGCATCTTCTGGGAAGTGGAGAGCACGGTGCAGAACTGGGTTCGGTCCCTGAACAAGGAGGACCTCTCCATGGCCGTTCAGAACCGGATCAATGGCCTCCTTACCAGGTACAAAGACCAGTTCCGGCACTATGATGTCAACAACGAGATGCTTCATGGCTCCTTCTACCGAGATCGGCTGGGAGAAGACATCAGATCATACATGTTCAAGACTGCAAACCAATTGGATCCCTCTGCTACGCTGTTCGTGAACGACTACAACGTGGAGGGAGCTGCCGATACCAGAGCGTCCCCGGAGATGTACATGAAGCAAATACTTGGCCTCCAAGAACAAGCTGCTCCAGTCGGAGGAATTGGATTACAGGGACATGTCACCACTCCAGTTGGGCCAGTTGTGTCTTCTGCGCTGGACAAGCTGAGTGTACTCGGGCTTCCGATCTGGTTCACCGAACTGGACGCACCGGCGTCGAACGAGTACGTTCGAGCCGACGACCTGGAGGTGATGCTTCGCGAGGCCTTCGCGCACCCTTCGGTGGAGGGGATCATGCTGTGGGGATTCTGGGAGCTGTTCATGTTCCGCAATAATTCGCACTTGGTGAATGCTGAAGGTGATCTCAATGAAGCTGGGAAGAGGTTCCTGATGCTGAAGCAGGAGTGGCTGTCACATGCCAGCGGGAAAGCGGACGATCAAGGAGAGTTCAAGTTCAGAGGATTTCATGGCACTTACAGTGTTGATATCATAACTCCTAACGAGGAGAAGCTCTCTCAGACATTCACGGTTGCAGAGGGGGATTCCGCTCTAGTCGTCAACATAAATCCATAGAAGAACAGCCACGATAATTCGAATGTCCGAATAAAAATTAATGTGTTGTGTTGTGCAGACGCACAAAAGCAAGAACATTAATATATCCCATTTATGTAGTTTTATATTATGGCTGAAAATTCTAAAACCGAGATGTGATTGATTAATGTTCTTTGATTGACTTTGATGTTGATCATGCAGTTTTCCTTAAGAAGGTGATGAGGATAGTAATTACAATAAGACTCGACTGACGTCAGATGACGCCTCACGTCTCGATCGACGTGATAGTACCTAGTCAAACGGACCAGAACGCTGACTGTCTCAAAATTTTTTACACCAACAGAAGGATCATCACATCTCCTATCAGAGGAGATCAAAGAATTTAAATCAGGAGGATAATCCTCCCTCCAAAATTGCCAGTCATATATATCCTCGCAAAGCGATAATAGCATGATTTGTCCCAAGCAACACAAAGAGGGAGGAAGAGAGAGAGAGAGAGGGGAGAAGTGACCGAAAGGAAAAAGAAGATAGAAATAGAGGGAGGGGAAGAAGAAGCAAAAAGGAAAAACAACAACAAAATAAATAAATACTATTCTATAATATATTTCATCAGATATGTGATTCAATCCATGTTCTTCCAATTCAACGAATAATCCAGCGAACTGAACCTTCGGCTGAAACATGATTGGTTCGATTTGGTAACTCCAGGTACAAATTTAGCAGATTGGTCTGAACCTAATCCAACATCAGTCCAAATAAATACATGGGCTTTCCATTTTGGCCTTAACTTGTGCTCAGTCCATATATATAAATATAAACATAAATATAAATAAATATATACATATATATATATATATAAATCCTCGCTTGTACTAATTAAACCCTCTCTGAATTAAGCATGATTTATTCAAGTAATTTATTGCTTGAATAAATTTCCTGCACCAAAGTCAACACCTCTAAATAATTAGATCCATCGTATGTGCAACATCAAACCCTAAATCAATATTGACATGGAAAACATGCCAAGGAGATGTGGACCTACTGTTCCTTGATTTTGATCCACGATTCTTGGTTATTTCTTCAACACAAAATCTCAAGTTGCTGATTATTTATATTCTTGGCTTTCCTGCCTTTTTCCAATCCAATCTACATCACTTTTTAGAACTACTGTTCCCACTGTTCAGAAAGGTTGGGAGGACAGCCTTCCCTGTTCATCAATCATCAATGTTGTTGTTATCAGCCTCAACCGAAACATATTGTTTACTGTGCAAATTCTGTAGAATGATGCAGAATATATTTCCATGCAAGTTGTATTAGACCTCTTTATAATTTAATATTCTCAACTCTGTTAATAATATCAATTAGTGTACTATATTTTGATGTATTATTCCATATAGCTTTCAGAATCCACTTGTAAGCATTATGTTATTTAATGTAATATTTTTAATTCAAACTCCTTCGCATTGGATGGAGCAATCTGTCATCCCATATAGAGGAGTACTTAAAATGAAAAATATATATTTAAATTCAGTGGTTTATATCTTGATGAGATGGTATTAATCAAAATTTGAAGGAACTCGTGTTGTTCCTTCACAGAATGCCTGATTTGTAATTGGTCATATTTACCTGATTCGTTTCTTTCCGTGATACTCGATGCTAAGGAATAGAGTGCTCAACTTGAAGGATCATTCGGCATGTCACATTCCTCGGGGAAAGGATCACAATGTCTGTCATGTTCAGTCATGGCGAGGTGCCAACACTTTCCTCGTCGGAGCGAAATGGACATCAAACGACTCTGGTTGTTGCATTTGGCAGGTACGATGTGCTTGATTCATGTTTTCTTGTGCAAAGAGGTGGACATGACGTCGGATTCTTTGTCAGCAACAAAGAGTGACGCGGCAAAGTTAGTGAAAGGTAGATGATGATGATGATGATGATGATGATGCTTTCTTCCCAGTATGAGCTTTTGATATGGAGAAGCTTCAAATAACAATTTAGTTGTTGTTCTGTGGTTGTTTTGCTTTTTGGTGGATGTGGAAAGGCATTACAATTTGATGATCTTCAAAGGTGTTTCCTTTTTCTTTTGATCATATCAAACATATCATTTCATTAATGAAAAGTACATCTACTTCCTTAGCTGCGCTTCCTTTATATCTAATTGAAAGAGTTAGATAAGTGGTAGCCAACAGTTAATATGATTAGATCTACATCAATCAATACTAAAGTAATCTAAAGGCTTGAACTATTAAAATTGGGATCAAACATAATTTTGTATCACCTGAATTAACTCCTAGCAATATGAATATTTTAGTCTATTCTTAGTTTAATATATTTTTTTACTAATTTTGCATCTAACTTATTAATTTTTTTACTAATCACCCTTAGTGAATTATGATTTATTCCTATAAATATATATTGATTCTTATAATTTTACTCTAAGAATGATCCCTATCAAGAGTTCTTTAAGATTATGTGAGAGATAAATAAGAAAAAATTATATCTGAGTCGAGATAACTCAAGGGTCTTATAATTGATATAAGAATTTAATTTTTTTTATGAATGTAAATAAATTTTATCAAATTATATTAATTTTATATTAATTTTTAATATAATTTTTTGATTAATTATTAATCTTTATTATTTTTTTAATCCTCCGATAATATAAGACATGAAAGAGGAACATGTTAAACTAAGGGAAGACTCATGTTGTTGTAGGACCCCTTCAATAGTTGAGATCACTTAGGAGGTCAACTTTTGTGGGGACATCATATGGGACGTGGTCCTCTCGCCCAAGCCAATTGTCCTTAGAATTGCCTCGGAGGCTTTCTTTTTTTGTCTTTTAATCATCAGAATTTTTTAGAGAGTTGTAATATGTTAGATTAAAGACAAATTCAAGACTCTTGAATTTTGTGAAAGTAAAATTAAAAAAGTGTATATGATAGAAAAATAAAAAATATATATATTTTGTCTTTTGGTCAGTTTTTTTCTTATTGAGAGTGGTGCATTATTGAAATAAAATAGTTTTTTATAAGAAATAAACTTTCTCCAATAAATTCTTATATTATATTCAATAAATATATTAATTCAATTAAAAATTATAATAAGGTTTTAAAATTTTTAATTAAAATAATTAATAATACATGAATTTTGAATTAAGATTGGAACACATGGGGAAGCTTTTTAGTTTCATTTTAATATACATATTTGCTAAGCCTAAATTATTAACTTAAAATAATAAAAATAAATTAATAATAATCTATCTATCAAATTCTTATAAATCAATCTTAATCTTGATTCATTTTCGATTTTACTATAGTGATTAGAAGAAAAGAAGTGGGAGTAGTGTCAGTAGAATTCGACTCTGTATGAGCGACAAATTAATCAATAAATAGTTGCATACAAATATATTAATATGCAATGTATATATGTTAGTTTATATTTATTTTTCTAAAAAAAAGGACTTATTTAAATAAGGTAGTTACCTACAAGTCGTGTATAATTCTTTTTATGATAAAGATTATTGTTGCTTTTAGAAAATAAAATAAAATAATAAGGACCACTGATATGATTTTTTTATTTCGTTCACATATGATATATTTGTACGTTACAAAAATAATAAGAACACACTTATTACTTCGTTATCATCCAATCACTTAATTTCATGTCGTAATTTAGATTACGAACGAAAGTTGTAACACAAGAGATGGTCGGGGAAGGGGGCAAGATGAAATCTAAGTCGTGAGGTGAATCGTGTGTTGTGTGGATGCATAACGAAAATTTCACTTTCCTCGATCAATGATGTCCTTTTTTTTAAAAAAGCAAAATTATATTAATTAAATTATAGAATTACAAGAAGAGTTATGCATATCAAAATATAAAAAAACTGATCAACATTTCCTCTCAAAAAAAAAATCTCTGATCCAATCTAGTATATATGACTAACTAATTAATAGTTTTATTCTTTTTTCTATATACATTTATCATAAGAAAGAAATCAAAACACTCAAGAACATATCTATTATCTCCAATTGATCGATGATCATAAAGGTTGCATTCGTGCATCAATTGATCGAGGAGGCACTTCTACCCCCCATGAGTTCCCCTGCTTCACATACTTGTTCATGGCAGAATATAATTCAATGCCTTCGAATAAGGCACAGCAGTAGATCATTATAGAGGTATGTCTTCTTTGTGCAAATCCATGATATTTTATTAGGGAACAAAAAAAGAAGAGAATGCGCTGATGTTTGCCCTCAGAAATAGTGTCTGAGATAATCAATTTATCAAGAAATAATTTTTGTTTTTGAATATTTACACGTACCCAAAGAAGCCTAATGAGCAAAAGCCTGACAGCTAAAGTCAAGAATCATTCCTTCTGAGACACTGCAAACCACGTAGAGTACGTTCATATATTTGAATCAGTTCAAATGACACCCGACAATGGATAATTGAATCCTCCTTTAATGGCATGACTATTTTAATCTCTCTCCTCCATAGGGAAACGCAGTACAGAGAGAGAGAGAGAGGGTACAAAACAATATTGGCCATAAGCTAACTAGTTTCCGACACAAGCAAGAGAAGGAGAGATCGATCCTTCTACGAGAGAAGGAGAAGATAGTATGTAAGTAGTGGTATCAGTCAGAGGAAGCATGTATCAGATTACATCTCCCAAACCCTGGTTAAAAAGGAAGGGGGTGGGTTATGCCTTTGGACACAGGTAGGTTTACGTCTCACCTTAGCGTGCTGCGCAGTGAGCGAAGGGGTTGGAGAAGTGACGCTTTGAGGCCGCCGCGAGAAGCCCGCTTCCGGAGCCGTCGCTGGCGCCAGTGACCTTGTTGCAAGATGGGCACATCGCGAAGGCGGGCGCCGCCTCGTGGAGCTGCGTGTACCTTGGCGCCGAAGATTTTTGCGACTTGAGCTCCTGTAGCTCCTTCTGCAGCCTAACGTTCTCCTCTGTCAGCCTCTCGCAGCACTTCCTGAGGAACTCGAGCTCCACCTCCGTTTTCTTGAGCTTACTCCTGCATCACGATGAAGACGTACACAAATCATATGATGTTACAGAGTGAACTCAGACTTCATTTGCTTCGCGGAGATCGAACCTCGCTCTCCTGTTCTGGAACCACACTTCCACCTGCCGAGGCCGAAGGTTCAATTGCTGAGCCAAGTCCTGCTTTTGTTTCTGATAGTAGAAACGACAAGACACAAACCAGATTAGAATCTTGATTTCCCAACTAAGGATATAGACGTGAAGATTTCAGGGGAGGACATGCACAAACCGGATTAAGAGTTCCATGCTCCCTGAACTTGTCTTCCAAAAGGGCAGATTGCCCCTTGGTCAGCCTCAGCTTCTTCCTTGCAGTGCCGTCTTCCTCCTCATCACTGATCCGCGGCCAGATCTTCTCCGCCTCATCGTTCTCCCCATTAATCTTCGATGGATGGCCACCGGGAAACGACGACATCACACTATGAGTAGGAGAAGATTGCGTGCCGACTGACCAATCCTTTCTTCCATCTCCGGGGAGTCCGAGGGTGAGAGAGGGCTCGATAGCCGCAGCAGCGGAAGAAGATATTTCCAACTCGAGACCGGAGCTCGGCCGGGGACGATTACCGACTGAGGAATCAGTACTTTTCCCATAATAATTCAGTGCAAGAGAAAGGCCAGTGCTGCACATATTAACCTTACAGGCATCCATGGCCGAGCTAACGGGGATACGCTCCTATGAGACAAAGGAAGAGAGGTGTCAGCTAAGAAAGGAAGCAAGGGAAAGAAAGGAAGAGGGATGCACGATGTATTTGAGCCATGGCCTGGGCGGAAGGATGTTAGGAATTTGTGGTAGCATGACACATGCTGACATAGATCGAGTCAGAAGAAAAAGAAAGGACAGTGAAGCCTCGAAACCACGGCGGCGTAAGAAGAAGAAAACCAAGAGGAGAAGGAGAGGTATATCCGATGGCTACGTGGACTCACATGTGAGTCACATTGGAATGCCTTCCCATGCGCTCAACAACAACAATGACTTCAGCTGTTTCCGTCTCATCCACTGTATCGTTCCTGTAAACTCCACTCATCCTCCGCAGGAACGAACAAACCCTATAATTATGTGCGCGTCTTCTACGACTTACAAAGGTTCCTTGGGACGTTTCACGACATGCAACCAATTCAGCTTGCTGCAGAGCCGACATGCCCTCCATAATCTACGAGAACATCCAGCTAATCTGCCAAACAATGTTGAAGAGTATGCGCGCACGATAATATCGGTTGCTTAAGCGATACAGATAAAACTCAGTTCACTATCAGAGTTCACAAAGCCTACTGTGTGCGGTTTACAGCAATGAAGTTTTGCTCGTTCAATTCAGTGACAATAATCTATCTTATGTCTGCGACACCCAATTGCTGCTGTTTGCGTCAAGGCATTTATTCTAGTACTGGGCGTGTCTTCTAATGTTGTATATTGCCATAGGAAAAATAGTTTTTAGCTCCTTTTGTCCTTTCCAATCAAAGATGGTTGAGCAGTAGTTGTTGAGAAATCTTTTTCCTTTGATGCTTGATCTACTCTTCTTCTTAATGTAATAATTGTACCACTTTTTACAAGTCAAAAGGACAAGGAGGATTGAGACAATCTGCATAGGCCATAGATTTGGCATCACTGAGTTACCAAGTGAAATCATTTTGTAGGTCTCGAAGAGGAGACTGTGACTTCGAAAGTGTTATGCATCTCGTCACTGTTGAGATTATGGCCTAAGATACTAAATCTTTTAGGATTAGGATGCCGAAAAAGGGCCACTTTATGGACTAACAACATGTTCTCCTGAAATGACAACCACTAAGAAATGCTTGTCATTGGTATATGGTAAGATTGAACCGATCTTAGATTAGGTATGTGGAGATCCATTGACATCGCCATAAAATTAACTTAATAACCAACGAGGAGAAGCAAGAAAAGTGTCTCGGTGTGACAAATGAGTCCAATAACACTAAATTAAAGGTAGGTGGATGTTCCTTCAAGCATCATCATCATCACCTTACTTACCAAATACTTGTCATTATATGAAACTATAAGGCTTGGTCTCTTGTGTTTCTTTGACCGCTTGTTCTTGTGGTCATTAATCTTAATCCTCGTTGTATCATCCCCGTTAGTGTCAACATCTTTACGCCGTGGTCTCGGGGCCAACACGGTTGGGTTCGGGTTCGAATGATTGGAGATCTTCCTGAACGACCATTGAGACTGTTGAGGTAGCCGACCGCGATGGTCCAATCGCAATAGGGTCACTGTTTTCTCTAGGAGGGGACCCCTCGCTTAGGCCTTCGGTGGGAGGCACTCCGTCTTCGTCCCTGCACACAAGTCGGGTCGGGAGAGCTCGGCCCGACCCCTCCAACGATCAAGTCAGTCGATAGTCTCAGGGGGTTTTTCTTTTTTTTTTTCCCTCCTCTTCGTTCTGAACGCGAGGGTTTTTATAGGGAAAGTCACCGTTTCCTGATGTGCCTGCTTGTAGGGAGCACGGTCGTACCTTGGATAACGTTTGACCGGCATTGGCGTTGTGTGAAGGACCGAGCTCCTACAGGATGGCAACGTGCCTCGGTCGACGTTTTGGTCTACTTCGGCCAGGCGCTGTCAAGTCAGACCGAGGTAGGTGACCCCCGCAACTCCTCGATCTGTGTGACCTAGGAGACGTCACCCAAGAGTAGGTGACATTAGTTCGTGTCTCATCATTATTATTATCCTTATCGATCTCCGGTATACCTCCTCTCTTCTACACACACAATTTTAGGGGATAAAAGAAAGTAATGAAGTATAATTTTTTATATGTATTTCAAGAAACTTAAATTGATAGTATTGCCAAAGCTCTCTTTCCATAGTAAAACATTTATGGTGGTTGCCACAATTTGCCCCTTTCTGATATATTATTTAATTATTAATTATTTTTAAAAAATTATTAGTTTAAGTTTATCTATCTTTCCCTCTTCATGCGACTTCTGCAGTTGATTAAACACATGTGGGCCACCAGCCCACCAAAAATACATTCCTTGTCCTAATATTATTATGTCAACTGCAGTTCATTTCATCCTTCCCCAGCTTTCAATCTCGCATCCTCCTTTTGGTCTCCGTATCCTTCAGCTATGCGGTTTTACAGATACTTCTCTTTTACCCTCTAGTTTGATCTCCGTGTCCTCGGCCACAAACATGCGGCGTGCTTGAGGCTGTTGTTCGGTGTTGAGTAGATGTGTGTGACTCCTATCTATCGTTTTCTTCTTCATGTGAATTGAATCCCAGTCCTACACAAGAAGAAAGGTCTAAGCTCTTTAAAGTTAGGCGTTGGATGCTACCCTATCTTTCTTTTCTCTGCGAAGGAAGGACGCTAGTACGATAACGATGCCAAAACTCATAGTTCCTGCTTCTCGACACATCATGCGTACTTAATTCAAGTGTCGCATTTATAAATATAAAAATTATAATTATATTTTTATAATATAAAAAAATTTGATATGAAATCAAATAACCATAGATAAAAGTTTAGATGTACGTACCTTTCGATATCATTCAAAATTTTTTGATATGATATATAAGAGTATAATCCTTCAATTCAAAAAAATTAGTGATATCGATTTGTAAAGAAAACTAGACTCGTCTTTTCCTCTATGTTATAGTTTTACTGAATCATTAATACAATAAGTATTAAGAAAAAAATAAAAAAATCATACTCAAAATTTATCTTATGAGTCTCTTTTCTACTGATCGATAATCATACTCAGAATTTAATCAGATATATAATATATTTTATTTAATTAAATATAATTTAATAATTTAATAAATTTGGACGTGATAAGAAATTAAGAAAATTTGATTTAGAGGAGAAGAGAAGACAACGTAGAAGAATGCCAATTGTGGTTGGATGGAGATTCTTTTGATGAAAGTAGTCGAGTTGTCGTGTGAAATGTTGAACACACATGGTAAGCTTTGAGACTCATAGCGAGATGAGTGATCGCAAGATGAGTAGATAAGAAAAAGATCACATTTTGGCATAGCGTAGCCGACCACTTTGAGCTTGCCTTCATGTTTTTTACTTCGCTCGCCCTCCTCCATTGTTGTAGTCTTCATCAGTCACCTTCGTAGGGAAGAAATAAGCATATATCAAAGTCTGAGTGGTGGCACTTATATTCTTAATCGCATCACCAAGAAACGCACCGACGCTCTTGAAGATGACGACCATAAGGCCCCATTTCTTTAGGCCAGTCTGAAAAGTATAGTGCTTTGTGAAACATACGAGGCAAGCTTTACATAAATAAATAAATCATTATCATGGGAGAGTTCTATCGTTGTCATGACCATCTGTAATGTGATCTGCGTTGAAAGAAAAGTCACAAGTGGTCGTAACCATATCAGAAACATTTGTCTTACAGTGAAGTTTTAGTGAGCTTTCTTGTTAGAAGGTCTGCATGAAGGACAGTAAAAAATATATTTGCATGCATATACTCTTTTGGTATTCTTACGAGAGCTAACAATTTGAATTTGATTGATAAGAATTCAATAAGCAGTGGACTCTCAAACATGAAAACAATATGCTTGTGGAGTTCAACTAGCATACCATGTTCATTTATTTTGACATGAATTACTATACATCTTTAACGACTCCTCTTCATGTTTAAAAGATCACCGAAGAATATTCTTCTCAGAGTTTAGTAGTGGAAGTTCTATAAGACTTTATGGTAAATTATCGAATATAAAAAATTTTTTTTTCTAAAAAAATAATTATGTTAATTAGTCTATTAATTTTGTTTGACTCAAATCATGGATCAAAATGCTTAAGTTGAAGTTGATAGTAAAATACTCATTAAACTCTTATAAATCAATCTTAATCTTGTTCACTTCCGATGTGAGACTAATTAGGGATGTTGTATATCTGATCTAAATAAATAATATTTTAATATAAATATAAATATTTAAATATAAAAAAAACAATACACACCTCTATCCCGTAGGAAACAAACAATAGTAATCCTCTAAGCAAACAAACAAACAATATGTTCGATGCTCTTAGATTCCTCTACCTAACTTCAAATCTAATCTTTATACTTTAAATGTTCTAACTTAGCATCGGATTAGGATCCCTCATTATAAATTCCCAGTGCTTCTTTTTGTTTATTTATTGCAAATTCTCCTGTTCATACGACTCATTCAACTACCTAAAAATTATCTTAGTTATTCTATAATTCATAATGTACTTCATCCGTGAAATTTACCCTTTGACTTCGGTCGTCTACTCGGGACGAACAACCTCAATCTACCCTCACCATTCTAAAGAATTCCACTATTAAGGTCAACGCGATTGATTGGGCTTCTGCCTTTGTATCAATTGGGCTCACGAAAACGAGGGTGCAAAGATGTTGTCCCTCCTCAAAAGGAAGAAGAAGTTCATATCATTTAATTTTATAGAGATAAAATAAGATAAATAAACTTAAAATGATTAATCCACCCATCTCAAACTCATAAGATAGTGTCATAGATTCCTATTGTATCATTCCTATAAAAGATAAATTTATCTAATTACTAAAACTTTTGCTTTAAGGCTTCCTGTCCTTCAAAAAAAGTTGACCATCGGACTGATATTTAATCTCGGCAACCTCTGACTGGTGATCAATCATTTGTCATCATCAGTTATAAATGAGTTCATGTACCCCAACCCAGCAGCAAAAAATATTGTGAAAACTGCAAGTGCTTTAGGCCATATGCAGCCTCCAGTCATTCTCCCAAGAGCTGTAGATTGGGGCTACTTTAATGGACCAAAACAACGTTTTCCATGTCAATTGCGGGAGATAAGCCAATCATATACAATCGATTTGTTAAGAGTGTTGACGTTTTAGATTGGGACCACTCGTCAATCATCGTTTTGCACATAATCGTTGTAGGAAAATTATCGTAGAAGAAAAAGATCTAAGTCACCCTCCATTTATCTGTTCGTAAGGAGAAAAGTCTAAGACAGACCATTTAAGATTGTCTCCCCTCTATCTCCACATGAATAAAACATCAACGATATTAGGGTAATTATATATTGTCTCTTTCAATGTCAAGTATAAAAGTTAATCTCCAACGTTACACTGAAAGAATACTCTTTCTAAAAAAATCCACACTTGTTAAGAGACTTTGGTCACTAATTTAAGTATCGAAGGGATCGGATTGAAAAATTTCTCTTGATATCGATCTTATTATATGTGGTGCTATAGAACTCGATACTTTTATCTTGAATCTATCTTAGAACCACTTTAATCATCATCTTGGACACTCATGTTATCTTAAGTTTTGACCACTTCAAATTGACTCAGACATCAATCACTATTTTTCCCTCAACAACTCTAAAATTTTTATTGATAAAATTAGCAACTTCTATTTACGAATCTATCTACTTAGAAATCAAGCAGTGGTTTGTGATGTAAATGAGAAAATATTTCGCAAGACAACTTAAAAAAAAAACATACATTTCAACATAAAGTGTTATGTAGAATCGCTCTTTCTCTCGAATCAATATAAATATATTTAGCCACAATTAGTTTGATTGTGGGTAAACTATTTGCATATGCTTAAACTTCTACGGATTCTGAGTGGACCTATAATTGTAGGTATCATATGCCATTTCTGCATGGATTGCAAGGCAAAATCGGATTGTTTGTCTCCTCCCTCCTCTCATCACAAGTTGCTCTCTCTTCTCTATCTTAATTCCCACAGCTATCGTCGTCTCTTTCCATCATCGATATAGTCTCCTCAGTCTTTTTTATGACTGTGAAAAATAATTATACAAACACATATAAACAGTTGTACGTGTGATGGCTATTTACTTGCGTTTATAAATTGAAGCTATCCAACATCTTTCAAGACCAACTCATATATAATGAAGCATGGAGCATGTGAATTACCCATTGGATCCTATTAAAGCGACATATTTCTGTCTTGTTTGGGTGAAAAAAAATATATACTATCACTGGTGATAATTTTTTTATTAAATAATTAAATTATAATCATCAGAGACTAATGATATAAAAATACCATCGACAAAAAAGACATATGAGTTATATATTAAATTTGGGTATATCAATAAGATATATCATATCAACGTATGTGATCTGATATGAAAAAACATTATTTGGTGGCTAGTGATTTGTGATACAATATAAAGATATACGAGTTTATAAATTATATCAATATCTTATACAAAACCAATATGATAAATATTTATTGCTACTAAAATGCTAATATGATATGATGATATAGATCAGAAAAGGATGTTTTGTTTAGTCTCTAATTTTAAATAAATCATAGGGCTCGGAAAAGGATGCTACACGAGAAGCTAGTGATATAAGATAAATCATCTCTATAAGAGACATGCGACTCATGTCATTCATCTGTTGCTTGAGAAAAGATGATGAATACATAGTTATTTATATACTTCTAAACCTCAACTCCTAAAACTCATACTCAAGACTTCTATTCCTTTACAACTCATAATGCTTCTCTAAGAAACAACCTCCTAACCCTAGCTGATCTCTTCACCTCTTTAATATGAGTAACTAGGTAGGTTTTACATTAATGTCTCCATCAATTATGACTCTATAGCTAGAGTCTTAACAGACTCATCATCTTCAAATCAGTCTTGTCCTCGAGGCTGACGATCCATGAATTCTGGGAATTTGATCTTCAAGTCGTTATAGTTCTCCCAAGTGACACATTTTGCTGGTAAGTTATTAATAAGACATGTTATACAGTAATATCCCTTATAATGAAAAGCTTTCTTATATTATTATTAATATGGCACGATGACATGGATCAACGAAAATCACTCTTTATAAAAAAATGTCCGGCCAATTGATTTGATGCACATGATTTGATGCATTATTGGATCGAGCCACCTCTGATTTGAGTGAAGACACCACATTTTGGAGGACTGTCGGTAGTGGACCCAAACCATGTGTTGCACACCCTTAGCTTTCATTTGTTCGTTCAATCACCAATCATTGCCCCACGCATGTCATGTCAAACTTATTGCTTTGATGCATTAAATTAAACCCTTAAGCTACTCAAGTTCACATTTTGTGCAACAAAGATTGCGTAGCAAGCCATGGTGTTTGACTATATAATTGCTTGAATATAACTAGAGTTTATAACATATGAAGAATTAGAATCCACAATTTCTTCAACTATGTATACCAACACATCTCTAATTCTTTTGCTCTACACTTTAATTACACCAAAAGCTCAATGTAGCTAAATTACATCAATTTTCCACAAAATTTGGATCTTTTATCAAAAACACAAAAAGTTAAAATATAATATAAAATCATTTAATATTTGTAAGTAATACATAGGTTTGTGGATATCAACTTTACAAGAGAGAGTAACACATGAGCAACTTATGATATGTCACTTTACGGATTTGATATCGAATTAGTTCATATAATGATTCTCATTCATCTCGACATGTCACATATGATTATCTAACTCAGTAGGATTTATTATGTTATAACTATAATATTCGATGATTCGATATGTATTTTCATAAATTAAACAAATGACTGATAATTTTACATAAGAATTAATTTTTTTATTTTATTTTGATGATTAACTAAGTTTGCTATAAAAAGATAGATAAGTGAATCCTTTGATCTATTTGAGAATACTAATATTTTTATTTTCTAAATCGTTAGATTTCATTAATTTAAGTATTAGAAAGATTTTTATCGAAAATACATCTGACATAATTTTTATAGGATTGTGTATGAATCTTCTGTTTTCATGATATAAATCTTGTGACAATCTTAGCCGTTAGATCCGGACTACATTCGAATCATAATATATCAGATAATCTAAATATAAAATAATAAAATAAAAAATATTAAAGATAAAATAATCCTTTTTCCATATCTATTTTAGTAAAAACAAGACCGTCTGTTATTTCAGAAAATATATTTAATTAGAGAGGATTAGATGGTAAAATAAATAATAAAGCAACATTTTTTTGTATGATGCTTTAAGAAATAGAAAGATCCACATGTCTTGGGTTGATCTGTCACGTTCTTATTTGTCTGTGTCTCTGTGTGTAATGTGTGCGAGAACAGTAAAATGAATAGTAAAAAGGAAAAGAAAAGAAAAAATATGAGAAAAGAAGAGGAAAAAAATAAAAAAAATCAAGAAATATTTTCTTATGTCTCATTATTTATATAATGAGTTTTTATTTTATTTTTTTTATTAAATATGATCTAACTATCGCTCAACAAACAAAAAATTATTTTATTTAGACGATTTGTTTCTATAATAATTATTTTAGCTATTTGTATGATTTTTTCCTTATTATCTCATTACATCATGTATATAAAACAAATGGTAAATATCAAGCATCATAATCTAGTTTTTCATTTTAACAATTGATATTGATGATCATTTTCAAGAAACTCCTACTCACACCGAACCATCTAAGTTGATAGATTATTCGAATCCACCATTCCTATGTAGGATCCGATCAAAGTAAAATTATATTTTGTGTTGTCTCTATAAGGGCGATTTTCATATAAAATATTTATAATTTAGATATTTCCTAAAAGATACTCCTCTTTTGTTTTTTTACAAATAATATCTATAATTTAAAAAATATCTAAAATAATTTTAGAAATTTTTATCAATTTTGTTTAATAATTTTAAAATGTTATAGTGTTTTTATTTGACTCTTTATATTAATTATAGTGTTTTTTGTTTATCTCATTTACATCATTTTAAATAATATTTATAGTATTTTTGATGTACTAAGAACATTATAAATGTTACTGAAAAATACTGTATGATGGTCATTATAAAATTATATTTTTAGATTTGTAGTTAGTTTGATGAAAGTCAAAAATCTATTTATATCATTTATAATATTTTTAAGTAGTTCTTATAATATTTTTATTATGATGATCAAAATATTATAACAAACAATTTTTTTTGAGGAATAATTTAAATATTTTTTAAATTAAAAAATATTATTATTTTAAATATTTTTTTAAGGAAATCATCTATTTGATTGAAAAAACACTTTAATGGCAACAAAATTGTCTCAAGTGGGAGGTAATATATCAGGGAACATGGTTGCCCCCTCCCTGAACCGGTGGTCCCCTTTTCGTTCAAATCGCTTTCGGATCTATTGTCCACGGGCGTGAACCTAAAAGCATTCATCAGTCATCTCTACCAGTCTCAACGTGTGATGAACGTAGATGATGCAGGGAGAATGATGTACCGTGCGCCGGACGTCGCAGCGTCGCGATCCCCAACATTCTTGTTTAGACTAATCGAAGAAGGTAAAGAGGAATCATCCTTTACTAAGTGGCAGCCGGGTTTCCCCACCAATCATGGTTTCCTTCTCCCTCTGCTTCTTCAACATTCCGTCCTCTGAATCCGCGTAGCGAAAGAAGTATCACTTTTTTGAAGCGTAGGAGGATGACTATTGATTGCATCGGTGTCGCCTTCTCCAGCTGTAATCCCGCTTTCTTCCAGCGTCTCGCAGCAAGTTAAACTCCACCCCCGCCCAGGCTTGGGAATCCGTCGCACTAATCGTAGCAAGGAGATAAGAATTCCCCTTTGATTCCCCTCTTCTGTCTCTGTTTTTTTTTCTTCGTCAGATCGTCGGGAGACGTGATGAGCTGTTTTTGATTCGATTTGGTGGTGCTTTTTGTCGTCGCGCCGTTCTTATTGCTGGAGAGGCGGAGCAGCGGCAGCTCGTCCTCAAGCTGTAATTGATGGGGGGTTAAATGTGCACCACAGGGCTCGTCTTCTCATAGCTTCTGCCTTGGGAGAGGCATTGCGCTTGCAATTTTTAGTTTTGATGTCTGATTTGTGAGGAAAAGCTGGTTCCGGGGCCAGATTCGTAGGAAAGGTGAGATCTTGATCGAGTCTAGGAGTAATGGCGCCGTCGTTCCACTGGTGGGGAAAGGACGACTACCGTGGGACGTCGGTGATCGTGAAGATGGAGAACCCCAACTGGTCCATCTCAGAGATGTCCTCCCCCGACGGCGACGGCAACGAGTACGGTGTCGATGGCGGCGGTGGGCAGGAGTTAGCGGGAGTGGGGGCGAGGAAGGGCGGCCGCGGGAAGAACGCGAAGCAGTTCACTTGGGTGCTGCTCCTCAAGGCCCACCGTGCCGCCGGGTGTCTCACCTCCCTCGCCTCCGCCGCCGTCGGCCTCGCGTCTGCCGTGCGCCGGCGCGTGGCCGCCGGGCGGACCGACTCCGACGCAGCCTCCTCGCCTCCCGGGGAGAGCCCTGTTCTGCGCACCCGGTTCTATTCTTGCATCAAACTCTTCCTCTGGCTCTCGGTACTTCTGCTGGGGTTCGAGGTTGCCGCCTACTTGCAAGGCTGGCATTTGGGCACCATCGAGCTGCAGCGTCTGTTGGTTATGCCTGCTTCCTTCGGCGCTTGGGGTCTCTTTGAGACGTTGTATGCCGAATGGGTGCAACTGCGGTCGGAGTACATCGCGCCGATTCTCCAGTTCCTGGCCAACACCTGCGTCATCCTCTTCCTCATTCAAAGCGCCGACCGCCTCATCCTCTGCCTCGGCTGCTTCTGGATCCGCTTCAAGAAGATCCAACCCGTGCCAATGCAGGCCGTCGGCAAGGATCCCGAGTCCGGCGGCGAGGACTTCCCGATGGTATTGGTCCAGATTCCCATGTGCAACGAGAAGGAGGTAACCTTCGGAAAGATTTGATCTTTGCGAGCTGGATTTGAGGACTCCGACTCTATAATCATGGTGATTGTTGGCTTTGGAATTTTACAGGTGTACCAGCAATCGATTGCCGCAGTGTGTAATTTGGATTGGCCGAGATCCAACATTCTAATTCAGGTATTGGATGATTCTGATGACCCGACGACACGAACAATGATCGAGGAGGAGGTGGAGAAGTGGCAGCAGAATGGCGCCCGCATTGTGTACCGCCACCGGGTTCTCCGAGAAGGTTACAAGGCTGGAAATCTCAAGTCGGCCATGAATTGTGGCTACGTGAAGGATTACGAGTTCGTCGCCATCTTCGATGCTGATTTCCAGCCGTCTCCGGACTTCTTGAAGCGGACCATTCCTCACTTCAACGTTTGTTCAAACTGATCTGAGAAGCAATGCAAGCTCGAGTTCTGATAATGAACTCTATCCATGGTGGGACTTGCAGGAGAACGAGGAGCTGGGGCTGGTGCAGGCGAGATGGGCTTTCGTGAACAAAGGCGAGAACTTGCTGACCCGGCTGCAGAACATCAACTTGTGCTTCCACTTCGAGGTGGAACAGCAGGTGAACGGAGTGTACCTCAACTTCTTCGGCTTTAATGGGACGGCTGGAGTTTGGAGAATCAAGGCACTTGAGGATGTCGGAGGGTGGCTGGAGAGAACCACGGTGGAGGATATGGACATTGCAGTCCGAGCTCACCTGAAGGGATGGAAGTTCATTTTCCTCAATGATGTGGAGGTACCAGAAGACCTTTGAATTTATGATCATTTTCAAAGATTTGATTAAATTAAGATATACTAATACTGATATTTCATTCAAATTTTGATTTTACAGTGCCTGTGTGAATTGCCCGAGTCGTATGAAGCTTACAGGAAGCAGCAACATCGGTGGCATTCTGGCCCAATGCAGTTATTTAGACTCTGCTTGCCCGACATTTTACGATCCAAGGTATGGTCCACAGCTTCAGTTTCTAGCAGAAAGGAAACAGAGCATTCTTTTGATGCTGTGTAAGTTAATACTTTTCTCAAATTTATCTGAGTCCAATTTTCCTGTTATTGGCATACATAAAACTGAGATCGCTTCAGTAATTAAAAACAGAATTGATCTATATGATTGTATCACCACGATATGCTGAAGTTTTCCACTAATGCATTTTACATCATATTAGGGCACTAATTTTTTTGTTTTACAGGAAGACATCAGATTTAGCCAACTTTTAAAGCCTATCCTAATGGTGATAAGCTATATAAGAAATGCAAGTTCAACTTTTACTGGACAGCTTATACTTTTCTAATCTTATCTTCGTCACTCGTCATTTACTTTTACTTTTCCTAAAAATGACAAATTTCCTGTTATTGACTCAATAATCCAAAACAAATATTTGATTGTATCACCTTAGCAAGAACACAATGTTGGAGTTTTCTGTTGCTACTGCATTTTACACATATTTAGAACAGTTTTTTTGAGGAACACATCAAAGTTAGCCAATTTAAGAAGCCTATCCTAAGAAGAAGTTTAAATTTTTACATGGTCTTTTGTAAATCTCATGCCTTGGAGTGTGATCTCTTTCTTCTACCTACAATGATACTGGCTTATCAAGAACAAAAAGATATTTGGTTTTGGTTACTCTCATGCAAAAATTGAAACAAAATAGAAAGATGGCTTAGTGCACAAAGGCTCATGTTAATACTGATAAAACATAACTAATCTTGCTTTCCTTGATTTAGGTAGACTCAGTCTGATACTATCTCTGCTCCTCTGATCCTCTGTTCTTCTGTATCTTTTATGGTTGCAAGAAATTCTAAACATAGGTATATTCTATTACAATTTGTCCAGAGCAATCTTTTATTCCCTCGACTTCGTTTTCCTTTCAGCATAATCAAAACGCACCAACTGCAGGAGATAATTTCTTGGTTATTCATAACACTTCATCTTGAAATTTAGTCATTCTCCAAATTTGTTTAAGTTTCAGCATTTATTTGTTCTCATTAGATTTGTATCGAATGCTTATTTCCAAAATGTTATTTTGCATAATTCCTCGTGGTAATCTATTTAATTTATTGCTGCAGATTGGGTTTTGGAAGAAATCGAACTTGATACTTCTGTTCTTCCTTCTCCGCAAACTAATACTGCCTTTCTACTCTTTCACCTTGTTCTGCATCATCCTCCCCATGACCATGTTCATCCCAGAGGCTGAGCTCCCTGCATGGGTGGTGTGCTATGTTCCCGCGACCATGTCATTCCTCAGCATCCTGCCTGCACCAAGATCTTTCCCATTCATCGTCCCATATCTCCTCTTCGAGAACACCATGTCTGTGACCAAGTTCAGTGCCATGATCTCAGGCCTATTCCAGCTCGGGAGTGCCTATGAATGGGTTGTCACTAAGAAATCAGGCCGATCATCCGAGGGCGATCTCTTTTCTCTAGTCAAGAAGGAGCCTAAGCAGCAAAGAGTGGCCTCAGTGCCCGATCTTGAAACTGTTGCAAAGGTGGAGTCCCAGCTGAAAAAGGAGTCTAAGCAGAAGCATAACAGAATCTACCGGAAGGAGCTTGCACTTGCATTTCTTCTGCTGACTGCTTCACTTCGGAGCTTGCTCTCGGCCCAGGGTATACACTTCTACTTCCTCCTCTTTCAGGGTATCTCATTCCTCTTGGTAGGTCTTGACCTGATCGGCGAGCAGATTGAGTGAGAAGGTAAGAGGAGAATCTACATGAGAACTGGGTTGCTACTGAACATGATCACAATTAGGGGAAGGATTTATCAGTTAAATGACATCCCAAGATCCTTTTGCAGAGGTGTCTGATAGTCACAATTGCAGCCTGCTGCATTCATCATTCTTTCAGGTCCTATTCTTTTGTATGATTTCACTTATAGCATAGCAGTTTATTTTGATTGTTCGAATATCAGATATTAAAAAACTAACATTTTTATTGTAATTTCTGTGAAATTCCTCGAAGAAATATTGGCACTAACAATGAGATTTAAGGCCAGCAACCAAAAGAAGTTCTAATACAGAGATGAGTAATATTTCTTGATCAGTAATGTTTTTGTTGTTGTTTCCATGCTGTGTTCAGTGTTGTTGAAGTTACAAAACTTGCCATTTCTTGAAGTAAAGGGTTATTGTGTAGATTTTGGTGATATTATCTTGATGAAGTTATTCATATGCTATAAAAAAAAATAAACACCTAAATTTTATTGGTGAAAAATATCCAAGACATTCTCAAGATGCATTGGCAATAAATTATGCAGCTATCATATATTCTATTCCAACATCCATTTAAATTCAAATAATGAATTATGCAAAAGCTAACATTGACAAAACTATTAAAAGGAAGTACAGGCTAAGCAAAAGACATTCATATCTGATTTCATTTTTTCCCTCAAGCCTCCTTCAATAATAAATGAATGTTCATGAAATTAATTTGATGAAACTCTCATCTTATTTTTCACTTGAAAATAGAACAATATCTCCAATATTTTCTAATAAAGGATGATAATGACTTAGATTAGAATATGCTAACACAAGTAAATGACATGAACTCATGAAATGACTGATAAAGGTTCGACATGAACATCAAAGGAATAGAGATGGATGACGCAGGGGAAGAGTCATCTCTAATTCACATGACTCACCTCCCGGAGTCCCAAAGTTGATGCTCGCATGGGTGGGGCACCAACTGGGCTTGTTTTCCCTTCTTGTGCTACAGCATAATAATTACATACAGCTTGTGGGCAAGAAGAAGTCCAGGTGGGATGCCATTTGCTCAACAATTCCCTGCACTTTATTCCTTCCGGTGTCCCCTTGTCGGCGACTTCTCCTCCATCTCTCATCTCCTTCCTTCCTTCATCAAGACAAGGAACAAAGATAGAATAACTATAAGTGTAGTATCCCTGTAAGTTAACGCGAACTCTCCGTAAGACAGACAATCAAAATATTCTTAATATTGTGTCAGGTTATTCGAGTTAGAATTCTGGATGGCAGGATTCTTCCTATCATGCACCACATTCCTATATACGTATTACGTACCTTCTTTGCATGAGAGAACCCTAACTTTTGTGCATCAGATCTGTGCAATGCTTTAATCCAACCTTCTGGTACTTAGAGAAAGCCTCTTCCATCTGAAACAGATGAGGATGAGAAGGAAAGGAATCAAATAAGGTACAGAATTGAACTTTGACGGAAGCGAAGTATAGATGTGAGGCGAATTCATGCAGCGGTGCAACAGAAGTCAGCAGGTAGCAGGTGAAGTTTACATTCTGAGAGGAAAGCTGGATGGGATGGCCTTCTGATTCCCGTGTCACACATGGCCAAGATAGATTGGCTGGATCTAATTATCTTCTTCCTCATTATGAGAGCTAGGAACTGAAGCGTCAGCTAGCCATGGCTGCTTCTAGATTGCAGAACATCCGGAAAAATACTGTAGGAGAAATGGTGTCCGCTTAAAGCCTGCTGTATGTATCATACAAGGTGCCACTATGTGTTGTCCAACAAGTGTTAGATTTGTGCCATGGAGTGCATTCATCTGTTACATGCCATTGGAGTGCCTGCTCCATAACTCCTGAGGTGGTCTCACTATTTTAACCTAACGTTGTCATACTTTGTCTGGAACATAACCTCACCATGCTATCCAAGTGAAAATATGGAATAAAGACAAGACCTTAGCATATATATATATATATATATATATATATATATATATATATATATATATATATATAAGTAGCTTTTCCTGAACGCGCATTTGCAGTCACAGAAGTCACCGCGCCTTTATTACATCATACCTACTTTTTGATCCGTTATTCTCTCTCTCTCTCTCTCTCTCTCTCTCTCTCTCTCTCTCTCTCTCTCCACCACTTTGCTTGATATAATGGACCCTTCTTCGTCGATCCTCGTCCAAACACAAAAAGAGTATCCAACGACAGAGTGAAGGAAAAAAGCGGAGCCATGAAAACCGCTCTCCTCCTTTTCTCCCTACTGCTCGCAGCCGCCGTCGCGGCCCGCGAGCTCGACGATAAGAGGGGCAAGTCCGCAAAGGCCGGAGTGGCCGCCGCCGCCTACATCCCGGGCTTCGGGGCCGACCCCGGGGGGTTCTTCGGACCGGGAGGCGGGTTCAACATGCCCGGATTCGGCGGCGGGTGGGGCGCGGGCTACGGCGGGTACGGCCGCGACGGAGTGGCCGTGCCGTCGGTCGTGTGCTCCGACTGGGGGCCGTGCTACAATAAGAAGCTGACGTGTCCCGCCAAATGTTTCACATCCTACAGCCGCTACGGCAGGGGCTACGGCGGTGGCGGCGGCGGCGGAGGTTGCACCATCGACTGCAAGAAGTACTGCGTCGCCTACTGCTGAGGCCATCCACTAATCCTCCCTCTATATGTCGCTAGTTTAATATCTATCTATGTACGGTATGCTTGTGCGCGAGCGTGTATTGAGTGGTTTGGTAGGGAAAAGTAGAATAAAGAAGGCTTTAAGTGGTTTGATTATTAATGGTGGTGGCTCAGTTAAACCATAGGGAGTGTTGTCAGTTTCTTTGAGATGTAAGGTTTTATTGTGTTTCTCTGAATATGGAGTGCTCTACTTAATTAAGAGTTCAAATGGCTTTTCATAATTTGTTTTTCTTACATTTAATTATAAATAGATTTTAAAGAGTTCTGATATTTCATATTGCAAATTTATTTAAAACGATTGGAAGGGTAATCACTATCCTACATAAAATATTATCATTTACACTCGATTTGATTATTATTCTTTATACTTAATCTTATCCTTATTTTATAATTTATACTATATAAAATAAATAAGTATTTGAACTTTTAATTATCATAGTACACTTTTTAACAAGTCAAACCAAAAAAAAAGAAAATTCACTATTTTTTCTTATCCTTAAATAATGATTAAAAATTTAAATAATGATTGATTGGAGAGAAAGTAAAGTACCTTATTGTATCCAAGGAAGAACAAAATACTAATAGATTAAAAGGAGGTTATTTTTAAATCTTTTAAATCTCTTCATCGTTTGGTTGTTATCATTAATTAAGGAAAGACAATTTAATCTTAATTTTAATAATAAAGTTATTTGATAAATTTAAAGAACTAATTTTATAATAAAATAAATACTACAAGTGTTATAGATGAGAGTTTGAACATTATGCTAGGACATATAAAGTTGTACTTATGCTAAGATATATAAAATTATACCGAAAGATCAAATATTGTGAAAAAAGATTGGATGTCATATCGAATGATTAGATATTATATTCGATGATCGAAGTCAAGAGGAAGATAAATCGATATGTCAAAAAATCAAGTAATGTATTAGTACAATAGATAATGTGCTAGGAGAAAGACTTGTCAAAGTTAAATTGGGTTGCAAGTGGTCTTCAGATATGCTAAAATTAAGTTATCTCAATTGGAGTTTATGTTCCATTACTGTGGATCGATCTATAGGCTATCTTGGGCCTTACTAGGCTTGGAAGCATGCTAGGTGATGGTATCACCCAATCTTAGTGGTGGTAATGATAATATCATTTCGGAGTTATCAATGATAATACTAAATGAAATTATTATAGTTCCTTGAGTATCCTTATTTTCAAATATTTTTTAATGATTTACTCTTATCTTTGGATCTTTTAAGGCTATAAAGTATCCCTTTTAGGCTTGACTTTTAGAACATCTATTCTTAAGATTTCTTATTGCAAGTGTGAGTGACTTGTAAAAGCTCAAGAGATCAAGTGAAGGTCCCCTAAGTCTTGAAAAGAAGATAGTAAAGGATTGTGATCTTCAACTCTTAGAAGAAAAATTGATATTTTACTTATGCTTTGATTGATTCAATTAGATATCATATCATTGCTTCTTTTTAAAATTAATTTAATCAGTATATAAGCACAAATGAGAACATAAGTATAAGATTAAGAGGTAAACCAATTTTATAATAGTTTGATTTTTTGACCTACGTCCACTCTTGATTTTCACTATTGATCTTTCTTCTAATAGGTGAAAATGAACGATTCTTTATGCTTTATCCTTTTTAAGGTTTACAAGAGAATCTTACAATTGAAACTCTCAAGATTTTATGAGAATCTCTTATATACTGGGTATTCTTCTAGCATGTTATTTGAACATTTGACAAACCATCTTATTCTTCGATATATCGATTTATCCTCCTTCAAAAACTAACACAATGTTTTGATTCTCTAATATAACATTCGATCTTTCAGTGGTCTACATTATAAGTATAATTATAACATTTAGTTTATCATATGATTAGTTCTTTTAAAGTCATCAATTGATATTATCATCAATTAATTTTATTATCTCATTATAAAAAATATAAGATTCAATATTAATGTCATTACTTATCATAACATAGTCAAATAGCTATGAATAACCAAGGTGGACTGTTGAGAGTAGTTCATGAGTACTCTTATTTTTAGGGACTTCTTATCTATTTGCTCCATATATTTGGATGCTTGTTATAAGCATCTTACTAGACTTTTGAGTTGAGGTAAAGAAATTTCTTATGAGAAATTTTCTCTTGAATTATAAGACTTGTTATTAAGTTTGAGAGAAGTGTTTGAAGTTAAAATTTTATTCCTAATCCTTGAACGAGATAAAGGCAAGTAAAATAAGATTAGTAGTAAAAAATAAAAAATATAAAAAATAGAGGAATTGATATAGGTTAGAGAGACCTAGCCATTATAAAGGTTTTGTTCCACTCATTTTTTTTTTAAATTAAAAATATATTAAAACTTAAACAAGCCTTATATAGCCATTAGTATTCGTATCATTACGAACCAACATCTAAGATGTAAAGCAGTTCAGCCTGCTAAGCAATAATATCTTACCAAATATGGATAGATTTCCCTATCATTTTTGCAAGCTAGTTTAATGATAGATTTCCCTCCCGATAGATATGGATAATCTTTCATTCCAAAAATTGATTACATAAAAAATATATATATCCTTAATTATATTTAAAACTCCCTATGAGCGATCGATCTTGTTAAAAATTAGATCGACGATTATAAGAGAATTTATCTCAATTAATAATATTTGAATGTCAGCTTGCAAAGTTGTTTGAATACCTTCCTTAATTGCCCAAGTCTCGTACATTCATAAATTAGAAGACATCCAGTTCAATTTATACCAATCCTTTAATGGAGGGATCCATTTGATAAGAATTTCTTATGACCTCTGATTTCCCCTCAGGAATAGCAATTCTCAACACAGTATAAGCAACAGTAACAACTCTACACATTAGGGTAAAAGGATGTATTCTTATCTTACTTGTATTCTTATTTAAATACTTTGATTATTATATTTTGCTTGTTACTCTTACATCTTTACTTAGTTTTTAAAATGATCTCCAAACACACTTGCATTAGTTCACCTTCTTAGTATTATTACTAATCCGAACAAAAAAATTACATTCGAAGTATTTGACATGACCAAAGTCTAACATTAGCCAGACATCAACTTTGAGAGATGATAATCACTTCAAGTATTTTCTTGTGTATAATAATCACTTCAAATATATGTTACTAAAATGAAATTAAGCATTTAAACGACTTATAAATATTTTTTGCCCACAACTAATAAAGCAAAATCGAGCAATTGTATGTACACACCTTTAACATATTTTTTTTTATATAAAAACAAGATAATGGATATAAGATATAAGTTTTTCTTTTTTTACCTTCGAAAAATATCATCTCTCAGTTGAGTCATACATAATTGAATATATCAAAAGTTCAAATTAATCATGATTACTATTTTTAATAAATAAACTTTAAAATATTTAAAATAAAATTCAATACTTTTATCAAAAACTCAAATATAAAAGTGTAAATATAAAACCTACTTACTTGATGGGTATATATATATATATATATATATATATATGATGTAATTTGGATATATTTATAATAAGATGCTGATAAGGTAAAGGATGTGGAGCTCACCAATAGGAGCAAACACCTACTCCTTTTCCCGTGTTTAAAGTATACAGCAATCGATATCAGTGATGGAGAGACTCAAACGCTGTAAAAGCAGCACGAAGTCTTTCCTCCGTCGCTTCTTTCGTTCTGTCCTCGGACTCGGTACTTCTCTTCCCCTTCTTCCTTGCTGTGTTTATTTATGCAATTGTGACCCTCGTACTTCGGTTTCTTGATTGTAATTTGAAGTTGTTGATCTCTCTCGATCGACAATTGATGGTTGTTTTCCTGGTGGATCGACTGTTTGGTGCTTTATGTGCGATCCACGGCTTCTTGGTTTCTCTGTTTGCAAATTTTGCGAGCATTTGGGGTTACCTTCTATCTCGGAGAATAATTTCAGGATGGACCCTCAATTTTTTATGCTCGCCTGCCTTAGGGCTGTTGTTTCGATCTCAAAGACCCCTCCCTTTTTGCTCGAATCGGTCTTGGAGTTCGTAAAGTTCTGTTTTGTTGGGATGTTCTTGATCTACGAAGAGAGTCTTTTTCGGATTCTTCGTGATCCGATCGGCAATTCATGGTTTTTTCCGGTGGATCGACTGATCCAAGTTTTGGTGTGTGATCTGTGGCTTCTTTGCATCTCTGCTAGTGATTTTTGCTACCTTTGGGGTTCCCATCGATCATGGAGGATAATTTCAAGACAGGGCCACAAATTTTGATGCTTTTCTGTCTTAGGGTTGTTGTTTCGATCTCAAAAAACCGTCCTTTGCCGTTAAATTGGTCTTGCAGTACGAAAGCTAGGTTTAATTGGGTTGTGTAGCAAGATTGCACAAAATTTGTGAGCAATGCCATATGATTAAGATGAGAGTTTTGGTTTTGCCGCTAAACAATACCTCCATTTGATGACAATCTGTGTGCTACGAAGGTGAATACATACATGGGAAGTAGATCTGGGGAGTCAGCCACTGGAGATCCACAGAGTCCATCGGGTTTTGGTGGTAGTAGCAACAGGAATACCGGTAGCTTCCTGTGCAACATATGCTTGGATCCCGCTCAAGAGCCCGTCGTCACCCTCTGCGGTCACCTTTTCTGCTGGCCCTGCCTGTATGAATGGCTTCATGGCCACTCCAGCTCTTCCGAGTGTCCCGTCTGCAAGGCCACTGTTGAGGAGGTGGATATTATCCCACTCTACAGTGGAGGAAATAGCTCCGCCGACCCACAGTCCAGGTCGATCGATGGTACCGACATTCCAAGCCGACCGGCAGCTGGTCGGAGGTCGGCAAGAGCCCAACAACCACAACCTGACATGACCAGTTTCCATCAGCACAACGTGAACCATGTCCATCACCTCAACAACCATTACCCATGGCCAGTGGGCTGGAATCAGGTGGCTGGCATGAGGCATGGTGACTTCTCATTTCCGGCACCAACTGCCGGTGGTGTGGCTGCTTCTTTGCACCAAGGTTATGCCAATGTGTTTCACTGTTGGAATGCTCACGGAATCCACCAAGGTCATGGCCAGCTTGCTCATGGGTTCTACCAGGGTCATGGACATCATGCTCATGGGTTCTGGCGACACCCAAATCATAGACAACGGGCTAATGTCATCTGGAACATGCTCTTCTTCTTGTTTGTGGCGCTGGCAATTGCTAATACAGTATCACGGATGCTTCTGTAAACGTTTGATCCTTTTACATATGCCCACATCATCATTATCGATTCACAGAAGTCTGATCAACCGGTGTCCGGTTGAGGTTGAAATAAGGTTTTGTTTAGGTTAAATTGCACTATCTCTTTACCTTTCCCTTATTTGTGACTCAATCTTAAAGATTACAAAAGCATGTACTTATCGGATCCATTTTTTCTTTTTTGAGGTGAGTAACTTTTTTTTTAAGAAGTATTTCTTCTTCTTTCTTATGTGCCTTTGCATGTTGTCTCATACATCATTATATCGTTGTATCTCATTTTGTTGGAAGTGATCTAAAAATTTTACTTATTAATTTAATATTAGAGTAACTTTTATCAAGTGATTTTAATTCATTGATAACATCTATAAATTTGGATACATATCACCAATAAATTTATTTTATTTTATTTTAAATAATTCATAATCTTGTACTAAAAAGTGGATCACGATGGTATGACTTAGGAAAATCGATATGACAACGATGGATCGTAGTAGACATCCGAACCACTACGGTGTCCATTACTTAAGTCAAAACCAAAAGCTAATAGCCAAACTTAACGATCAAATTCGATCATAAAATATCTCATTATCATGAAGCATCCCTTAAGTATCTCTCTAAGATAAAAAGTGATAACATGATCAAATTTGATCATGAAATACCCTTTTATAATGATGTGATTGAATCGATCACAAAGTGCCTCTTAATGAAAAACATGATCAAATCCATCGGGAAGCATTGCGCCAAAATCTTAGTGAATCAAGGCCAATGAATCTAGTCACAAAACATCACTGGTTGATGATGCAACTATAGTCAACCTCAAAATAACCATCGAACGATGCATGTAACCACGTTATAGTGACATTGATCGATAATCTACTAAATAAGACATCATGTCTCGACCTTTTTCATGTGCTGAAAGAAAATAGGGGCAGATGTCACGAGAGTTTGACACATGAGTAATACAATGAGATCACTCTCATCTAAGTGACATTAGCTAATCCCCTATCTTATGAGGATGATAACCCAGCACTAATAGGGATAATGACTCAATGCTAACAAGGATGGTGACTCAATACGATGAGTAGTTTATAAAATTGGAATGATAACTAGTAGTCTATGAGTGGTAATGCTAGCCAATACATGTAATTGTAACACTTAACATTTCACGAGCCTATGTCTCAATAATGATCGGATAATCCGCATAATTATTCTCGATATGAATCATTGTCTCGACTCAATAGTCATCTTGACACATCATAAAAAGTCCCTTGGTATATCCTTCGAACTTATTGAGAAAAATCTAATCTTTACTATTTTTATAATCTTCCAAATAATTTCTCGTTTAAGCATCAAAGAGATTTTTATTGAGTATGCCACTGCTATATGTAATTTTATAGGATCATTAATCAAATTTCTTGTTTTTCTGACACTTCTGCCTATGATATGTGGAAGTAAACCCGGATTGGATATAGATCCTCTCCCGTCATCATACAACCAAAATATGATTTAACAATACGCTATGTCAATCTTTTTTACTGTTTCACGTATGTGAGTAATTTCTAATAAACATGACAAACGCTAGTTTGCATCATTAAGTGAATCACCAGCCAAATCCCACCTCCAAGGGAACTCCATACCCGAAGGAGAATGTTTGTAGTGGTTTCTTCCAGACGAACACCAGTCTGCGTATGCCTATTCCACCACGATCGTTTAATGCAATGCATGACATGCCAAAGAACAGTCTGCGTCACTGCGACTGTCAGCAACCAAATCCCCATGATACCTTCAGGAGGGGAAGCATCAGATTTGATCACAGAATCCTTGCAGATGCCTCCTCCTGGCCAAAACTATGTGACGGGTTGGTGCTAACGCATGGCTCCTCTACCACCCATCCCCGTTTGATGCATGCACAAATCCCACCTTGAAGACAACTCCATACCTATTTGCCCGGAGAGAGAACATCTGCCGATATTATCTCCCAAGCAAAGCAACTCATCCTTTGTTTCTGACACAAACAGCAGTAGCACAAATGCAAGGAATTAGATCACAACGGAGAAGATGATCTAACAACAACATACGAGACACTGACAACAGGCCTAAACTAAAAAGATTGTAAGCAAAGGTGGGACTTTCTTTGGTTTCACATGACGATGGTGATGTAGCAACCTCTTGTACGTCAGTGGGTGAAAGAGAGATGGAAAATGACCACTTACAGAACACAAAAGTTATTTCCTTCTTGTGTTGATCCTACAACATCTATAGCTTGGTAACGTTGAGGAATAGTTGGAGATAAGAAATTGGAGGCAGTAAATAGATGATCATTGTGGTTAGGATTAGATAAGGCGTTAATCTGGTCTGGTTTCAGATTAATGGCTCGTTGAACCGTTGGATCAAATAGTTGTGACCTATAATATTAGGTCTTCGTTTTATTATCCATCCTTTTATCATTTTTCATCATGCACTTAACTGGTTTTGTCTTAGTCATGTGACACCCTTGCGTGTCCGTCCGTAAAGGTCAACCTCTTCGAAACTTCCTATCTTCCCTTAGTACATACAAAAGAGAAAACGGATTAGAAGAAACGCCTCACTCGGGATCCATAAGCAATCATTTCGGTAAACACTTGATAGTCAATACAAATTACAAACAGACTTTATAAGCTCTGAACAGTCACACAACAAAGGATCCAAAATAATCCACTATTTCACAAGTGTTTACATTACGCAATATTTATTTACAAGTCTAAAACAATCATCAAACCCAACTAAAATTGGATTATTAAAACTTCGATCATCCCTTTACATACTATACAAAACATAAACTATTTGATAAATATGTGAGCGTCATTATACCATTTGATAAATATAATGAAAATTTCTCTCACCGTATACAATGCAATGCAGTATACACGCTCTTTATGGGAGGTTAGAATTATAATATCAGTATTTTCATATTGTCCACCTTTTCTCATTCCTCCCATCGATAATTAAATGGAAATCGTAAGCCGAGATGGAAAAAAATTAGGCTTTAGCACCCACTCTTTTACGTCGTGGATGCTACTTAAAATACAATTGGTGATACTATGAAGACAAGACCCATCCATGATGGAACCATAGCTTGAAGATTAGTTGGTAAGACTTGAAGTTTAGCGTCATAAATATTATATATTACAGTAGTTCTCCATGCGAAACCTCCATAAATTATAACCCCCCCTCTTTGCCTCCCTTCGACGTGCGAGTGCGACCCCACGAATTCCAAAATCCAAATGCCTCCATTATCGCTCTCCTCGACCCTCTTGCTCCTTCTCGCCATGTTATTGTCGTCCTCCTATTGCGCCACCGCCGCCGCTGCAGAGAAACATGGCGCCGCATCTGGCATGCCGAGCTTCCGCGAGGCGCCACAATTCTACAACGCCCCCTCGTGCCCACCGCCTCTGCCGGCGGGGCCTGGAGCCGCCTGCTCCCCCAACGCGCTGGTACACGTTGCCATGACCCTCGACGTGGCTTACCTCCGCGGCTCCATGGCGGCCGTCCTCTCCGTCCTCCGGCACACCGGCTGCCCGCAGTCTGTCTTCTTCCACTTCGTGGCCTCCTCCGCCGAGGATTACCTCCGCGCCACCGTCGCTGGATCCTTCCCCTCCCTCGCCTTCCAGATCTATCCCTTCGCCGACGAGCCCCGTGTCGCGGGTCTAATCTCCACCTCCATCCGGGCCGCGCTCGACCGGCCCCTCAACTACGCGCGCTCCTACCTCGCCCGCGTCCTCCCGGAGTGCACCCGCCGCGTTGTCTACCTCGATTCTGATCTCGTCCTCGTCGACGACGTCGCCAGCCTCGCTTCCATCCCGCTCCCCGATGGCGTCGCGCTCGCCGCCCCGGAGTACTGCAACGCCAACTTCACGTCCTACTTCACAGCCACCTTCTGGGCCAACCCGGCGCTCTCCGTGGTTTTCGAGGGGCGGCAGGCCTGCTACTTCAACACCGGCGTCATGGTCATGGAGCTCGGCCGGTGGCGAGACGGCGGGTACACGGAGCAAATCGAGGAATGGATGGAGCTCCAGAAACGGATGCGGATCTACGAGCTGGGTTCGCTGCCACCTTTCCTTCTCGTCTTCGCGGGTCGGATCGCGGCTGTGGAACACCGATGGAACCAGCACGGCCTTGGCGGCGACAACTACCGCGGGCTGTGCCGCGACCTCCACCTGGGCCCGGTCAGCTTGCTGCATTGGAGCGGCAAGGGGAAGCCTTGGGCGCGCCTCGACGCCGGGCGACCGTGCCCGTTGGACGCCCTCTGGGCGCCGTATGACCTCCTCCTCCGCGCCCCCTTCGCCATCGACGACTCCTGATCCTACCCGAATCCATCCCCGTCGACCGACCCGACCCGGAACACACACACACACACACATCACCATCTTAATTTTCTTATATCTTTTCTTCTTCTCCTCTGAAAGCACAAAGATTTTGCTGGTCAAATGTAGAAGAACAATATGATATACTTATAATGTGTGGTTGAAAGGGGTGTAGGTAAGTAAGGTGGATCTTAATGAACAAAATAATTGTGAGTTAAACCTTCAGCTTCATTCCCTTCTACCTCACTTGCTCTTCTTATCATCTGTGGTAGGTAATGGAGTACTAATGTTAGTGCAATGATTGCTTTGCATTTTTAAGTGGGAAATTGAAAGACCCGCTAATTATTGCAAATATTAGAATGAAACATGTATTTACATTACTACAACCTTTAGAATCCAAATGCAATAAAAAGAGTTGCAGATACTTTTAAGTCAGAATAAACTATTTAGAGGAAAGGAATCCAAATTTGCAATGACCTCTACTTAAGAAAAAAAATGAATTTACTATTATGTAACTATCCTATGTCTCATAATTTTGGTATGGAATATAAAATCATAGTTGATAAGGTCATTTAGTCTCACAGAGGAATATAGGAACTAATTAAGTTTGTTAGGTCTTTCCTACCTCAGAGATACCTTTTGAAGTTTACATGCTCCGAAAAAATAAAACCGTACGGGTTCAATTTTCATCACATAAAGCGAATAATTTCTCACACATCATGCGAGTTAACTTCTCATCACCTAAAACGAACTATCCCTCGCACGCCTACATGCTTTTGCTTAATGAAAGGCATCAAAGTTTTCTTTGGCCACGAAACATGTGCCATCTCCTCATCTCGTCAGCAATTTCGTGCTTAACGCATCAAGATGGCCCACGACTTGGCGGCTTTCTACACATGCTCCAAAGTCGAGAGCCTCGTGGCCATGTTCATGCTCATCAAGGGCAGAAGCTTCGAGCTGGGGTAGGAGCTAAGAGACATTGACTTTGAGACACTTGTAGCTGCAGACTTCCTCAACCTCACTAGATATGCTGTTATATTATTATTGTCTCGGTGTCGGTGATCTCACAAAGCTAGGAAACATATTTAGATAGTAAAAGAGTGGGACCCCTATGGAAATTAAATTAACTTCGTACGTCAGATCCTATATTTAGCGAAGACTAAGAGAGGACTAATAAAATAATCTGATAAATATTTAAGAAAATTATATTATATATATTAAATTTGGTTTATAATTTAATAATAAATTTAAATATCAGCTCTAGTACATCTTAATGTTAATCGATTTTGAATATGTCGTCAAAATTATTGAAATTAAACTTGTTCAAATATTATAAAGAGATTAATTTTATTAAAAAAATATTCATTACATCAAGAGAAAGATTTATTGTATCAAAAGAAAAAATAAATTAAATATGTATGGAAGAAGAGAAGTCACATTAGTTATTGATTCTTGAAGGGATTCTTGTATGATAATCCTATCTATTCTTCCTATTATCAAAGCTACTTTCGGATATAAATTATTTTAAAAATATTTTATTTGGTGATTTGTCTCAAAGATAACTAAGAGACAAAAGTAAAATTCTCCTTTGACTTAATAATGATAAAAAATTATATATTTTAAATATTTATTTTATTTCTCATATGAAAAATAATATCTTAAACTTAGGACAATTAGATTATGATATTGAGATGAAAATATGACTCTCTTAATTTGTAACAAGAATAAAACATTGATATTATGAAAATGACAAAGAAAATATTTTCTGTATTTATATATTTTTTATTGATCAAATTATTTTAAGACCGATATCGAAGACATTTAAAAGAGTGAGACCCCTCTCGAAATTAAATTAATTTGGAATAATTTATTTATCTTAATATCCTATTTCTTATGGCAGGAGCAGACAGGAGTTATCCTAAATCACATTATCAGCAGTCCATATAATCTAAATTATACTTGTAACTAGCAATTAAGGAATGATGCAATAATAGATTTCTCTCTAACAACTAAGAGTAGACTAAATATTTATTAGTTAATATTGTTTTAATTAATATGACGATAAATATCATTTATTGATTACCTCATAAGCCCGTCTTCATCCCTGCTCATCAATCATGTCTGTCAATTATGTCATCATCTTTGTAGTTAATTATATACTCGACCGGCTCAACTACACTACTAATGGAAAAAAATAAATAGGAATTTTTATGAAATCAAATCCGAAAAATTCAATTAAGTTCCTGAGGCACAAAATTGTAATGACAAAATTTGTGACGGCACAGAAGCATTAATTCATCTGAAATCGATTCCATTCCATAAAGAAGAACTAACTCCTAAAAACTAATCATAACAATTACAATAATTGCAACACCAAAGATGAAGATGATAACAGCACTGAGAATGTTTGCCAGAAGTCTTCGGCAGCACAAAAAATCAGCATACAGACGTAGCATTTTGACTTCAGCAATACATAAATCAGTTCCAGAACCTTTTACAATATAAATCAACTGGCATGCCCTACACCAACCTCTCCAGCAGTCCGCTGGGTTGGAAATCTCCAAACTAAAGAGAATTAGGCATTCACACACAAAAAACAACTACAACTCCCTGAACACACATATTTGAAGATTAACCCTGATGGACCTACACTATCCTGCACCTTATACCCGTGGTTGGCGTGTGCTGAAAATGTCGGCAGGCTCCCCAAAAGCATCTCCTTGTTAACAAGTTTTATGAAGTTTACCTTTTTTCGTGTATCCTCAGGAAAGTGTATTGGCCCCTCACATTAGCAGCAACAAAGATCTTTACAGTAAGCTGGGAAGAGTCTTAAAAGATATCCCAGTTAGGAATGTTGGCGCTTGCCTCATTCACCATCTTGACAAGAGTCACCTGACCGAACGTTCCGAAACCAAGAAACTAATATTCAGAAAACAGAAAAAAAAAATTCTATTGAAAATAAAAGGATGCATTTTTTTTTCTTTGGAGTACATTGAACATCTAAAGAGTAACATATTCCACATATCATGATCTAAAATATAAGGCGTCTATGAACAACATCTCAAATGGAGCAGATATTTATCATTAACAGAAGAGATACAGTTTCCATTAGCTATTACCACTGGCAAGGTATATAAACTTCATCAACAGAAGTCCTGTCATGCATTTTTCTAGATGACATATTCACAATGGTTAGACCAGGGCACAACATATACAAAGTAGATAAAATGTCAATGCTTTTTATATCTATGCATGTTAAATTATATTCACATTCTGATATTATCTATGCATGTTAAGACAGTGCTTAAAGATGTATTCCGGAGGAAGGTTATGAAGAAACAAAGATTACCCATGAATAACTTCCCAAATAAAAGAGACATACTGCTTGAACAAAGACAGTTTCATAAGGCCTATGAATTTACAACCTGTTTTCTCTTATCTAAACTTGTCCAAAACTATTATCCAGTTGTTGTCGACAAATGTTTTTCACATGGAAAATTCTTCGTAAGGAGAAATCTGTAGCCCATCTGCGATAATAAAATGTGTTTTTCTTTGAACTGATAACCTTTTCCATTCTAAATCAATGGAAAATAATGAAGAATACAAATATATCACAGCTCAAACAAATGGCGCAAGCTTCTCTCACAGGCAGTCAGCAACATCAAACACACTTAACTCCTAAAGTAACTTAAAAGAAAAATAACCACATGTCAAACTTGTGGTGCAACTTCCATTGCACAAAACTATAAAATCCAGTTGTCTTCCACTAGGATCCAGAGAATATTTACTTCTAACCTAATATAAGCCAAAAAACTCCAAACAGTCCTGAACTTGCAAATGACTTCATCTTTAATAATGTTAGGTCAACATGTCTTTAGAACTTTGCTGATTTAGAATTTATTATTTCTAGCAAGCCAGCCATGATAAATACTTCAACAGTAGCTGCCAAAAGGCTTTCCTGCAGCTCTGTATTGCCCCTTTCCCTCTGCTATATTTAGTGCCCATTTTACCTCAGTTTGCAGGAAAACTATCAGCTCATGCAGACCAACCAGTAAAAGCATATTTGCCCATATCTGCTTGTGAAAGATCATCTGAAAGCACACCCAAAATCACAAATGATCATTATTCTCATTCAGCCAAATACGGCATGAAGATGTGATGCTTATCGCCTAAGAAGCCTCTCTTTTTGATAATCTATCTTGCAGAGCAACACACAATTCAAAAACGAAAACTTAGGTATTCCCTTTGGAAACAAACTAGTTTATGCCAATGAACCTTGTTCCCTATATCTCAATTAAAAACTCAGGCCTTTTTAATACTGATCCGATAATCAGTCTTCAGTAATAGTTTATTGTCTTCCTGAGTAAAAGTCATCTGCTCTATCTCTTCCCATACAGCAGAAGTTTCCTAATTTAAAGATACAGGAAAACTTCTCATAGCATGAAGAAGTAGTTATTCCCATAACCCACAGTATTTATTTTTGCATATGTAGACACTCCTCATCCTGCAGCAATGTAATGTAACACCAAAAACAAATTCTTCCATATTGAGTTAGATACTCATCATCACCTTTTAATTTAATAACTTTGAAGCTCATCAACTGTCTCCTTCCAATTGCTTTGGCAATGATATAATGGATTTGATCTAATCTTCAAGAGTTTCTGTTTCAGCATTGTTTTGAACATAGTGCAATATTGAACTCAGCCTACCATGCACCTCTGATGATTGCATGATAGCCAGATATAGACTCCAAAGGGTACTTTCTTGTTATTATGTCATAAATGCATATGCCAGCATGGGATTGTGGCTTGAATACCAGGGAAAAGCAATTCAGTCTTTGACTCGAGAAAATGATTCATCATAACTAAGATTCTGTCCAACTTCATGGACTCTGATCGGTCTGAAACCAAAAGATAAGCCTTTAAAATATCAAATCAAGCAAACCTGTATTCAGCATCAAATTCCTTGGAATGTAGCCAAGGACAGAGAGTTATTTTCTACTACAAAAGGTCTGGTGGTAGCACTGAACTCTCCCGTCAACAACCATGGCTATGTAGCTGATAGCCATATGGTTATTCTTCTTCTTTGTCCCTGAGTCCTAAGCGATCCCATAACTCAAATCTTTTCCACCTTGGTATGTGCACCATCAAGAATTAGGAGCCAAACAAAAACCATCCAAGATAATCACCTCAACATGAATAATCCGTGGTAGAATATAAAATATTCATAGAATTAACTAGCACTTGATTCACAATCCATACAGCCCAAATCCTGCCAAAAGAGCTTCTGAATAATTAGTATGATTCTGTCCTTAGTGCATCTTCCCCTTGCCTGGTTGAACCTGATATCCAAAGTAGCAGCCACAAATTTGTGCATGTCTCTTTTGCTTTATGGGACAACCTAATCCCCTAACGTTCCAGCACCACAGTTGCATGGCTAGTTCTTCTGCGGAGAGGCAACTCTTTTCTTCCTACTCAAGACCTTTTTCCTCTTTTTCTTTTAGTTATTCAGGGACCTCTACGACATCCTCATTTCCATTTGCCAGAGAATTTAGCTATATTCTTTGTTTTTAACAGCAATATCTAACTAGTCCTGCAAGCTCCAAAATTTGAACATAGGAATACATTCAATATTAAGAAGGTAGTACATACTTCTTGCACAATTCACACTCATCTTGATTCAAGAAGTTCACTGTCTTCATGCCTCTTCATAGTCCCTTCACTGTTGGTGTTGACTTATGCTGACTTAGATATGTTTGTGCTATGTCTAAGACTTCCACTACTAGCACAGTGTCTTCCATCATCATCATCATGCAACACACCATTGTTAATAAGATTGCAACAATATTTCCAATATCTTGATTTACACATTTTTCGTTTTCCTTTTATTAGGTGAAGCAAACACTCTGTGCTAAACAAGATATACTATTGATTTCCACAACTGTATCTACTCCAGATCCACTACCCTTAAGGGTTTTTTTAAATATCTAATACTTTTGGTTTTGAAACCTGCTCCACCTGCTTTCTCTTCCAACAATTAAAATCAGAATACCATATATCCACAATTATGACATCTAGGATGAATCAGTTCATAAATAACCCAGTTGACCATCTGGTTCCTCAATATGTATAAATTCAGGACAATCTCCATTAATCTGGCACATGATATACTTGCATTTCTAGCAGTATAGGCATCAGTGAATAAAGGTCTTCCCAGCAAACTCACAAACTTGCTTAGTATGTTTGAGTGATGAATATAATCTGGGATTGGGAAAGTAATCTATGCAGGAATAGAAGACTCTTTTTCTGTCACTCCATTGTGAATAGTACAGAATTATAGGCCACTGACAAAAGAAGGATGGCCCAGCTCCAGCAACTTTACAAATAAAGGCAAGCATTTTTTTAGTTCAACCTCCAGTTAGCGTCAACAAACACTGAGTCCATTAATTTTATCAATGGACTCGCATTACCAAGATTTGGAATCACATCCTGCCCTGCTATTACAACTGGATTTTTCCTTGATTCAAAACTGATTCAGAATTACACAGAATGCAATTCTGAAAAATCTAGATCCAAATTGGTGGCCGAGACACCATATAATATCAGAAACCTCAATGTCACCCTTCAAGCACAAAGCTTCATTAACAGCAATATCTTGCTCTGTCCCACTATAGATTCATCCAAATATGTATATGAGACAAAAAACAATTTGCACTTCAATCACTAAGAACATTATACTCTTTCAATAACAGGATTCCTATAGCTTCCCATCTCAATCCAGTTTCAATTTCCTTCAGAGACCCTATGCCATCAACTTGATCATTCAGGAAGAAATCACTAGCACCCAACTTTGGAATTGAACAAGAATATGGTTTGTGCTTCTGTATACAGATTTGCATTCTTAATCATAACAAAATGTCATCAGTTACAACTGCTGAGATTTGATATATGCACCAGCATATTTTTGAATCAATTAAGCAGACTAAATGGGCAAAACTTGTACTCCTCTTAATATCTCATGTCAAATGGAAAGACAGCTGTTCTACCTTTTTGAAAGTCCACGACCCTAAACTACAACTCTGCTTTCTTTACATGCTACTACAACATTCTTATTCCAGACATTGTTTTAGCTTATCCAAGAAAACATGTAATTCCTGTTTTCTTCTAATAAAATTCAATGTGATCAATCTTTTTGCTCATAGATTATTTTTAACAATAACAACAAAAAACTGTAATATCCTAACTATTTAGAGTTTGCTACATGAATCTTTTGTCATTGAGCACTATAAGAGTAATACTTTTAATCAAATTAAGAGTATTGAAATGTTTATATATAATTTTTAGTAAAATATTCTTAGGTCTCCCTCTATCTCTCCTTGTACCATTAATACTAATTAACTCAATTCTTCTCATTATAGCATTTAAATGATTCTTCTTCATTTTTCTCTTTTTGGAGATCTATCTAATTGTTCATGATTGAAAATATTTCTTTTTCTATCCTTCATAGTAACTCCACCAATACAAATATTTTGCATCTGTTCTCTTAATCATCCAATACTCAGATTCCATAAGGGATTGTTGGTCTAATAATATTTTATAAAATTTTTCTTTTAACTAAAAAGTATTCTGTGAACATAAAAAAAATTATGAAGCTCCTCTTTATCTTAACGATCCAAATTTAATTCCATGAATATTCATCTTATTTTATAAACGATCTAAGATACCTAAAGCCTAGATGGTTGTCGATGGCCTAACATAACCTTTGATCTTTTCCATCCGAACTTTGGACCAGCATTAGCATTATTGGTGTTTGAATGTAGATTTCTTTGTTATATATACAAAAAGGTTTTGGGAGCACATCCCCAACTTTTTTTTTAAAAGGAAGTTCTTGCAAGAACAATGCAACAAGTAGGACAAAATCCATTTGAGTCGCTTTTCATATCCAAATAGAGCCACAAAATGTTGTTTGTTCACTATATTTCAAATTATGCATCTAAACATCTACAACAACAAGAAGCTATAATGTTCTAAGTATTTAAGTACATGAACATCTGCTATCCGGAATATTCTGAATAAGAGTACATAACTACATATATGGATCTAGTTGTACTTTTATTTGGACAAGTGAATATTAAACACATCTTGAAGTACAAAGTTGATTGAATTGACACAAGAAAATATGTTTTTTATTTGTGATTCCTAAGCACGGTTTAAATGCCTTTTCCTTTCTTTCTTTTGACATATGAACTTTCATGTCAAAAGAAATTTCACTGGACATATGAGCTTTCTTTTTATCCAAAAAATTTCATTGGTATTGTATCTGATGATTTATTTAATCCCAGTTTCATTTGGAACTATAAGAAATATTTCCATTCTGTTTCCAGTTGAATTTCAGGCCTTAGTCCTCTAGTGTCTACTTCAAATCCCAATTAGCATTAATTCTTGTTCTGATCTCCTTGGCCAACCCTGATCCACCATGATACAACCTCCTGACTGTGGACCAATATAGGGCCGATCTTAGTGTAATGAAAGGAGTGCAACTATGCAAACTTCTCTTGAGTCAATAGCTCAAATATTTATGAACATCAACTACAATTTTCTATGTAGACAGAAAAAAATCCATCTAGATATCAATCGATCTAAGCAAATACAGACAACAGTCAACAAAAAGATTACAAACAATAATAAATGAAAAATATTAACACCTTCTCACACGTCAGAGAGTCAGAATCGGAGGCTAACCAGTTAAGCATGAGTAATGCAAAAACATACCACACTTTGTGGAACTCCATCCGGTGGTAAAGGAAGGTTCCTGGGAGGAGGCTTTTGACCAAATGATCTTTTGTCAAACCTCCATTCTCCAATTTTCCCATATGTTAACTCTCCCTGAGGATTGTAACCAAAGGAAAAAAAGAAAAGGCAATATAATACTTAAGGCAAAAAACTCAAGTGTATGTATATGATGATGGAAAACTTGGCATACTTTGGAATTTGTAAAAATAATAAGCAGAAAAGCTAACCATGAAATACCTTCATATTGTAGTCACATCCATAGGTATAATGGATAATGTATTTATCACCGACTTCTAAGTCCCAAGGAGGCTTAGATATACGAAGATACATATCAGTTAGTCAAACTATAAGTCTTAAAAATGCCATAATGTGCATGAAAGACTTGCCATACCTGAATCATGAAATCCTTATGTAAGATGTTCCCCACCCCATTAAGAGCAGATGCAACAGCATATGCATACCTGGCAACAAATGTTATGAAATTAATATTTGAATCCAGCACAAGTTACTTAGCAGAAAAACAAAAATCAGTGCTAAACATACGACCAACAAAATTGAAACACAGTTAAACGGACAACATGACAGTAAGTGAAGAAAGAAATGGTTACTGAAACTCAAAAATAGATCAGGCCCTGAGAATCAGCATGAAGAAGACAATGAGAAATTACATTTCAAGCACCCAACCAAATGCTTTGTCTGCCTCGGGATTTTTCTTCATTGCCAAAGAGAGGTTCATCCATGTCGGAGCAATTTTCAGAAGGGATGCCTAAAGCCACATGCAATGCTCTAATGAAAAATAAAATTAAGTATGAAATAGTAAGAAACTAGTAAAGTGTGAAATTACCTTCTCGATGATTACAGGAGAATTTCCTATAGGATCAATATCTGTGATTGGTCCTCTGTCCTCTGGGTAGTATTTACGAAGAACAGATTCAAACTTTTTGGGTTCGATGTAGAAGAAAGGGAAAGCAGCTCCAAGTCCAGCTTTAGCCAGGTTTGGTACAGGTTTAACAATAATATGGTCAGGCTCTGCCATTAAAATATATCTGCATAGGAATTAGGAAATACAAACAACATGCAAAAGAAGGAGATGGTCATTTGACTGATGATCCACTAATAACACATCAAAATTTTGTATACAGTTGTAGTGTTAGCCTTACTCTTCCTGGATATCAGCCTTCTGAAGCCACTGGACGAATGCCCAAGGCCTATTGAGAACAATATATCCCTGAGGTTAGAAGGTGGAGTCTTGTCAAGAAAATACACTCATATCAAATCAATGGTCTGTCACAAAAATAAAAAGATACCTCATTCTTTAGGTTGAGTTTTTCAGAAAGGGTTTTTTTTTTACAATTGGTATTTAACATCTTCATTCATTTGTTACATTCTCATATACTGTATGATATCTTCTAGGTAAGAACATCATTAACCTAATCCAATAGTGGAAATGTACTCATCCGCCAAAGAGACTCTAATGATGATCAAAAGAGAACCATGCAATACTACGTATTATGAAATCTTGAGTACGTGTCACCCAAATTCCAAGTTTTACATCAAAAACACTCAATATGAAGACAAAAGTAGAGAATCGAGTAGCTTCTTGCTGAGTTTACCCAACTCTCAGCTCTAATTTAGTCCAGCAAGTTGACTACATATCTTGATATAGCTCCTCTCCGAAAATTGTTACCCTCAGCTGCAATTTCTCACCTACTGCTAGCCATTATCAACTTCGAGTTCAAGCACGGAATTCTATGGTGAACGTCATCGTATTTTCTCAGTACTTATTACTATTTCTCAAAGAAAAACTTAGATCATTCGGATAAAAACCTAACGGAGCGACGGCACCTGGTTGCATCACTCTCTCGCACATCCAAGCGAACCATCGAATAATTATTTTTTCCACTGCAAACAAGTTATCATGCGCTCCTCAGAGAGCTAAACGCCGATCGCCCAAACCCTGAAACCCAGGAAGGGGAGAAACCAACGAGATCAAGGGGCACGAAGCTCAATCACCTGATCCGTTCCAGCAGGGAGGGGATCGGCCACGAACGTAGGGATCTCGTCCACTAACTTGTCGGGCCGGCCAGAGTGCAAGATCCTGGTGAATCCGCCCATCTCCGATTCCGGCGTGGCGTCCCGGACCTTCTTGAACCAGTAGTACATCACCCGGCACTGCCAGGAGTTGTAGACCGAGTCCGACGCCGTCACTGCGGTGTGGAACGGCCGCGGCCGCCGCCCCTCGTCCCGGCGGCGGTCGAACGGCATCCGTACCACTGGGTCGGAGGAGGAGCGGGAGGGAGGAGCGCCCTGGCGGCCAGGGAAGCCGGGATTGAGGAGTATAGCAGTAGATGAGATGATGGCATTGTAGGTGATGAGGGCGACGGCCAGGGTGAGGAGGAGGTAGTAGAGAAACCTCCTACCAGACCCCATGCTCTATCCACTCTTCCTCTTCTCTTTCTCGAGAAGACGGGGCTCTTTCTGGTGTTGCTGTATATAATAGACCGAGCGATACTGGTGTTCTGCAGGTGTAAGTGGAGAATATGTTATCTGAAGCGAAGCGTCTCCAATATAATTCAAAAATCGAATTTATTTTATTATGTTAATCGATATAATTAGCATTTATTGTTTGATGTCTCTTCACATATCCAAGTATTAGTGTATCACATGTAAAGCCAAAAGAACTGAAGAGTTCTATGAACGCTGTTGTGAGTGTTCGGCACGTATGATTATTATAATGTTTATACCGAAAAAAGACTTTGAAATGTCATGTTTCATTGTCTCAGGAAAATAAGATGTGTAACTATAATTTAGACTATATGGCGATCATTGTAACATCCAAAAAAATTCTAGTATCAATCATTCTATAAATAAATATATAAAAAGGATAATTTCTTAAAAAATTCTTATAAATGCGTTTTTATTATATGAAAAGATAAATTTATCCCTATCTCATTTTTATAATATTTTTATTAAAAAAATATGTGAAAAAATTGACAACCGTCCATCAAGGTCTGATCAACCTGCCATCATGGTATCATGAGTTGTGTTTTTGCATATCATCCCTGAACTGTTTTATCAAAAATAACAAATAATCATGGAAACTTCATCAATATCATTATATTATTATTTTTATTAAAGTTTAATAATATATTTTTTTTTTCAAGCTTTTTGTTTTTATAATACTATATTTTTAATTCGAAGATTAGTTTTTAAATTATTTTTTTCTTTTTAAATATAAAAATTTAAAAAATATTTTATTTATATTTACTATTATTATAAATAATAGTAAATTTGAAAACCAAAATTTTTGAGAAATAAATGATAAACAAACCATATAATCTATTAAATTTATGTCGACTTCGGGAATATGCTTTGACAGGGGGCCGACAACGGGGCTGCTATCAAATTGTGGCACGGTTAGCAAAGTGCTGCCTCCGAACTCTCAGACAATGAGCCCTATTTTATGGCTGCATTCGTTTCCAAAATATTTCTTGGCGCTGTTTTTTCCGTTTTATTTGTAGTTGTTTTTTAGTGCTTTTTAATATTTAGTTATTTTAGTTTGTGGACAAAAAGAAGGGGGGCGAAACTGTTTGAAGGCCGCGTCCGTCGCCGGCCCGCCGTCTTCCCTCCTCCTCCTCCTCCTGCCTTCCGCTCTGAATCAAGAAATGGGTTCGGGAAGTAGCCGCATGGCCCCGCGGTCGCCGCGCCGCAGGCAGAAAGGCCGACCGAGGCTCGGGCTCGCGGCCTTCCTATGCGGCGGCGCCGCCGCCGAGGCCGCTGCCTCCGCCGATTCCCCCCAGGTCTTGATTCGACATCAAGCAGAGATCTTGAAGAGCCAGTTCTCGATCTTTGGTTGTTTGTCTTGATAGCTATTAGCCATAGTGCATGCCTTGTTTCTTGATCTGGAAGATGGTTGCTTGGCTTTCCAGGTTTTGTTGTGAACTTTCTTGACGATGCTTGTTTATTCATTTGTTCTTTTTTTGTTTTTGTGTTATTCGTGTTGGTTTATTTTGGATGTTGATTGTGTTTTTGTTGTGTGATCGGCGAAATGATATGATATGATGTTACCAACACACGTTTTTTAGATCTAAAAATTAGGACGCGCTCTAGGAAATTGGTTCAAATGTCGATTGGGTCTACAAGGATTGCTGTTTTGATTATGTCTTAAGGGGGCTTATGGTCCGCAATCCTTCTTTTCAGCTATGACAATCTTTTTGCATAACATATTCATTTAACATTTGCTAGTAATCTGGAAATTCTCTTGAATAAGGTCTACGTAAGAGCGTGAAAGAGCTGGTGACCTAAGGTGGCTAAACAAATACGGCGAATGATAATAAGCACCTTGACCATTTTAATCAAACAAGTTGTTATATACTCAGGCATGCTATTCGCTTCTTTCTTTGATATAAAAAGAAGAATTTTGAGGTTATAAGAACAGAAGCACCCTACTCTGGTAATTCTCTATGTTGGACTGAGGAGGCACTTAATGTTATCTCCAGAGTACAAAATTTTTACTTCTGTAGGACCAGGGAATCTTGGTTAATCATGCTAGTAGTCATGGAACATGTGGAAATTTGAATATGAGAGTCATGTTGAGGAAGACAGGTTTGTTTTAATTGAAGACTTTAGTTGCTGAAGTTCTGGGAAATGACAGCTCTTTTACTTTTAAAAGATCTATTTCAAAGATGATATTTCTGGGTTCCTTCACTCCTGAACATGACATTTTCTATGTGAAGCTTATCAAAATCATGAGAAATTTATTTTACTAATTAAAGAAGTTTTGGATTCCAATCCAAAGGTGGTGGAAGCTACAATCTGATTCTGGAGAATCTCACTGCTAATTTCAACAGAATTGACACTTTGAGCATTCATTTCCTATCATGTATGCTATGGAGCTATCTCCAAACATTCTTGAGGTTCTGGTGATTGCGGATTGATACGTGGATCAAAGGTCATGTACATAAGTTGGAACGTTAGTATTCAGTGTGGTATGTTAGCTCTGGGAAGGGAAGCCTCTACAAAGAATTTGAAATTTTAATTATTTGTTCAGCTTAAATATTTCAGATATGTTTTGATGAATCCCAAGGTTTTGGCATGTGCTAACCTTAATTTGCATTGAGCTATGGTATCAGCTCTGGCATAGGAAGCATTCATTGGAGGTTTTAAATTTAAATTTGATCAACTTGCCTGGTTCATATGAATCTTAATGCATCCAAAGTCTTGTGGCATGTGCTAGCCTTTTGTATAAGTATGCACAATATCCAGACTCACAATAGTAAAAAAAGATTAATAATTAACAAGGTATTCAAAATACCAAGGTACATTGTGTTCCTTCTCTCAAAAAGTGTGTCATGTCTCTGAGGTCCATCTCAGCTATCAGTTACTGATCCTTCCTTCTGCTAACCTTCATGACTTCCTCATTGATGGCTACAACCTTAGAGTAGATAGCATCCAAGTTGCAAAAACATGTCAAACTTAATTTATAGAGGAAAGGGTTATGGCATGTGAAGGTGTTAAAGAAAAATCGAGTGCAGTTACTAATACTATGATAAATTGCTAAAAACTCGAATATAAGAATAGTTAACAAATACCAATTTGATTATTCGTTGCTGGCAGATTTTGCATAAATTCTTATAGCTGGAATCTGGCTTGTCATGAATCTTAACCATTTCTTTTATCCACTATGACTATATGTTTATGCAGAAATATGCATAAATTTAACTTTTGATGTTCAAAATGCAATATATTTTGATAATTTTGGTCACATATGAAAATGCTACTTAACATTCTCTAGAGATTATGTTTATGTGGCTGTTATGTCACATAGTTTGTTCTTCATATAGAATTGCATATGTTCAAATGTCACACCTGTTGAACTTTGGGAATTCTGATTTGCCACTAATATTGATAGATGCATTTGCTCTGAGTAACTTTTGAAGACTCTTGTTTTCTTCTTATTAGAGTGTAACTGCATGGTAATAATCCAATGACAATACTTATAACAAACTCAACGGTTTGTCCCAATACTATACTATTTTTTAAAAAGCTACTAGATGTCTGGTCAAAACTCAAATGGAGAAAGATATTGAACATGTGCAGTCTTGTATTAATCTTCAGTAGCTTAATATAATCACTTTATTTGTTTTATATATGGTTTTTTTGCTGGTATACACATGTATAGTTGTCGCCTTAATATGATTGCAACCATTCTTTGCTTATATGAATTATGTTGTGCAAAAAAATGATTAATGTCAGCTTAAAATATCTGAATTCTAGTTATTCCTCAAATCTTATTTCCAGTGACTTAAAAGTGGTTTATGTATTCTGGAAATGGATGTTTTATGCATTGCAATATTAAAAAGTTATGTCCTCTTCATGTTTTTCTAGTTATCCATTTTAATTAAGAAGGAAAAATGTGCATGTAGCATGAGCAGAAATTTATGTGTTGTAATCTAGATCTGAGCATAGTTGTCTTTAATGAAGTTTTTTATTGTCAAACTCTAATTAACTTTATGTATCTACTGAATCACTCTTTTATGTTTATTGAAAGGATTACAATCATCACAAGGGCATTACTAAGATTTTTTCTACTACTTTGAGCCTATCTTAATGGCATTCTTATTGGCAGATTGAAGATAAGCTAGCAGAGAAATCAGTCATTCATGCAAGACTCGATGGTTCTGTATTGAATTCTAATATCCAGATCTCAGTCAAGGAGTCTTCTCTAAGCTTTTCCCAAGAAAATAAGCCTTCTAGCTCCACCAGTGAACAAATCAAGTCTACTCAAAGCAATAATTGTGTTAATGCGGATCACTTGGAAAATTCTTGCATTGAGATGTCTCGTTCTGAGAGGACTTCCAGACTACCAAGTATGTTAGGGAAACCAGTGGAAATTGTTGACACTACTTTAGCTCCAACAATGGAAGTAGCTAATTCCACAAATGGACATAATTCCCATAGTTTACCAAGCTTCTCAAGTGGCATGCATCAACTTGAACTTAGAGATCTACATACAAATGAGATTTTGTCCATTGTTAATCCTTCAGATGAGGTCGTGAGCCTCCCTAGTACCAATACAGAATATGTTTCTGTTATTCCAAGTGTATCCTCAACTTCGCATTTTTCAAGTGAAGAACCTCTAGGTGCAACTTCTTCTGGTTCAGATGCTCAAAGATCAACTGGATCAGGTGAACAGAGAAATGGAAGTGAACTTCATGTTGATTTGGTCAGCATCTCTTCTGATGTTCCCAATGGCTCTAGGGAGACAAGTAGTAGTGTGTCACGAAGGAATACTAGAAGACTTTTCTGGGATGCCTTTTCCAGACACAGTTCTAGGACTGTTGACTCAGCATTGATACATTCGTCTGCAGATAATAATGGTCTAGGATATCAGGACAGGTGGCTACTAGACATTGGTGATCACACTTTTGGAGATGGGGCTGAAGATGATTCCTTTTACTCACGGCAGAGACGCCATGGTTTAAATGGTGTTAGTTGGCATTCAAGATCCGAGGTGATCCTTTTATCCAGTTCTATTTCTCAAGTTATCACGTGTTAGTTTATTTATCTTATGGTAAGTTTCTGTTCTTTAAACTTATATGCTTTTCAACATTACCATCGTCCCTTTTTAATGACCTCATGTGTGCTTAATGTTATTGATATTGTTCAGTGATTCAGTACGATTGCTGATTTTTTTTTCTTTGCAGAATCTCTTGTCTTGTCATTGACCAACATTTGCTTTTTTACTTGTTTATCAAATAATATGTACAACTTCTTCTCGTACAGTAGATTTATACATAATACTTCACATTTTTTCAAACATAGAGCTGACAATATTCTACCTTCAATTATTGTGGTTTTACCAAAGAACCTTGATCCTTTTCCTTTTTGTAGTTCTTCATCACCAGTTAAGAACAATAGAACATATCTTGAGTTATTTGGACTTTGAAATTTCCTTGGTGCAGATAAGGGAGCGTCTTCATGCTGGCTTTAATAATAATGATGGGCAAGCATCTTCCTGCCCATCAGGTATCCATCAAGATGGCACATGCTCTTGCACACTGCTAATGACTGATGTGTCAAGTACGCGAGCCAGTATTGCACGAATTTTTGTGTTAGCCGAGGCATTATTTGAGGTAAATATTTTTTGCATCAGTTATGTTCCTCTCTGTTCAAGCAGTTAGCTCCATGATAAGTGCATTCTATTAAACATCTTTAAGTTTGATGGATCATGACTGCTAGAGTATTGATCCTGTTGACATTAAGCGTTTTTTGGTGAGTACCTTCTTGGATTGTGGTTGTCTGTGGTTGACAGGTGTTACAAATATTTTAGTAAATTTTTGATTGAACTGATGATACACTCAACCTGGAAATCAGAAGCAACAAGTTAAATTGTTTAGATGAATTTACTGATGAATAATCCGCATTTGAAAATAGCATCTTTATTATAATAAAATATGTTGTTTTTGTAATAACTGCTACCAATTCTTTTAGTGACTGTTGCACTAGCTAGATTGCCACTGAACTTTCTAGGTGCAGGTTAATGACCTATGAGATATATGTATCTTTTATTAGCTGCTGAAAAAGCTGAATCTTTTGTCTTTCCTACGAGTTTAAACTTGCTAGTAAACCATTAAGTTCAAATATTTGAGAAGATGATTCTTGAGAATTATTCTACCTATCTTTCATAGATTGTTGGTACTATGTAGTTTGTAGTTGATAAGATGCATTTAGGATAAGAACCAAGGGTAAAAATTTCAATCTGATCTCGATATTGGTCGGCAGTCGGTTACCGTACAGGGTGAGTATCAATATGGGGTTGAAATGGGTTGGTATCATCCGGACCACCACTATAGGCACAGAGGGAGAGATGTGGAAAAACAGTATCCTACAGTGAAGGAGAGGCCGTGAAGTGATGGCACAGATGAGCGGTGGAGTCGGCGACGTGGCGCAGACAGGAGAATATCAACAGTAGAAGAAAAGAACAAGAGAAGAATAAATAATAAAAGAGTAAGCGGGTACAAGTACTGAGCGGTAAGCATACCACTCAGAACAATATAGTACCAGGCAGCTTACTGCTTGATAAGTTTGGTGTGTTAAGCTTACTGGTCAGTAAGTTAGGTTTCAGACTGGACCAGGTGAAACTGTCTGATCCCTGTACCTTTCAGTCACTGGTAAGATTTAAAGTTTAATCCCTTACAGAAACAATTCCTTCAGTAGAATTATGGTCCAGTGTTGTTATTGCACAGCATGAGTTGTGATTAAAGTTAGGCTCACTTATGATTGAAGTTTCTACTTGGCGATAAATGGTAATCAAGCTCTAGATTGGTGATTAAAGTTCCTAATCTAAAAGATAATTCAATGTTGCCTCCTCATAACCTAGTTTTCTATTCATTTATGGCTTAGATACACTTTATTCTTATCTAAATATAATTTATATACCTATAAATGAGGAGAAAACCCTAAAAATGATTTTCTTTTTAATTTATATAATTTTCTGATTTTTCTTTTGAGAAGTGATATGTACATTGATACCGATTGGTACGTACTGGCCTGTCATACCTGCCCAGTAATCTATTTGCCAGTTGGTACATTGGTAGGTATTGTTCGTTACGTACCGACGTATCAACAGATGGTACATCAATACCAATCAGTACATATTTGTCTGACGTACCTGCCCATTAATCTGTAAACTTGGTCGGCATGATACAGCATTCCTTGGTTTAAAGATTACTAAACCACCATCATTTTATTATGCGATAAAATACTGGAGAGAGCTAACATTCAGTAGAGTTGGAGAGTGGGGTGTGCTAATCAACCAGTCAAATTGAAAACCTGAACCAATTGAGACACTCAATTTAGGTTGGAGACTGGGGTGTGCTAACCAACCAGTCAACTTTTTGTCCATTTCATAAAGTTTAAAGTCCAAACTGAATATTATTTAATAAAAATGTATCCATATAATTAAATATCACAATCAAATCAAGCTAAATATTGGAAAAGTCAATCACACAAAGTTGTTGTTTCATGATGTACCGCTGGATTGGGTCCAATACAGCACTGTGAGTGGTGTGACAGAAGTAGAGAAAGACCTAAATAGATTTTGTTAGAAAACATAAAAATAATGATTTGATTTCTCTTAATTTGACCAGTGGTATTGTGTTCAACAAAGCCAACTAGCGGGAAAATCAATGTAGCTAACACTAAATAGTTATGACATTATGGATTCTTCCTATTGTTGTTAATGTAAGAGATTAATCTTTTCCATGTTATCATGATAAACCATGATATGTGCTGATTAAGCTCTAGTACTTCAAGAAATCTTCTCTTCTGTTTACAGTTTAATAAAGACAAACAATATTTTTGATAAATCAGGTATCTGCTGCCTGACCTGAATCTTGTTTGGACATTGTCCTAAAGATGTATTCAACAAATATATTTTATGTAACAATGGTTAATCATTAAGATTTAACCATACTTTATCTAGAAGCTTTTTTTTTCCTTATAATGGTTGCATGATATCTTGAACATATATGTGCTTTTTGTGGGAGCCATTGCTTGGCACACAAAGGACACGTACTCATTTCTGATTTGATCCATGCTATCAGCTCTGGACAGTGCTAGATATGTTGAAATACATTTAAACATATCAGTCTCCATATAAGGATGTGGCTAAGATATTCAACTGTCATATCAATCATCCTGATTTCTCATGTTTACTATGAAGACAAAAATGCAATATGTCTCTTAGAATAGAAAAGAAGAGAAAATAATTATAATTATTTAAAAGTTTTGATGCATTTGAGTGCACCTGCAGCTACTATCAGTTTGAGAGAGAAAACAGTAGAGTTGGTGGAAGAGGAAGAGGAAAGGAATTGGTCAAAATCATCTGTCAATCTCTGCCATTTTCAGTTTTTCACATTTGCCTTCTCTCTTTTGCATTATCCCCATATTGACATTTGACTTCTTTATATAGGAGGGTTCAGCCATAACAAGAGAATATCAATTCATAGTTATTCCTTTTTTTTTGCTTTATTTATTTAAAGATTTAATTCATTACTTGAGATGAAGTGATATTTATTGAGATGGTAATTGAATACAATGGAATTTCTTTTTTCTTTTAGATTGTTTGATCTGTTTTCATTTTCCTGATTTTAGGAGACTCGGGCCAGAATCCTCTTCTTTCTTTGCTGTTTAATAAAAACAAATAATGGCCACAGTTAATTTATCTATCATTATGGTGGTTATATTCCTGATAATCCCTCTGGTTACACTTGCTGACTTTTCTTTTGAAACATCTCTTTAGGCTGTTCTCTAATTCATATATTTATCTTTTTTATGTTGCTGCTAATCTTCATTAAGCTCAAAAGGTACTTAACATTCATAGATAAAGAAACTGAAAGAGTTGTGTAATTAAGTTCATCATTGGTGCTAAAGTTCTTTCAAGTACATTAGGTGATGATGATAAAAGATCTCTAAAAGCACATGAGGAAACTTATTACTGTCATAGTTCACGTTCTTTTATTGACTTTATACCTTACATAGACATGATTACAATGCAGGTCCTGGATGAAATTCATCACCAACCTGGATCACTTTCACTTTCCGTGGTTTCAGTCCCAGCACCGGAATCTATTGTCAATTCCTTGCCTTCAAAGATCCACAGAAAACCTGACACTGCCTTGGGCATTGATGGCGTGGAACAGTAAGCTTTTTCATCTGTAGATCTTGTTGTCCTTGGGAAACCGGAATTGCCACTTTACCATATTTACCATTAAATCCATGTTATTCTCTAGGCCATTAATTTCAATTTAAATATTCCAACCAAGAAAAAAAACAAACAAAAGGGTCAATTAAATCTGGTTTCAGATCTACAGAAACAAAACCAATCTCTTCTATGATTATGCATGAGATTTTAGCAGTCAATTAAAACTTAGGATTGCAAATCCACTTTTTCATTTGGAATGATTGTGAATCTTTTGTTCAAATGTTGTTAAAAGGAAACTTTTACAGTCATGTATCAGAGAGAAGATTCATTTTCTGATAAATTAAACTATCTTACAAGTGCAAACCTGATATGTTAGTCCTATAATGTCATTTATTTAATTACATTAGGTTATAGATATTAACAAGGATTTCTTTTCTTTTGCATATATAGCATCTAATTATATGATATCCATCAGAAATGGTGAAATCTTTCAGAGGTAGATATGGGGAGGATCAGAAACAATTTGGTTATGGATCCCACCTGGTGTTTCAATTTTGTAACTGGAAAATACCTTTAAAACATATTCCAATGTCTCTATGATCGATTGTTAATCAGATTTCTTCTGGCTTGCTTTTCTTTTCAACACTGCTAGTCCTGCTTCTCACCTCGTGGGGAATTGTACACATGGTCAAGAAGCTGATTCCAACTGTCATTGTATTCATATTTTGTCCCAACTGAAACTTGATCTTTATTTACAATTTAATAGTAGTATCACTTTTTTTCAGATTCATTTTGCCTATACAATCTAAAACTATATATATTTACAACGATGCACACAAGAAAATCAGTGACAATTAAGAGGCCAGGATGTCATTAAGATCTTAAATCTGTGAACCTTTCTTTCCTCAAAATTATCTAGTATGAGACAAAGCTCCAGCTATTTCACTAGATTACTTCATTTGTTTACTACTCATGCACAAGATGATTTCATCTACATATCGAATATGTATAGAATGTTAATCTGCATTTTCACATCACTGGTTTATTAACTGATGTTTCTTCTTGTTCTCCTTTGTCCAAATTGTCATCGAGCAGACCCCAATAGTAAGCTTTCTTATGCTCACTATTCCCCTAAATTCCTTCTAAACCCAAATGCTCTTCTGACACTTGGCACCATCCTTCTTCCTGATTCCTAACCAGCATGTTTTCAGTTCCAGTCATTCTTCACATGTAAACTATTTGTCATTGAACAGATGTTACATCTGCTTGGCTGATTACGATGATGGGGACATCATAAGAGTCCTTCCCTGCCACCATGAATACCACAAGTCTTGTGTTGATAAATGGCTTAAAGAAATTCACGGGTATTTATTTTCTCTCTGATTTTTGTGTTTCAAATGTTTGTATGTGCCCTTGACTTAATTTCTTTGTTACTGTTGGTTACAGGGTATGTCCTCTGTGCCGTCACAATGTTAGTGAAGGTGTCACTGGCATCACTCTCTCAAACTCATAAACATCGTGGGTAGCATGATGCAAGTGAAGGTGTCACTGGTAGCTCAATCTCGAACTCGTAAATATCATGTGTACAATGAAACCGTGAATGTACTGGTCATGTAGCAAATCCTAAATGGTTCTGTTTCCACTTTTATTTTTGCACATATTTCCTTGATGTCCTCTGCGATACACACATCAATGGAGAAGACTCATCTCTTACGATGAGCAATTGAATGTTGAACGACCTTTTTGCACCCTTCCGGGCAGTAAGATAAGAATCCCAAACTTCTCTGCGCATTTGACATTTGAATTATAGTTGTGCAAGGCAACGAAGAGATGTTTTGTGCAGTAAGATAAGAATCCCAAGTTCTAGCTGAGTATTTTATAAGAATCTCTTGCAACATGATTGATTACTATGGAAAGAGAACAAATTTGGAAACGCTAGCTAATAATATTTTGTTCAAGTCCAATTTTCATGAATTTTTGATATGTTGCCGTTTGCATCAAACTCTACAACATCATCAGTGTTCATTCATAAGAAGCCTCTCTCTCTCTCTATTTTACTTTTTGGTTGCTTGGTGATTTTTTTTATAGCAAAAAATATCCAGTTTAAATTATACAAAGAATCCTCAGCAATTTATTTTTCCCAATGGGTACAGTAGATCGAGTCATTATTATTACATGATCCGTAGGTCTATAATGGTATTATTTGAATCAAACGAAGTTGATAGATTAGTTAACTTAAGACCATGATATTTGATATCAAAATCATCTTATTTTAATTTAATTTAAATTTTAACAAAAATATTACTAAATATATTATATTTTTTTATTTTAAAATAATTAAATATAATCCTAATTATAAACATATTTATGTGTATATCATGAGATCATTAATTTTATATCTTGCTATGATCTTAATTTGTTATAACTTCTTCTCAAATATGCTACAATAAATATCATAAACTGTATTATGTACCAAATCAAGATACAAAACTTGAAGCGGACAACATCAGGGTAATTCAAATGAATTAATTAGACTTAGAAATTGTTAAGATCGTTATTATCGATATTATGCAAGCATAATTTAAATTTCTATATAAAAATATTTTTAAAAAATATTAAAATGGTATTTACCTTAAATAAGAAGAAATGCTCGGTAGGGGTATTTTCGGCAGCCAAAAAATTATCGCAGCCTCCTCTGACCGAAAGCGAAGCAGCTTTTAACCCCCCTTCTCCTCCGCCTCTAATTTCATCTTGCCTCGATCGCCGGCAGATCTCGGCGACTAGGTTCGATCTTTTCTTTGTTTCGTCATTTAATTGATTTTCTCGTAAATTTTCTTTTTGTTCCTGCGATTTCTTGAAACATTGTAGTCTTTGCTGAATAGATCCGTTGTTCCATCTGTCCAAGCCCGTTAATTCTCTCTTTTCTTCTCCAGATCTGGGTGAAGAACCCATCTCCTATGGGTTTTGCCGCCGAATCCGGCGCCAAGATGGGATTTTTTCGTAGGCTCGCCCTCTGGATCTTGATCTCCTGCCTCGCCGTCCGATCCGGCGATGGGTTCTACCTCCCCGGCAGCTACCCGCACCGGTACCCCGCCGGCGGCGCTCTCCCGGTCAAGGTGAACTCCCTCACCTCCATCGAGACCGAGATGCCCTTCAGCTACTACAGCCTCCCCTTCTGCCGCCCGGCGGAGGGGATCAAGGACAGCGCTGAAAACCTCGGCGAGCTCCTCATGGGAGACCGCATTGAGAACTCCCCATACCGCTTCAAGATGTTCACCAACGAGTCCGACGTCTTCCTCTGCCGGACCGACCCGCTCTCGGCCCAGGACTTCCGCCTCCTCAAGAAGAGGATCGACGAGATGTATCAGGTCAACCTGATCCTCGAAAACCTACCCGCGATCCGCTACACCAAGAAGGACGATTACGTCCTTAGGTGGACGGGGTACCCGGTTGGGATCATGATCGCCGACGCCTACTATGTGTTCAACCACCTAAAATTCACAGTTTTGGTACACAAGTATGAGGAGACGAATGTGGCGAGGGTGATGGGCACAGGGGACGCAGCCGAGGCGATCCCGACGGTGGACAAGGCAGGTTCAGGGTCTCCCAGTTGGATGGTGGTTGGTTTCGAGGTCGTGCCATGTAGCTTTCAACATGATGCGGATTTGGTCAAGGCTCTGAAGATGTATGATAAGTACCCAGTGAACATCCAGTGCGATCCCAAGGCAGTGGCCATGAGAGTGAAGGAAAACCAACCTATTGTCTTCACTTATGAGGTTGCATTCGTCGAGAGTGACATCAAGTGGCCGTCTCGCTGGGATGCCTATTTGAAGATGGAGGGGGCGAAGGTTCACTGGTTCTCGATCCTGAATTCGCTAATGGTGATCGCTTTCCTTGCTGGTATTGTTCTCGTGATCCTGTTGAGGACTGTTCGAAGGGATCTGACTCGGTATGAGGAGCTCGACAAGGAGGCACAGGCTCAGATGAATGAGGAGCTATCAGGATGGAAGCTTGTAGTTGGGGATGTGTTCAGAGCTCCAAGTCATCCGTTGCTCCTTTGTGTATTGGTTGGTGATGGAGTTCAGATACTTGGTATGGCAATCGTAACCATCTTGTTCGCTGCACTTGGATTCATGTCCCCTGCATCAAGGGGAACTCTCATCACAGGAATGCTGTTCTTCTTCCTGGTTCTTGGGATCGCTGCTGGATATGTTGCTGTCAGGATGTGGAAGACAATCAAAACTGGGGATCACACTGGTTGGATTTCGGTTTCTTGGCGGGTTGCTTGTTTCTTCCCTGGTATTGCGTTCTTGATCTTGACAACATTAAACTTCCTGTTGTGGGGTAGCCATAGCACAGGGGCAATACCCATTTCTTTGTTCATCATATTGCTTTTGCTCTGGTTCTGCATCTCAGTTCCACTGACACTTGTTGGTGGCTTCCTTGGTGCCAAGGCACTGCACATTGAGTACCCAGTTAGGACTAATCAGATACCTCGCGAGATTCCTCCGCAGAAATACCCGCCGTGGTTGTTGGTTCTTGGAGCTGGGACCCTACCATTTGGCACTCTTTTCATCGAGCTCTTCTTCATAATGTCAAGCATCTGGATGGGCCGTGTGTACTATGTCTTCGGCTTTCTCTTCATCGTAATGATTCTTCTTGTTGTCGTTTGTGCTGAAGTTTCTTTAGTCCTGACCTACATGCACCTGTGTGTCGAGGATTGGAAGTGGTGGTGGAAATCCTTCTTCTCATCAGGATCAGTGGCTATCTACATATTCTTATACTCTGTGAACTATCTGGTGTTTGATCTTAAGAACTTAAGTGGGCCCATCTCTGCCTCCCTCTACCTTGGCTACTCTTTGTTGATGGTCATTGCAATCATGCTTGCAACTGGTACAATCGGATTCATCTCAGCATTCGGGTTCGTCCATTACCTCTTTTCATCAGTCAAACTAGATTGATGGACTAGAGAAAAGCTTGGTCAAGGCTAAATGAGATTAAAGTTTGTCACTCACTGGTTGATCATTTTAAATTTGAGGCTCTACAGGGAAATAATATTTCACATGGCTATTGTTTCATGCATTGGCACCTGGTAAGATGCAATAGAATGTACTCTGCAGAGCCATTAGTTCTTTTTTCTATTTTTTTATCTTCCTTTTGTTCTATTAGTTCATCTAGCTGTATACTGGATTGTCGGTAACAATGCATTTTACTTTCTGAATGCTGAACAACTGTAGATGCAATTGTAATTCATTGTGCTTTTTGTTATCTTCACATGATCTCATATAGATAATTATGGCCTATGGCTAGTGTTGCAACTGGATGAATCTGATACATTTGCCTTTCATTTGATTATACATTATCTCTGTTCATTTAAGAACCGTATCGCGGTAAAACATGGTGAAATTACAAGGTTGAATGTTTTGGTGTTTGCCTAAAAGTCATCTTTTTCTCATGTATTTTTGCGTAGTATGTTGATTAAGTTTATGCTATCCAATTGGCCAGATATCAGTATTTGGATGCAGATGTTAGCCTGATATGTCATTGGTATGTAGTGATCCGAATATGCTCAAGAATATTTCGTCAAGAGCCACTCAGAAAACTCATACATGTGTGTTCAGATCATAGAACCGAGCAAACATTGAGTGAGTCTGGTTTAGATTGAGAATCGAGCTAGAGCATTGAGTGAGTCTTTTTAAGGAAAAAGAAGTGATATTTTGGAAGATAAAAAGAAAGGAAGCAATTAGTTATTTTTAGTATTTTGATCTTTATATTTTTTAAAATTATATTGGGGTTCTTATAATTATGAAATTAAAATATTTAATTTTATTTTTTCTTATATCATCGATTTTATAGATGGAAATAACGTAAGATTTATCATTGAGCACGTGTTGACTCTGTTTCACTTTAATTTATCACTAACCATATGTGATATCCTCGTTAGTAGAGTTAATGATATTAAAAACAACTAATTATAAGGGTTAATATATAATTAGTCCAAAGAGAAAAGATAACATTTGAGAGGGTCAAAATTGCTCATTAGTCACCTCGTTAATCTAAATCATAAAGTAAAATATTTTTATTTTTATTTTTTAATAAAATAAATAAATGATGAAAATAAGATTCAAGTTTAAGATTTTATAATATAAATTTTATAATGTATCGATAAAAAAATTTACCTACTAAATTAGTTATTTGCTACGCGAAGGAGGATACAAAGTTTCGTCCTCCACCTCTTCCCTCGGTCATTTCTCGGATTAGCCTCGACTCCTATATCCATCTCGGTCCAAGACCAAATCGACCGTTTCGATTCCACGTGGACGATTGATAGGAAGAGTAAGAGCAACATTAACCTATTTAGAAAAGGTAAAGACCCACTACATGTCCTTCTTGTCAGTTTCAACTCAATTCTGTTTCCACCACTTCAGATGTCTGTAGGCATATCTGTTGTACAAATGTATGCCCTAAGCTACGAGAGCAAGCCAAGGAGGTCTATATAAATCTTGTTTCACTACCTAACTCGGTACAAGAAAATATCTCTAATTAAATTAAGAGCAATTCAAATATTTTAATTATTTTTAAAATGAGAAAAAAATCTATGCTCATAAGTTCTGAGAGTGTGTCATGCCGGTTGTCAATAACGAGGTCTAAGAGACTGGCTTTAAGCAACTAATAAGGATTTTGGTCATTATTTTGTAGTGCGACAAAGGACTGAGTAACCGTCTAAAATCTTGAAAACTATCTTTTTAGGAATGAGCAATGGGAATTTCTCAAAAATATATAGCGACCTTAGGCCAGTAATATGCGAAGAACTCGTTTATCGGAGATGCAAGATGAAAGAAAAGAAAGCAATACAAGTATAAAGAAATGAGATGCAAATTGTGTATCTATGAATTGCTTCTCTGTGACATTAACACTCGTGGCCACTTGATATGGACCACATGATCATCTGATTAGACAGAATTCTACTGTTGAATTATCGTTCCATGACAAAAAGGAAATCCAGAGGCTGAAGTAACAGTTCAAACTTTTGTCTCAGATAAGAAATTGCACATCAAAAGTCCACAAATAGATGACTAGAGCTACATTTTATAGCTGATAAAAACCACAAAAGAAGTATCTGTAAGCACTGAAACCCTTTTTCGCCTCGGAAAAAGAGAACTAAGCTTTATTTATCACAGTTCAAATTTGACGTCAACAAAATTTTGTGTTCTGTATTATTTAACTACACGTTAACTTTTGATGGACGAACTAATTTTGACACTAGAAGCGCTGCAGTGAACAGCTGAACAATGCCAAAAATTTTCAGAATCAGAATCACCATCCGTAGATAACCATGAATCAATGCTAACTTCTCTAGTCGACGTTGTGGAATGAATCGATTATGGCATCTGCAAGGTATTCACATTTAGACAGGGAGAGTCCAGCCAAAGATATTCTTCCATCCTTTGTCATGTAAATGTGCCATTTGTCCGTCATATGGTCGCTCTAACAAGACAAATACATCATAAAAGAAATTCACAACATAAAAAAGTGTAATTAAATTATTTCACGCTGTGAACATTGCATGCATAAAATGGTAAAAAAGACATAAAACTAATCTCAATATTATATGAGATGTGAGCAGTCATTATACCTGTGCTTTGTGCAAACCAGTATATGAGAACATGCCGATTTGCTTGAGGACAAAAGACCAATCCTTCCCGCTTTTATCTTTCTGAGAGAGATTCTCATAGAGTCTCTGCCTTACATTCTTTATTCGACCAGCCATTAGTTCCATCTCTTGTTTCCATTCATTAAAAAGAATTGGATCTCCAACTACATTGGCAACTATTCTAGCACCATGAACAGGAGGATTTGAATACATAGGCCGGGCTAGCCTTTTCAGTTGGCTTTTCACCCTGATTACAAGAGGATAAGGTAATGAATAAAATAAGAAACCAGATACAGATCATATAAAATGTTCTCTGTGTAGATTTCACAGCATACCTTGTACCAGCATCTGAAGATGAGCAAACAACATTAATGGCTCCAATCCTTTCTGCATACAAACCTAAATTTTTACTGTAAGACTGAGCAACCAGAAGCTCGAAACCACGTTTGACAAACAGTCTAACAGAGTATGCATCTGCATCAAGGCTTCCACTAGCAAAACCCTGAAAGTTGTATCAAGATTCAGGTGCCAGTCATATTGCAAAAGTAACAACATTTTTTGTATTAGAAACTGTCACCTGGTATGCAACATCAAAGAAAGGGATGTGATTCTTCTCTTGAATGACATCAGCAATCTTTTCCCACTGCTCAGGAGTTGGATCAATTCCTGTTGGATTGTGTGCACATCCATGTAACAGGACAAAAGATCCATCTGGTGCAGCCTAAAAGCAAAAAAAATATTGTAACTTATTAGCATAATATAAGGCATATAAGAAGGAAATTCTTCATATTTTGTAAGCAATAGTTGTACTTTTTGCAATGAAAACAATGCACAGACTAAAAGAAATTGAACTAAACTAAACAGAATGCTAGAATTACGAATAAACCAACTCCAAAGGCTTCCCTCCGAAGTCATCACGTAATGTTTGGTCCAAACAGCATCTAGGCAGTCTTTACTTTGATTCGAGTATACATCATTCACCATTGTACCAATAAATAAATTGAAAAAAGGAAAAGCTGAGAGCTCCTGAATACATAGATAAAATATAATTACTGGGATGGCATTTTGGATTCATCATAATTTTGCATCACGAATTGCAGTAGAGAAACAATCTAACAAATACTTTTGAGTTTTATAGTTAGAAAAACCAATATATCTCAATTTCAGAATTCTCAAGAAAGGATCAAATAATAAAGCATTACAATTGAAGCCATAATTGGTTTTTAAGTTTTATCACCACTTTTTTGACAATCAATTACAAAGGCACTTACTATCAAGATGATAATTGTCATATGAAAACTAATAAGCAACGCAAGTCACGGCTAATCATCTACCATGACTCCAAAAAAAAAAAAGAATTTACACCCCACATACCACAAACCAAGATTCAAGGGTTCCAAATACCCAATTAGTCAAAACAAGGACCAGATGTACAAAACTCCCATCAATGAGAGTCTAGAAAGAGTCTATGTATGCACAAATACGAAGACTATTTCCATGACTTGAATGGTTGTCACCAAGATCACAGAAAAAGCAACCTTATCATAACATCAAGACCCACCTTCCTCCAGATGCCAAGTAACTATGATAACAAATTTCAGAGCTAGTTTAAATAATATAGTCGATAGTTTCTATCTGTAGTTCTCTCGTGTGGTCCTGATGTACTAAAAATTAAGAGACAAGAAGCAAAGTTCAATTTATGGACAATCAAGAAACTATTTCTGTGACTTGAATCTTTGTCCCCTAGATCACAAAAAGAAAACAACATTTTCATGACATCAAGACCTATCCTATACAACATACCAGGTAAAAATAATAAGGCTCGTTTAGATAATTTGGTTGATATATTATCTCAGTAGTTCCTACTTGTGGTCCTGATCTAGTTAAAGTAAGAGACACAAGAAGCAATGTTCAAAAGTACCAGCCATTAGATACTGAATGTTTGAGAATATGTTAGGATGAATTTTGCAAAGAGGTAACAATAGAGAAAGCTTACAGCAGGAAGTAAGGGGCATAAGAATTTGACTAAAATGAAAAATTGAACGTAGGTGATTTGCATAAATTCCAAAAGAAAGGATGAAAGTCTTCTTTTTCTTCATTCAAATCGGAACATCCTTATTATTTCTGAAAAAAAATAAGGTCACAGGTGAAGTATGATGCAGACTCCAGTGTCATAAACCAAGACTTAGCATTACCTTAATATCGGCTACCATTCCATCAAAGTCCAACCCAACTGTCCTAGGATCATAATATCGATATTCAGACCAGGGAACCCTAGCATCATTGAAAATGTTCTTGTGATTACCTGTAAGTCAAATAGGATATAACAACATGTCAATTTCAAGTATTTGTCCACTGCCATCCCATAAAATGTTCTGACTGAGATCATTGCATACCCCAAGTTGGAGAGGATATCAAAGCTTTTGCATCAGGAAAATATCGTTGTATAAAAGCTGCTGCAAGCCGAAGAGAACCAGTCCCTGAAAGTCCTTGAATGGTAGCAACCTGAATCACCAAAACTAAAACGTTTAAGAAACCTGTACCACTGACCAAAGAGGATCTGTCTCAGACCAGTACATACTGGTCGGTGTGGCACAATACAAGTCACTAGGCATCAAAATTGATTAAAAACGACCACTTTAAAACCTGCCCTCTATTGTGGTACACCAAAATATTGGACCCAGCTCATGGTACACCTTTATACCATGATTTCGAACACTGCTGAGATTACATTTCTCTACATCAGCATTGAAGGTGAAAAAAATTTCCAACATGAACAGACAAAACGATATGAGAGCATACCCTTCCTTCCTGGATAACAGAATTATCTGCTCCAAATAATAGTTCTGCAGTAACCTTATTAAATGCAGCCAAACCTTCAATAGGAAGATACTGCAATATCAGATGTAGCGTGGGGATTAGAATGAATTACTGGGAGCTATGATCCATATGGTAGAATAAACTGAACAATGAAATACCTCCTTGTTTTCTCCTCTTTCCAGCATAAGCTTTTCTGCCTACATAACAAAATAGCAATGGTTTGTTTTAAGCATTACTATAATCACCTTCAATACATGATTGATAGGGAAGAAAAATGAACAGCAAGATTAAATGATATCAACCTTGGGTGCTTTAACCACAACAACAAAGATACTGATAGAAGAAAAGTTTAGCCTCATCTTGTACCTTTTTAACTACATTTAGCACATATGGTTGAAGTTCTTCTGTCCTGTAAGCTCCCACACCAAGATTAAGTTTCAGGTCATTTGTGTCAACTCTGAATGCCTCAGAAACCCCAAGAATTGGATCCGGAGGAGCCATGGTAACACCCTCGAAACGAGAAACATTTACCGAGACAGTCATACTAACTCTTCTGAAATCCTGAAATTTGAAATCAATCTAGTATTTATTTCCAAGCATGATCAATACTCATACAAAGAGGTAACAATATCTAGAGAAACTAAAGACCTGTATCATGCTACCTTCAATGTTCTTAAATGTAAGAAACATCTTAATTTGGTAATCACAAATCAATTTCAATTGTAATGTTGTAGAAAAGAAGGCTTGACCATCAAGTTATTAATATTAGCGGTCACAGGTTTTGCAGTTCTATGTCTAAAATTTTTAGAGGTTGTTTTATTTAAAATTTACAGAAACCTGAGACACCCCTGCTGATTGAAAAAAAGCAAGCATGTGCTCTTAGAACAGATCATTAGGACACGCCACTATGGGTGTTTGCAGCAAAAAATGGTAAGTTGGGGGAAACTAAAATAAAGAGGAGAAATATGTGATGGCTAACAAAACTAAAAAATAAAAAAAATCTGATAGAGGAAAGCTTGGAAAGATAGGCTCTCTATGGCAACCTATCAATATCCATTATCACGTGGACACAGTGAACACATATAACATAATAAGAAATAACAACAGCAATGAGATATCCAATTTAGTCCCACATCCGAAGTGTGAGAAGGCCTGAGTAGACTTATAAAAGCTAGATGAGTCTAATACCATTAATTGGATTTAAACAGACAGTAGTTCAGACTTAAAATTAATAGGTTGTTTGTCTCATTCGTCATATTGTGACAAACGATGTTACCAACAACACTTGAGATCTTAGATTTTTAATATATTCTTTTCAAAAACAAATGTATAAAATAAAAGTAACAAATAGGTCCTCAGTTGTTAATATGGAGATTTTCCATTTTAAAAGAACAGAAATTGTAGTCCTCCAACTTAGTCTTACACTAGAAGTAGGAGAAGAGTTGAATAGACTTATAAGACCAAGACGAGTCTACTATCATGAACTTGAGTTTAAACTTTTTTATTCGGTGGTTCAAACTCAACAAAGTTAATGGATTGGTTATCACATTGAGTCATGTCATAACAAATGATATTAGACTTGATCTAGCATTGACCAAAATGAGAGGCTCGAGTAGGAAAGGACTATCCACTACTAGGATAGCTCCAACATGCAACATGGTAGATTCTAATTCTAGACTCTGTTAGGTCATCAACAAAGACATCAAGCCCTTAGGTGGGAGAGATTATAATATCTCAATTTAATCCCACATCTGAAGTAGGAGAAGACTTAAATGGACTTATAAGGGCTAGATGGTTCTATTACCATAAACATGAACTTAAGTATTTTGAATTAATGATTTAAACTTAATAAATTAATGTATGAATTATCATATAATGGTATCAAAACCAATCTAGTGTTGGATATGGTGGGACTCAAATAGGAAAGGACAATTAATAAATAGGGCCGGAGGGCACATCACAATATGGCTATGTTAGGTCTCACATACATCTTGAGTGAGGGAGATTATAATATCCGGAAGGGGAAGAAGAATGTAAATCCATTACCATAAATTTGGATTTAAGCATCTTAGGCTATTGATTCAAGCTCAACAAAATTATTGGATCATATACCCCATCAGAATGGATCATTATAAAAATACTATAAGTAAAGCATAAAATAGCAAACAATTTGGCCTTATTGGACATCTTTTGGTGATGAAAAGACAAAGACATACAAATAGAATGAAGCATTTATCTGCTTGTATGCTTAAGTTTGTTTCATTTTGTCATATGTGGACTTCAATTGCTGCCAAGACTTAATTATATATCTGAACTTTGTTTATCAATGCAATCCTCCAGTTCAGATAAACAACATCAGAAGATATTAAACAGCTACATGCTTGGTTTATCTAGTCCAGTTTACTGAATATGCTAATATCTAAGGTTATCTGCTTTCAACATACCAGTGTCAAGAAAAGAAAAATGTATCAGTTTGACGGCCACCTTTCAAAGTAGATAATCCTACAGTACAAACTAACATGATCTGTTTTTTCCATACAAAGGTTGAGCATTCATTCCTGAAACAAGTTGAAATGGATAACAAAATTAAGAGAAATGACCAATAATGTAATTATAGCCCATGTGGTGTTAAAAGGAAAACACATCTATTGATAGTGTCGATAACAATCCCTTATCTACAAGCCTGGTCACATGATTTGATTTATGGTTTTACAAATCTACACACAGACAGCAGTCAGACAATTGTACAGTAAATAAGATGCATAATGTCAACTCTAACACCTAAAATGATAGTTAAGCATGTAAGTTTTATGCATCCACCAGTGCAACTAAAATTCACTAGTCCTCTTGAGATATTTTTATGTTCATATATTTTCACAACTAAAATTCACTAGTCCTCATGACCTATTTATGTTCATATATTTTTACCAATAATTTATGTCTCTTAGCTCCCTTGCATCTGCTGCATGCTTTCAGTATTCTGAAAAGCTTCTATGTGATTGCATATTTGATCAAATGTAAAAATTCAGGTACTTCACTTACATGGCATACTCTAATGGGGATGACAACGATCCTAGGCATGAACATAAGCAAAAATGAATGGAACTAAGCATATATGGGTCCAGCAGATGTTGATGGTGAGACACAAGGACTTCATATGTATGTTTCTTTGCTTACTGATGTTGGATATGTTGACAAGCAGAGAACAATATCTGATATGCATAATCAAATTGCCATATATAGAAACTAGTCAGATAGTAGGACATAAGCATAACTTGGTCTTTAAACAATAAAAAAATCTTTAAGGTTAACTAATGTTTCTAAATAAAGAGTGAGATAACATGAATGTTAACATCTTCAACACATATGTCCTAGACGGTAGCCTAACCCATTAAGGTTGTTTCTACAAATCTAACAAAGGCTGAACCACATTACAGAGGGTCATTGAGTCAATTCAAATTGAAGATGAGGTAAGACCAGTCGAAAGTCTCAGGTTGGAAACAATGACAAGAGACATGATATCATTATGCTGATTAAGGATATCACTGTAGAAACGATCAGGATAGGCTCCATGTGGTTGACCCGAACATCATTAGGGAGATCGCAGTCCAAGCATGTTAACTTCCACTTCTACCGTCTAAAAAATTACAAGATCCTTAGCAGGTATTTTCTTATATGAACTTTTGATCGCTTCTCCTAAATCACTAAACATGGGTACAGAACAACAGCTAGATGTAGCTCGAACTCATAGAATCAAGTCTCATCAACAATTAAGATCCGACTGGGAACAAAGGAAAGGAAACATTGTACCTTCCCCTTGAAAAGGGGATTGCCGTGTTTCTTCTTAGCTCCAATGCGCTGCTCAATCAAAGGAACGGTTCATTGATCTCTATAACTATTGAACAACTTAGATCCGAAAAAGATCAACGAAACCAAGAATAACAAACCTGGAACATGGAGTTTTCTGGAAGGGGCACCGCCCTGAAGAAGGGCGCGGAGAGAGCGACTAAAGCCAGCGCCGAGGCCATTCGATCTGATCAGAAACCAAAAGAAAGGGAAGAAAGAGATGAATGGAAATCCGAATCAACAATTCGCAGTTGAGAAAAGGAAGAAAAGAAAAAAGAAGAAGAAGAGAAGATTGGATCTGAAAACCAAACCCAATCGAAAGAGTGTAATCGAAGAGGAGGGACGAAGCAACGGACGATGCGACGGGAGCGCCAACGATTACCGTATCTATCGAGGGCAATATTTTATTACCACGGACAGGTGGAAATGGGAAAATGGGATGGGTAATGCCCGTTTATATGTGGACCCGAATCCGAATTGTGTCGGATCCGAAATTTTAGGTTTTCGGATTCGGAAAAACTTCTAGAATTCGAGCTAGATTTGAACATCCAGATGAAATTGGGATTTTCATTTGAAATGGAACTTTATCAACTTAGTAAAATTTAATCTACATGAGGTCAATTTGGATGGAGTTTAAATGGTCAATCTCATGTTTTATTTTGGGAAGCTCATTAGTAATTAGTTATCTTTAATATTTTAATTTTTATATTTTTAAAAATTATATTGAGATCATTATATTTATAAAAATAAAATATTTAACAGTTCTTTAATAATTTTTAAAAAAATTTAATCTTATAAAATTATTTTTTTATCTGAGATCTCAATGTTTCATAGAGTAATATGTAATTAGTATAATGAGAAAGTCTCATGAACTATTTGGCCAATAGTCTCATGCAACAGTGTAAAATACAAAAGTCTCCTTTAAGAAGCCAATTAGCCTCTAAAATGATGACCAAGTTTTGGGTGGGTACAGTTATGGATTAAGAAGACCCAAACATTTGCAGGATTTATGTATATATATGCTTTCAAACTTTGAAAGTTTGACATAATAAAATACATATTCCTTCCAGTATTTAAATCCTCCAAGCACATCACTCTCGTTAGTGTGAAAATATCCGGTTAATCACATCTAACTATGATTATTAAAGCTTAACCATGATGAAAAATATTAAATATTAAATATATTATTATTATTAGTCTCATCAATTACTTTTCATCTCTTTACTTCATCATCAAGTTTTTTTTATATATTAAAAAACATAACACAAAATATTTGAGCAGCGTAATCAGACAAGTATTGTTGTCAATTAAATTCTCAATATTATTATCGTCACATTAATTATAATAATATATTTATAATTTTATATTCAGAGGAATGAATATGAAAACGAACACTGATGGTTACATATGTTTTTTTTTTTTAATATTAGTTTTTTTTTCATAGGTAAATTACATATTATCTCTATAATTAACTATAGCATCTCAATCACAATACTTTTAAAAGTTATATTAAGATCCCTATACTTATAAAGGTAAAATTTTAATCATATTTCTTTTTACGTCATCGACTCTGACGAAAATATCATAGGGCATTTCACTAGCACATATTGACTTTATCTTATTAAAATATTTGAGCAAAATATTTGACATTAGCACGTATTTTTTTATATATTAAAAACATAACACAAAATATTTGAGCAACATAATCAGATGAGTATTGTTGTCAATTAAAATCTCAATATCATTATCATCACATTAACTACAATAATATATTTGTAATTTTATATTCAGAGGAATGAATATGAAATCGAACACCGATGGTTACATATGTTTTTTTTTTTAAATATCAGTTGTTTTTCATAGGCAAATTACATATTATCTCTATAATTAACTATAGCATCTCAATCCCAATACTTTTAAAAGTTATATTAAGATCCCTATATTTATAAAGGTAAAAATTTTAATCTTATTTCTTTTTACGTCATCGACTCTACCGACGAAAATATCATAGGACATTTGCTAGCACGTATTGACTTTATCTTATTTCAATTTATCATTGAGTACGTATAATATTTTCATCAGCAAAATCGATGATAGGAGAAGAAACAAGATTAAATATTTTACTTTAAGTATAATAATCTCAATATAATTTTAAAAAAATACTAAAAATAACTATATATATATATATATATAATTAGCTCATTCTCCACTCATACAACCAGCAAGCGTCGGCTTCCTACCATACGATGCACGTGCATCCACTAATACCATAGTGTGGCTGCTGAATGATGATGCAAGTGACTTCCCATTCTTCACGCACTAATCTCGTAATATTATTATAATTTTTTCCGATATCAACGCATGTCGTCCAAGACTTTGCCGGCCGACTCTAACATGTAATCCTTATCCTGCCATGTGTTGCCATGTTAAATTGACTCGAACAATAAAGTCTTTTATTGAATTGTTAGCTCAATCGACGTGACTTGTAGTTGTACCAGCCATTCAAACCATTTATTATAGTGTACTTGCACAAGACAATAAATTGATCCAACTATAATTGGTGTTGTCAATCAATTAATCTAGAAGTTTAATTTTGACCTGTTCGACTGAGACTGGAGGTTGCACAGTCATCATATTCAACCTGTAATGATTGAGAAATATTTCCTCATTGTAAACAATATATTGATATTATTTTTTGGTATATAACGTTGTTCTTACGGAAAGTCTTTCACTTGGTTACCGCGATGAAGTCAATTCAGAAATTGTCAGCGATGAAAAAGTCAATCCAGGAAACGTCTCAGGCCGGCAAATCTTTTCCGTCGGCTGGATCGCCGGTTATCTAGAATATTTAATGTTGGATCAGTGGGTCCCACATTTGGTCATCCAATCACAGAGGAAAGGTTGGTATTGCTCCGTCAAATCCGTTAACGGTGTCGTGCGTTTGATGATTACTGTGTTGATCCACCAGGAAATTTGTCAACGCCAACAAAAGTTGACTTTGTAGCCTCCTATCCACCGTCAACATGTGTATATTTAGTGGCCTCCCATGGTGCTCTTCTCCCAAGTAGTAACCATGGCGTGGAGAGAACACATTGCCTTCCTCCTCCTCATCACCCTCTTCTTCCCTTCCATCTTCTCTCTGTCAAATTGTGCTGTTGCAGCAAGGCGAACGCTCATGGGGCAACCTGCGGTCAAAGCAGGCTATTGGCCGACATGGACGTTCTCTTATTCTCCACCCTCCTCCGTTCAGTTCTCCTACTTCACCCACGTCTTCTACGCCTTCGTCCAGGTCGATTCAGCCACCTTCGGGCTCGTCATCGCCGCCGACGACGACCGCATGCTCAGGAACTTCACCGCCGCCGTCCACGCTCACCCACCCGTCAAAAGCCTGCTCTCGATAGGCGGCGGCGACAGCAATTCCGCCTTCGCGGCGCTAGCCGCCGATCCCGCCTCCCGCTCCGCCTTCATCAACTCCACCATCACCGTCGCCCGCGAGTATGGCCTCGACGGCCTCGACCTCGACTGGGAGTTCCCAAAGGACGCCAAGGAGATGGACGACTTCAGCGCGCTCCTCCTCGAGTGGCAAGCCGCGGTGGTGTCCGAGGCTGCGGCCACCGGCCGCCCGCGCCTCCTCCTCACGGCGGCCGTCTACTTCGCGCCGCGCTTCTTCCTCAGCGACGACCAGAGGTCGTACCCGATCGAGCAAATGGCCACGGCGCTCGACTGGATCAACGCGATGTGCTACGACTTTCACGGCTCCTGGGACACGACGGCCACCGGCGAGCACGCGGCGCTGTACGACCCGAACAGCAACATAAGCACGAGCTACGGGCTGGAGTCGTGGGTGGCCGCCGGAATGCCGAAGAAGAAGGTGGCGATGGGCATGCCGCTCTACGGGAAGACGTGGAAGCTCAAGGACCCGAGCCAGAACGGCATCGGCGCGCCGGCAGTGGGAGTCGGCCCCGGGGAAAACGGGGTGCTCGTGTACTCCGAGGTGGTGGCGTTCAACAAGAACACAAGCGCGACGGTGGTGCACGACGAAGTGACGACGGCGGCTTACTCCTACGCCGGGACGAGCTGGGTCGGCTACGACGATCCGTGGTCGGTGACGAGGAAGATAAACTATGCCCAGCGGCTCGGCATCGGCGGCTACTTCTTTTGGGCAATCGGATACGACAAAGATTGGAGTGTCTCCAGAACAGGTAAACAAATCCATATAAATAAATATTTTTCACTCCTTTTAAACATAGAAATGATATTTTATAACATAAAAGGTCGATTTTTCGAGAAAAATCCTCCCTTTTTTTTTTTGCCTTACAATGTTTTTTGATGCCTCTATCAAAACACTATAAATCTATTAAAAAATATTATAATTTACGTAAATTGACTGAAACATAATAGAAATATTTTACATGTAAAAATAGGATTCCAAATAATATTTTTTATTGATTTAGTAATAAAAATAATAAAATAGAGAGACATCTATGTTAGTTATAATATTTTTAAATAAAGTTATAACATGTTTGGTGTCTCCATCAAAATATTATAAACATTAAGATTTTAAATACATATTCTTACTGGTTTAATATCAATTATAATATTTTTTAATACGCTTATAATGCTTTTCAAAACATTGTAATCGAGAATTTGCATCGATTCATAGCAAAGTTATAAAGTTAATCATAATCATCCATCAAATCAAAATACTAAAATATATAAATGATTTGAATTAAATTATTTTTTGTGTAAGATTAATAAGTTTACTAGTTAATACATATTAAGGTTGTGTTGGGTCTTCATGTATAAATAGCAAGTTAGGGTATCAAGTAGTATGAAGTAAACATAAGAAACCAAATTTCAATATACAATTCAAGCATACTGATTAGAGTTGATTTGGCCTTTTTATTTGGCAGCTTGGCGTGCATGGAAAAATAAGTGAGCAATGGATTGCTCGTCTTCACTTGTTGCAAATGGATACCTCCTTTCATGTACTCTTACAATAATAAGATCCTTCAATTATCGCATTTATAATAGAATATTGTAATAAGAGGATCCAATTTGTATTCATGTTTGTTATATCTATTGAAGGAATGACAAAAGAATATTATGTGATGCAAGGAGCCAAGAACTGTAGTTGCTATGGCATAATATTTTTTCAGCAGAAGCCATGCTGATGACTGTCAGCTTGTGGTTAATAGTTGGAAAAATACACGCATAATTTATGGAATTTCTTTTCATTTGCTATTTGGTAATTTATTTATGTATCGAATATTATTATAATAAACATATATAAATAATAAATTTGTATTCTTTTCAGAATAAATTATATATATATATATATATATATATATATATCAGTGAAAAATAGAACATCTGCATTGATATAGAATAAAATAGCAAATCAATGATTTCCTATTTTATATTATCATAGCTTCACCCCTACTCTTCATATAAGTTAACACTGAGATTCATTATCATATACTGTCTTAAATATAATATTTTTTAGTATTTTAATGCTCAAACGAATAAGGTTTTCATATTATAAAATGTTATATTTATTGAATTTATTTTTTTCTTCCAAAACCTTACTTCTTCAATAATGAGAACTAACATTACAACCATATCAATCAGTAGGTTCATTCGAGTACACACCAAACTTCCTACACTCCTCCGTTGAGTCACTTAACGGTGATACTACTATATATTTTATACAATATCGATAAATACATGATTCTCCACCGTATTTATCTCTTACTAGTCTATATATTTCTTTTACAGTTAATAAATTATTACAATTTATGTGTCGATCCTATACTACTCATTGGTCTATATTAAAACGCATTCTTCGATATCTTTAAGAAACATTCATTTGTTGGCTTCTTCTTTGAAAATACTTAACCTTTCATTTTCATAACTTTATTGATGTTGATTGGGCAAACAATACTAATGACAAAACTTTCACATCAACCCATATTGTCATTTTTGGACCAAACCCTATTAGTTAAAGTTCCAAAAAATAAAATACTATTGTAAAATCTACCACCAAAGCTAAGTATCATTCTATTACTAGCATTATTATAGAACTCAATTTGCTCCCTCAACTTATTCTAGGAACTTAGTGTCAACTCCCAATCAACTCCAATAATATATTGTGAAAATATTGATGCAACCTATCTATATTCTAATTCTTCTAAAAAATATAGTCACTTTTACTTTATTAAAAATTAAATTATTTGACCCCAACTACATGACTATTACAAAATTATTATTCGAAAGACATTCCCATTACATCGTTCTAAGATTGATATTCGAAACTTAATCTTATTGGGCATGATAGTGAATCACTGAATAAAAAAATTCAAAGATCATTGATAGAAATAAATAAGGATATAAAAAATTAATAAATAATAATATTCTCTATATATCATGATATCTAATCAATTCATAATTTGGGAATAAATTTCTTTGATTCATGCACCGTGAATCCATCACTTCAAACTTATATAAATATTTATTTTTACTACAATACAATTCAACAAGCATTAACCTAAACTCTCAGGTTTAACAAATCAGATATGTATGTAAAAGAACTAAACTAATGTATCTCATTTATATGTAATTTAAATATGAGTAATATTTATACTATTTAGCTTTCTCATTGTTAGTGTATTATCGTAGATGGGCATTCCAAGTGCGAAAGGTGTCAGAGACACATCTTATAAGTGCCTAACCCACTATTTTCACCCACATGAAGTCTCGTGCCAATTATGATATGCACAAAATGATAAGAAAAACATAGGCAATGACTCACGGTAACAATCATTACATGATATGATATGTGAAAATTAAGAATGAATACATATATATATATATATATATATATATATATATATATATATTCAATTACAGCCATATTGTATACACATTTTAGACAAAGTTTAGATTCCTTCATAAGAATGTAAAAAAGAATTTGCGCTATTAGAAGACTAATTGTTATTTCATTTTGTAGTGAGATTATCTCACTACATAAACTGAAGCTTTTCTATATCTTAGTCTTCTCTATAAGTCTGTTAATGCTGAGATTATCTCCAACTTATTAAGACTACAATAAGAGCAAACATGGCAGGAATGGAAGACTAAACTGGGAGAGTGCTGCCGTTGCTGCCCGCCTGCACCTGCTCTTCCTCCTCTTCCTTCTCGCCGGACATCTCCTCCAGTGACTTGCCTTTAGACTCCGGCACCAGGAAGGTGAACAAGCAGCCCAAGATGCTGCATCCGGCGAGCATGAACAGCGAGTTCCTCACTCCGATGCCGGTCGAGTAGCCAGCGTCCACCTTTGCCGGGTCCTGGCTTTGCGCCAGGTAGAGGAACCCGAAAGAGCCGACGATCGCCCCCAGTTTGCCTGACGCCGCCGAGATGCCGTGGCAGGTGGACCGAACTCGCGCGGGGAAGATCTCCGCCGGCACAATGAAGGTGGTGCTGTTGGGCCCGAAGTTGGCGAAGAAGAAGGTGAAGCCGTACATGACGATGAAGCCGATCTGGTTGCCGGGGGTGGTCCAGTGGTGGTAGGGGATGGCGAGGCCGAGCATGAAGACGGTCATCATGAAGAAGCCGAGGAGCTGGATAGTGAAGCGGCCGAGGACGTCGATGAAGGCCACCGTGAACCAGTAGCCCGGCACGGTGCCGCAGAGGGCGATCAGCGTCTGCGCCCGGGCGATGCGGTAGAGCTCCTCGAGCGCGTTCATGGTGGTGTTCTTCGGAATCCAGCCGATCGCGCTGAAGATGTCCTTCTGGAACAGGTTCTGGCTGTAGTACGCGATGTCGAGGAGGAGCCAGGTGGTGGTAGTGCCTAGCAGGTGGGCGCCGTGGCGGCGGAGGAAGGCCTTGGAGAAGAGCCCGTAGTTGTTGGATTGGGCGGTGGTGATCTGCTGCACCTTCGCCGCCTCATCCTCCAGCTCTACCTGGAGGACCTTCGACATGTCCGCCGCTGCTTGCTTCGCGTCCCTGGCCACGAGCGCGGTGTAGCGGGCGGTCTCCGGCATCTTCAACCGGGAGTACAAAGTCATCACCGCCGGCACGGCTCCGAACATGAGAATGATGCGCCACACGTAGTCGGCCTGAGGCACCGTGGATCCGATCGGGTCGACGGCGTACGCAGGCGCCGGGAACCGGTTCTTGAAGATGCCGGAGACGACGATGGTGACCATTCCGCCTGCAAGAATGCCGAAGCCCTGCATCGCAAAAACGGCCGCGATGAACGCGCCGCGGGTCCTCTTGTTGGAGTACTCGGACATGATGGTGGCGGAGAGGGGGTAGTCGCCGCCGATGCCGAAGCCGAGCCAGAATCGGAAGAAGCAGAGGGTGGACATGACGCCCTTGGAGGTGTGGCCAAGGGAGAGGCCGGAGGCGACGGAGGAGATGATCATGAGCAGGAGCGTCATGCCGTAGACGCGCTTGCGGCCGAGCTTGTCGCCGAGCCAGCCGAAGAAGAGCTGGCCGGAGAGGGTGCCGACGAAGGCGACGCCGTTGACGGCAGAGGAGACGTTAGGAGGGAGTGTACCCGGGGTAGGGGAGCCATCGACGTGGTAGTAGACGCGGCCTAGCAGCTTGGTAACGAGAGAGATGGAGAAGAGGTCGTAGGCGTCGGTGAAGAAGCCCATGCCGGCGATGATGATGGCCGTGAAATGGTACCATTGCGTCTTGGCGACGTCGAGGGCGTTCAGGACCTGCAATTGCTCCCCGGCCATGACGAAGAGATCAAACACCCACCGAGAAAGAAGAAGAGGAATGAGGATCAGGGAGAAGGAGACGGAGGAATGGAACACCCGCCGAGAGAGAAGGAGAGGAATGAGGATTAGGGAGAAGGAGACGGAGGAGTAATTTAACGTGGCAGTAGAACAGAATATTCTGTTCGTATGCATGGGATTCTGCTACTGTGTCACAACTATTGTCAGATTTGTTACCCGAAGATTTGGAGTGAGAGTTGGGATCAGCAGTGGGTTTGTTAACTTCTGGCATGAAAATTGTATCAAATATTATGTGACAAATTTATCTTTATAATATTTATTCAGAGATAAACATATTTTTATTTATTTAAATAAATAAAATGAATGTATATAACCTTATAAAAAATTTCGGATGCCTCAGATATATAATAAATAAAAATGTAATCATATAATTGAATGCAATGTTGATCGTGTGTGCCATGGCACGTATCTTACATCATTTAGTAGGTCAATACATTCGAAAAGTCAAACCCTATTGCAACTACGGTTGTCACGAGACAGGTGCGCATAAGTTAGTATTTATTTATCAGCCAGTTATGCACTCGAGCCACGTAAGTATTGTGATGGGTGCAAGTATATTGTCTTGATTAGAGTCATACGTCATGTGTCAAACCTATTCTGGATGATACACCAACAATGGCATCACTAATAAGTTACTAGTTCACATCATGGATAGCGACGCCAAATGCTCCAATGGCATCATTTATTCCATGTATGATTTGCATGTTATTGTGTGACGTCGAATAATGTTACTCGTGCACACTTGTGTTTAGTCACACGAGACCTACTCATGTGCTTTGCCTGAACCTGCAATCAGGTTTGTGCTTGTGTTGGCTTGTTGTTAGACTCAAAATTATGTGTAATTGTTGGGCCATGAGAGATCATTGATGGGACAAGTTCTATTGTTCTTAGATGTTTCATATGAGATTAATAGATTGGGTCGGTGTTTGCAGGCTCGTTGCTCGGATGAGCCATCAATTCTTAATTTCAACCAGGATTTAATTTGGAAATCCTAAAATAGCCTTAAGTAGAATTTTGATATAAACTGTTATGGGAGTTTCTTTACTTCGTTAGTCACATCACTTATTATGTGAAAAGATATAAAGTTATACTGACATGTAAAGTATAGAGAATGCGTATAGCATGGATTTAAGACGCTACCAATTATAATGTCTCATGACATGCCATTCTAATATAGCATGGAAATGAGGCAATAAAGGAGGGTATTTTTTTTTTGCATAATGAATAGTGGAAATTCAAAAGAGAGGGTAATATCGTTAATTCAGTCAAGGCTGGTGGCAAAATATCCGGTAAAACTGGCGCAGAACTCGCCATCCATTGCCGAGGGAAACCCGTTGCGGACGTCAATACCCCTGTAAAGCCGATCGTTAACGCCCTTCGGATCCGACGGGGTCGGCTTGCTCGTTACGCGTTCCATTTCGCTCCCTTCCGGCTCGGCTCACGAGTCGCTCCGCCTCACTCACCACTCGTCTCTCGATGCCCTCTACTCGCGAGGTGATCGAACTGACGCGGAGCCGAGCATCGTCCTGAGCGGAGGAACGAACAAAAGGGCTAGAATAACAAAACCCTAGCCAGCTGAACACGAGGTCTCGAACTTTTCCTCGTGGCTTCTGTTCTCGCGAATCTTTCTCCATTTCTTGGCTTCGTTCGGGTTTCCAGGGTTTTGTTTCCTGGGGTTTTGATGACCTGACTCGTTGGAGGGATCGAGGAAGTTTGGATCTGCAGTTCAGAGCAATGATGAGCAAGGAGAAGGAGCTGGATGATCGGCTCCGGGAAGTCGGGAGCAGGCTTGCGTATCCTCCCTCTGCTGTCGATGAGCTCCTGCCTCTTCTTGATGTAAGCTCTTGCCGTCTTTGTTGTTTTTGTTTCCCCTCGATAGGTTCCCCTGAATGATAACATTTGATGAGTTCGTCAGCGATCTGCTGCCAATTTTTTGTTCCTTTTCTCTTAGTTTGTCGATCCAAAAGGTAGAGTTTGTTAGTTACGTGTGTGAGGGTGTGGTTGTTCTTAAGCACAATAGTTGCATGCGTGCCTTCTCTTGGTAAGGTCTTGTATTGGGTTATAGATGCAGTTGCTCCTTGGTTATACAAGTGCTTTTTCGGTCACGACGTTTAGGCTTTTGCTTCGCAAACTGTTGTTTATGCATTGTCATCAGCCATTGATGCGCTATTCAAGTTATTTCATGTAAATGGATTGCAGCTTTTTCTGCTCAAGGTGTTACCAGCATTGCAGGAAGTGGCAAGAGGTTCTTTGAACAGTCACTGAAGTGTAAAAGCTTATGCTCATTCACTATATTGTTGCTTTAGATTCATTATTTATCTCTTTTGTCTTATGTTTCTTCTTCAATTCATGACTTGTTAACGTTACCTGCTAATGACTGATTTGATGTGGCATGTTTTTCATATTAAAAAATGCTTGCCATTTATCAAAGTTTCCCCCCCTCCTTCCCTCTCATGAGCTCCACAGATGATCACATGGAGTTGTTCACCTTGCAATACGATAAATCAGTATTTCTTGGTACTTTTTGAAGTTTGAGCATGTTTCCAAAACAACGATGAAGTTGTCCAAATGACATGTTCTTATATAAACTATGTGAAACCATGTTATTTCAGATGCAGTGCATATTGTAAAATATGCTTTTGTGAGTAATTCTTTGTATGCTACTTATCAAGAAGTACAGATGAAACAAAATGGTTTTTGTCAATTTATACTCATCTTTGTACATGTTTGTCCTTTCTGATGAGGTTGAATTGGTTAGAATTGTTATGATGCTTTTTCCACATGACAATCATAGAACTAACAATTGTTGGCTTGCGTTTTGTCAAATTATTCATGTCAATTAATTTTGTATTCTATCTTTTGTTCTTTGTCATACGTACGATAATAAGCCCTATAGGTGCTATAGTTAGAAGAGGTTAGACAATTAGTACTAGTGGTATGAGAGGAGCTAGACGGGGGCTTAAGAAGATTTATTAGAAACTATAAATAAAAATTGAAGGATATTGCTTTTTACATTGCTCAATGACAAGGATCTATATAACTGATCCCACAAAGTTGGGACATTATGGTTTGTTGTTATTGTTATTGTTCTTTGTCATTGAACAGAACTATGCCAAAGAGATGCTCGTCGTCTTATAATTTATTACTGCTTCTCTGTTACAATAACATGATTGTAAGAAACTACCTATTGTATTGTCATCAGTAATGTATCTGGTAGAGGATGTTGATATTTGATATGTATCCGTTGGAGTTCACTGCCAAATCCATGGAAGAAAGTAAAGCAATAGTTAACCAATTGCTATATGGGTAGGCCCTGTGGAATTGGTTGATGTTAAGTGATGTAATAAAGGACATTCAGCAACACTTCCCTTACTTTGCTGCTATGCGGAAGCATCTACTACTTAAACAATTTGTTATTGTTTCATATTGGTGGTTCTAGCTGTGGTCAATAAATAGCTGATGATGTTGTTCATTGTTTGTTGTACTAAGACATGCAGAAGATGGTTTTTTTTTTAGCCACTCTTTCTGGGTATGTATTTTTTGGTACTGTGATATATTCCTTTTCTATGCTCCTTGATTTGCTGGTTTACATGTTTGATACCAGTCTATCCTAGCTTTCATCAATAATGAATGCCAAGTTTTGGTCAAGAAACTTGTTTGTGTGAATTCTATGTTTTATTTTTTCTGTATTCCATGTCTCACTGCACCATTCTGATCTTTCATTTTGCAGCAAACTGAGAGTTTGCTATCAAGAGTTGATCAGTCACCAACACAATCAATGTCTAATGCGCTTTGGCCCTCAATGAAAGCTCTGGTGGATAAGGGGTTGCTGGGACATTTAGATATGGATGTGAAAGTGGCTGTTGCATCATGTTTTAGTGAAATCACAAGAATAACAGCTCCCGAGGCTCCATATGATGATGATCTAATGAAAGTTAGTTGATCTTTATTTGTGTGTGTTTATAATTGATAGCAGTTTCACAAAATTTCACAAATTTTTGTATTGTTCTAGTAACATTTTCAAACTTGTGTTCATTGTTCAGGAGATATTTCAGAGTATTGTTCAAGCCTTTGAAAATCTGGATGATATGTCAAGCCGTTCATATTCCAAGAGAGTTTCGGTTCTTGAAACTGTTGCAAAAGTTCGTTTGTGTGTTGTGATGTTGGATCTTGAGTGTGACACTTTGATATTAGAAATGTTCCATCATTTCTTGAAGGTGATAAGGTGAAGTTAATTGATGATATTATTTTTTTGGAATTAATTCCTGTTCTTTTCTGCAATATTTTTGATATGTTCTTTAGTTCCTTTAATTAATGTTGTCTATGGACTACTAGGGAGGTGCATGGGTTGCCCCACTGTTTAAGTGCCGTTTGCTTTCCAGGACTTTCCGATAAAGTATTTGCTCTGGAAACTAAATGGTAGTTTAAGCTTTTTTCTAGGTGCCTAAAGACAGTTTTTGTAGGTGGGCAGGCACTTGCTGTTAGATTTTATATTGAAGAATCATGGGACAAGAAAAGTTTTAGTTATTTCTTATTTGTGTTAAAACTTAAAAGAACTTCATCTTGTTTTTAATTGCCATAATATGTTGCGGACAGATAATTACAGGTCTTTCACAGTCATGTTTTAACATTTTTACAAATGAATTAATCCTATAACGGGCTATGCTATCTGGAGTGTCGTTCATCAAAGCACAATGCATTGTGTATGTAGTACTCAACAACTAAGCTACTTTGTCTTATATTTGCATGTATTTAGAGTTCTCTACGTTTTTCATTCTGTCGTTGATATATTGCTGATAAAATTAAGTTAATTTTAGTGTAGTTCATGATCTTTTGCTCAATTTTGTGACTTTGTAAACACACCATTTTGTTGGCTTTTACCTAGGCTTCTTTCTTGTTTTTGACTTCTAAGGGCATCACTGCCTGGTACTGTGTTTATGTTTGTTCTTTAAGAGCCATGACTTTATTATTACTAAAACCATATGTTATCATGGTCAAGGATTTCACTTCTGATTGCATACTCATAGGACGTAGTCGTACCTCCGCTTCCCCCCTCCCAAGCCATGGGCATCTTAAAAATTCTAACAAAATTGACCTACCAATTAGCTGTCTTCTTCCCTCCTTATATATGTGTGATTCTATAATCCAAGAAACATTCCAGGTTACAAATAACATCTCAAACAAGATTTAACAAAGATCAAGGAGGACATAGCTGCTTGTTCAGCACCTTGACCACAGTATTAGCATCAGTTTCTATTTAAATTTGCTGGGTTTTACCCATTTAACAAGAATATGTGTGATCTATCTCCAGTTCCTTCAGACTCGAAGATGTTCCCACTATCCATCAAGTAGGCAACAATTTTGTAAAAGATAGTAGAAGGACAACAAGTCTCAACCCTTGTACATATGTCCTCGTTTTGGGTAATCAACCAAAAGTTATAGTGATAAGGGTTCTCAGGATCATATTACTATTTTTGGTAAGACAACTCCCTTGAGCCACAGACTAGCATGCCACTCCTTGAAAAAAATGAATTAATTGTCCATCTTTTGCTCATACAGAGCCTAAACGCTCCTTATAGAAGGACTTTGGAAAAAGATTTGGGATTGTACATCCACATTAAAATTACACATATAACAAGCATGCACATTGGCAATACCCAGCTTAGCAAGCCAATCAGACGTAGGAATCTGAAATGAACCAACTTTCAACTTAACAATAGTACATGAGGTGAACAGGAATACTGCATAAAGCCTTCCGTGAGTTGGTTTTATCCAAAATTTGAGGAGTTAGACAATGTAAAAAAAAAAAGCAGACTTGTTGATGATGGTTGCCCTTTAAGATCAGATGTCCAAATCCAATGGTCTTTATAAGGAACAAGGGATAAATAAATATTAGATATAGTTTCTTACAAAACTGAGCTAAAAGAAAGATGATTTTATCTTGATCCCATTGTGTATTATGAACCTATAAAGAAACATTAAACTCTCTAAGACCAACTGACATAATATAAGAAGGCTTTAAAGATCCAATTGTCATGCATATCACTTGAGGAACTACCATTCCCAATCACACGAGTGAAAACACTGCAATTGAACGATGGCTTTGAGGAAAAGTTTCTAACACTAGCTACTTTTTGATTGAACATTAATATTCCAAGGTGAGATGACTTCATATTTTACGATAACAACATTATACCAGAGGCCAAGGTCAAGATGCATTCTTTTGATCTGCAAAGTAAACCTGGTGCTTCTTAAGTCTTAAATTCCTAGGCTACCCTCACCCTTAGGCCGAACAAACTTCGCCCAAGGAATAACATGCAAACCCTAGGCAATGTTATTAATCCTTTAAATGTTATTAATCTCTACTAATCCTTTAAATGTTATTAATCTCTACTAATCCTTTAAATGTTATTAATAACCAAAGCACGCATGCAAGTAGCATTAGGATAATGTAAAGCAGCTGTATGTAAAACAGAATTTATAAGAAACACTCCATTGCCAGACTTATGTTGGATTTGTTGAACAAAACCATCATAAGCTACTTTCAACATCCTTTTCAGAGTGGTAATGTGCTGGGGGGCAACTTGTGTTCTTGAAAATTAAAGAAATCACAAGTGGCATGTCTTTTAATTCTGGTATTTTCCTACGATAGAAGATTGCAGATTTCACAAATTAATCTTCTGGTAAGCAAGCACCTCATAAAGTCTAGAAACATTCTGGATATTCTCACATGACTTTTTATTAGCTTGGGGAATGTAGAGAAATACATCAAATGGGACATCTTGTTGCTGTGCCTAAACTTAAAGGAGATAATCTTACCGTCTTTACAAGCCTTGGTCAACAATAAAGCAGGTAATTGAACAACCAGGAAACATTTAACGAGAAAGAAGATCCCTTCTCTGATTCCACATTTCCCATGGAAATAGTGGAAGGTTTCTCATTAATAAGACAAGCAAATTGGGGGAGGAAATGCAAAGCATAAATCCAGTTGACAAGCATTCTAAGGAAATTAAATGCAAGAGATTTAACCATAACATCCCAAGAAAGCTTGTTGTAGCTTTTCCAAGATTAACTTTAATCATAATGTATGGATTTTTTTTATTTGGAATAAAAAAATAGAATGAACTAATATGGGCCACCAAAAAATTATCATGAATACTATGACCTGCAATAAATACCGATTGCTCAGGATATAAGACACAGTAGAAAATGTTTAATATGATTAGCCAACAACATTGCTAGAATTTTATAATTAACATTATATAGAGAAATAGGCCCAGAAACAGAAACAACAGTAGGCCTTTTACACACGGATAAAAACTCAACATATGCATCCAATCTTTATGAAGGTACCATGTGTGAAATTGATGGAAAGCCAAAAGCAAAGTTTTGAATATAATATCCCTTATAAAATTTAACAGTATAGTATTATCATGAGGCCCAGATCTTTTGCCATTCCCAAGGGAATTGAGCGAGTCCCATATTTCTTTTCTAGCAAAAGGTTTAATAAGAAGGTACCTCTCCTGATCCATAATACCCTCCGAGGCCAGTGAATGTCATTGTGGTCGTTACGAGTTCAGTCATTACACTAGTTGTGGTAAGCTTAAAAAATTCCTCCATAATATGGTTATGTTGGGAAGTCATAATATTTTCCACCTTTATCTGAACTAAAATGAAATTTTGTCGCCTATGTGTAGTAATAAGACTATGAAAGTATTTTGAATTTCGATCACCCTTGTTAATCCATTTAAATCTTGCCATAGCTCATTTCCTCAAACATTTCTGTTTTATAAGGCCTTGAAGTGAATTGTAATGGCAGGTAAGCTGAATATCTTCATAATCATTAACACCAACATGAGAATCCTTATTTTCCAAGATGGTAATGGTCTCCTTTACTTTGGACATTCACCTATATGAGTTCCCCAATCACTCCTAGTTTTACTTTGACAGAATGCCCCTTAACCTTCCAATGTTATTTGAGAAAAATAGATCAGCCCTAATAAGGGTAATAGGAGATTGCTAATAAGATCTGATTATATCCTTAACCTTGTCATAGTCCACCCAAAAGTCTTTTTGTAGGTCTAATAAAACCACCAACACGAAAAGAAGAGGGCAATGGTCAGAGTCAATACGAGGAAGATGATAAATGTTGGAGGTGCCAAGCCATTGAGCCAATTAGAATTAGTAAATGCTCTGTCAAGTCTCATCCATACTCTTGCAAGGCCCTTTCTAATATTACACTGAGTGAATTTAGGACCCAAGTATCCTAAATACAAAAGACCAGAATAAGATATACAAGCCTGAAAATATCTAATAGAATTGGAAATAAAAAAAATTTACCAGCCTCTTATACCCAGAATTTAAAACACAATTAAAGTCACCTACTAAACACCAAGGGATGTCATGCAGATAAATAGCAGCTAAGTTATTTTGGAAAGGATTTCTATCAAAAGCATGAGTACCCGCCTAAACAGCTGAAACAAGCTAGGGATTGCAATATTTAAACTGGACAATTGCATGAATTCATTGACCGTGGGAGGATATTATCACCTGGATCTTGACCATGGTTTGTCTTATCGGTCCATACCGGTGTACCGACTGACCATTTGTGTGGTATATACCGAATTGCACCGACATTCAAACACATGGTATGGTGGGACATACCGACAAACCAGTTTGTACCATCCATACCAGTCCATATTGAATTTAAGCTTTTAATTTAAATTACATTACAAATGAGATCTTCAACAATAAAAAAACACATCTATTGTGAATTGTCTATCCCCAAGTGCCAACCTCTCTTGTTTGGTGCAAGGGTGAATTCAAGATAAGATAGGGTCATGAATGATTAAAATAAACTATGAAGAGTTGTCATTGATTGAACTCTGTGAATTTTTCGTAATGTGATTTGTCATGAATCATGTTGAAACTTCAAATCTTAGCTCTATTTGTTGATACATTGTCTGAGTTAAGGTTGTATGGTCATACCGGTCGATGGTTGGATTGGTTCAGTAACAATATGGATCAATCTATTGATCCTCATTATGGGTTGTATGGCCTGACCAAAGGGATGAGAGGAAGATGTGGAAGGGGAAGAGGTGGTGGAAGATGTGTAGATGGAGGAGGCTTGCCGGTAGAGGTGGTCGTAGAAGGTATGCTTTCGGTTGTTTTGTTTGGTGGAACATGAGAGAAAAAAGAGAGAAAGGAAGAAACAGATAAAAAGGGACAGGTGTCATAACTGTTAAAACTAAAATAGATTGAAATATTACTGGTACTGGTCTGCCTATTATCTAGTAAGCACATTATGTTGAGCTTACGTGATGGTACAATTTATATGGGACTAAACTGGATGAAATCACTTAGTTCACGTCCCAGTTGGTTGTCGGCCAGGTAAATATCAACTCGTACAGACTGGTACGAGTGGTATTTTAAATCTTGGTCTGAGGTGTTTTGTAATGCATCACATGTCAAAATGAACTGTGCTTTCCTTGAGAACAAAATTTGGAATCTCACAGTGAGCACTGTAAACTAGAATTTTGAATGGCCTTGCTTTTGTTTATATTTAGTTGTCAAATTCTGTTATTTACATTAAATCTGCTGCACAGTATTTTCTGATCAAGGTTTCTTGTTTCTGTTGTATTTTCAGTTTTAGTGTAATCTGGCTATTACTCCGAGATAACACTTGAAGCTAATTTGTGTTTTTCGCAGGCCATATCATTCTGAGAAAATTTTTTCTTCAATGGAAACGATTATGACACTTGTGTTAGAGGAGAGTGAAGATATTTCCTCAGAGTTAATCTTATGCCTTCTGGATAGTGTAAAAACTGATAATCAAGTAAATGTCTGTCTCCTAATATTCACTGGTCTCAGGTTTAACTATTTCTCTAATCTGAGCTTACATTTGCCCACAGAATATCTTGCCTGTTGTACGCAGGCTAGGGGAGAAAGTGATCAGTAATTGTTCTGGGAAATTGAAACCTTATCTTCTAGAATTTTCCCAATCTGTTGGCACACATTTAAACAGATATAGTAAAGCTGTAGCCTCTATATGCCAAGAACATTTGGATGGTGTGGAGCTAAATGATGCAAATGCTTCTGATGAAATTATGGTTTGTCAAAATTTTCCATATCTTATTAATTATAGAATCTTTTGGCATTCTGCGGCGCTGAAAGTTGAACATGGTAAACTTTAAAATAGTTTTTTCTTGGAGCATCCGATTATTTCCCTCCACATGATTTAAGTAGCAGGATAGTAAATTATTTTCTTGCAAAAGAACTTTATTCCTTTTGGCAGTTACATATGCTTCTATGCTGCATTGGCATAAAAAATAGCTCGTATAGTGTGTGTGCTCATAAGCTGACTGTATTCTCCTACCAACTAACTTATTGCATAAAGTTAAATAGTTTATTTTGTGAGAATAATTTTTCAAATATTTTTTGGATGTAGTAACATATAATGTGCTTCATCTCTTTTGTTGTTATTGTCCTCTTGCCGTGATCGCTGCATAAATACTTTACATAAGTTTGCTGGGTCCATGTCTTGAGATTTTATCTATTGATGGCTTTGTTATTTATCTTGGCCAAATCGTTTGGTCTTGATCAATTTCATAGATATTTTTGGTGCTCTTCTTTAAAGATTCAACATGATATTTTACCTAGGAATGTCTTTGTTACTTATGTTGCTCCCTTGATTTTCACATTATTAGTTTTGTGGTTAGCTACTTGGTATTAACCAGTGGGTTCATTATTGTTGCATTGTTGATTCAAGGTTATTGAATCATTGCTATCGAATACTGTTGTCACTCTTCTAGTGTTCAGCTTTTTCATTTCTTCACTTTCTGATTGTTGATTTTTTATTATTACAGGTAGATGACAGCAAACAGTCCGAAAGAACTGTTTCTGATGAGTTGGTTCAGGTGCATTTTTCAATGGATATTAGTGCCTTGTTACAATTAACCATTAATGTAATGTGATGCAAACTTTCCACCTTTTCAAAAAATTATTAATTTATTATTTCAGGGCTCTGAGAAAATGGAACAAGAAGTTGGTTGCCCTGAAGAAGTTACTTCTACTGAAAAATCACCAAAGTCAGTGATGAGCAATGGTACTGCTCAGATGGATAATGGTGAATTAGCAGCAGAACCATCTTCTCCAAAGCAGAAGCCTGAAAATTTTCATCCTGATGACCAATCTGAAAAGGCAGCAACAACCAACAGGGATGTTTCTGTTAACTTGGTGTCTATGGCTGTAAAACCGGATGCTGTTTCATGTCTTAAAGCCAAAGAAATTAGAGTCAAGCAAACTAGTTCTGTGGTTAATTTGAAAGATAGCCTTGATCATTCTTTGAAAGATGACTCTCTTGGAAAAGAATCATCTGGTAAACATGACTTGGTGTCTCCTTGTGGAACAGAGAGTGGAGCAGTTAAAGATTCATTGCCAGCCCAGAGAGATATTCCTGATGCAACTCGGCGTAAACGAGGCAGACCTCCAAAGCTATCTTCAACAAAGCATGGAAATAGTGCAGTAGCCCAGCAATCTGCGTCTACTTTGCAACAGAAGAGGTCTGAGATGGGAAATAAAACTTTGCGTAATAAAGATTCTGACTTGCAGAAGGAATCAAATGGTATTAGTAATCAAGACATCTTAGAACCAACAATTGTTGCGAGAGTCCCAGAGGAAAACTCTCAAAGTCCAACAAGTAGAAAAGATTCAACAAGACAGACTGATCATGGTGATTCGTCTCTAAAATTGGGAACATCCAAACTTAAACAGCAGGAGAATTTCAAAGCCAAAAATGATATAGCTGGAGAACCAATTTTGAAGGTAACTTTATCATAATAAATACGCTGTTATTAGTAACTTGTTGCACTAATAATGTTAACAGGTAACAAGGATTGAAATTTCGTGTCGTACTAGCGTACCGAGCTTTGCTTGGTACGGTATGGTACGGGAGTACCGAACGGTATGTCTATATAATATATATAAATATAAAAAATATATATATTTATATAAAAATAAAAAAAAATAATATTAAAAAAATCTAAAAAGGAGGCTTATGTTGCTTTGGCGACATCGGCTCCTCTTCTCCTCGTCGCCTCAAACGAGGAGAAGAACACGGTTTCCTTCATCTCCTCATCTGCGGCTTTCAACGAAGAAGGTGACGGTGACGTCGAAGGCTGTAGACATCTTCGGCCTTTGGCGAGGAACGCAGCGAAGAAGAAGCCACAAAATCGCAGACGAGGCGATGGAGTCCGCCTCTTTCGTTGCTCTAGCCATCGCCTAGCCGTTACATCTTGGATCGGGATCGTCAAGGGAGGGCGGCACTAGATCAGGATGCGTCAAGGTTTTCCCAATTCTCCCTCTTTGAATGCTCTCTCTTTCTTCTCCCTCGATGTTTATTCTCTCGCCATAGCCAGGCTGATACTATTTGGTACGGGCGGTACCATTAAAAATTTAGAACCTCGACAAGTAATATGTTCTGGTCAGGTGTAGTTGTTGCCTTCAAGGATTGCAATGCCGCATTGTTTGGTACGTCCAAAGCCTATGTGGACCAGGTACACCAGGTGGTACACCTCGTATGGGGTTTATACTATTCAATACAAGGCCTGTGCCATTTGGTATGCCTAGTACAGGGCCTGTACTGCAATGTATTCTTTTTGTTTTTTCATTTTTTTAGCCTTTTACGAAACTCAGTACCTGCATACCACAATATAACGGTTTGAGCCCTGATCGGTACACTGGTAGTCCGATGCCTATGTGGACCAGGTAAACCAGGCAGCAGCCCGATGTGGGGTTTGTACTGTCCGATACTAGGGCTATACCTCTTGGTATTCCTAGTGCAGGGCTTTGTACCATCATGTAATTTTTTGATTTTTCAAAATTTTTAATCTTTTTCCAAAACTCTGTGTGTCCCAGCATATTGACACTTGGTACACCAGAATGGACTAGTACGATAATAGTCTGAGCCTTGACCGGTGCAAGGACAAGAAATTGTGAACCTTGGTTGCATTAGCCTTTCTTGTCTTTTCTTGCCCATATTATCTTTTGGAAGAATATTTTTGTTTATTATTTGCCCTGTATCTGTTTCTCTTATCTTATTTTACCCTATTGTTAGTGGATTTTGTTGCAGAAATGTGCCCTTTTGTATCTGTCTTTGGCTATATTGGTAACCGTTTGTACCTAATATTCCTTTGATTTTTCTAGGTTGATGCTTCACTTTCATTAGTCTAAATCACGTCTCTTGCTCTTAAAAACCTTTTAGTAGCTTATCAACTTGACTGTAGATAAATGATGGTATTTTTGATATCCTAATAAAGTACTTATGGTGACTATGAACTTTTTTATTGGTCAGCTCTCGAAATTATTCCCGAAGGTCCTCTAACTGTTAACATTAGGTAGGTCTGGTAGAAACCATGCAAATTAAATCATTAACATTGCACTCAATTGTGATCAAGGCCTTTCTTTTTTGGTTTAATATATGCACAGTGGACCCTCTTTAATGGTGCTACTTTTTCTTTTAGACTTTGCTATCAGCATGACAATGTAACCTCATTGCATATACTTTAGTTAGATATTATACAATTCATTGATGGAGAACAATCTTTACCTTTTATGATTTATTAAACTCCAGTAAGATGGAGAGGTTTAGGGGATGCTTGCTAGTAAAATATAAAATGTGGTTTATGAAGTCTCTCTTTTTTCATATTGGTTATGACATCAAGATATATTTGCTTTTGTTGATGCTCCCGTGAATCCTATTCCAGACATTCTATTGCTATTGTTTTTATTAATTTACTATTCCATGTAGATTTGTTCAAATTTAGGAATATCGGCTGTGAAAATGTTATAATTGTTAATGACTATAATGCTTAATGTCATATGATTGCTATTATTCTTGCTTCTTTGATAAAATTTGTTATGCTTACTTGAATTTTCAAGTGTAAGGATAGTACATTTGAAGTTTTCTCTTTAAAGTTTTGGCATCTCATTTGTATTATCTGTTTAGATAGTTTTCAACCTTTAATCATGATTAACACAGCTTCTTTAGTAGTTGCTCAATAGTCATGCTGATGGTGTTTCTGTATCTGAGGAATTTATTGCTTTTACAGTTGTACCAAGAGCAGGATTTAGATTAAGAAGGTTTCATTAATGATTTAACAGAATCTCTGCTACAAATTTGTTATCTAGATTGTGCTCAGATTTAAGGTGATGTCAATTTAGATAGGAAAGAGGTTTTAGTTGACAGAACATTTTGCTTTTTTAGTTGCAGTTTAAGTTTATGCAGTCAACTATGAGGAGACTGACGTAATATACCTGCTGCTCAGATAGTCTATTACTGTTTGAACATTTCTTTCTGTTTGGATTTATGTGGTATCAGATTTTCTTTTCTTTTATCCATTTCTTATTTGCCATCCTAGGTCTGTGAGAAATTTTCTTTTTTGTTTTGTGGAAGGTCTATCCCCTGTTGATAGGTGCTCCTTGGCAAGCATAGTCTGTGTCGAAGTTGCAGTCATGTTGTCTAATAAGGAATCATCATATTATTATCGTTGTATAAGATAGCTTCTTTTTTTCCCACTAAGTTGGATACCTAGGAGACTTCTACTTTCATTGGCATTTTATTCAGGAAACTTCCTTGTTAAAGTCTGCTACAGAAGCACCTAATCAAGGCAACTTGAAGGAGAGTGGTAAAACTAAGTCTGGGAGGAAGGGTGAACATGGTGTCAAAGAGGTGCATATGTACCGATATTTTATGGTTTCAGTACAAAATTAAAGATATAGAAGTGTATAAATGAAGCAACATATGCATTTAGCTTCTCTGTCTCTTGATATTGCCCATATTTCTCTAAGACCACATTTCACTGCTCATCTTCTATGATATTTATGTATGAGGAATCTTTAAGTCTGTAGAGGATCATGCAGGGACATGTTGCAGGATACTTGTGTTGCTATTTGCTGCCTTGTTATTTTTGGTTTGATTCTGATATGCCCTCTTTTGAGACAAGGAAGTTTTTGAGTAGAGTACTTTATGGGTATATCCATTGTTTTGTACAATGCAATTGTGGATGTACTTGTGTTGCATTTTTTTATGTAGTGATAGCCAAACTTATGATCAACTGCTTTAAGGATTATGATAATAAGTTACCCTATTAAACTTTGGAAAGAGTGATTCAAAATAGAATGAGATGCAGAACATATTTTTTCAGGAATCTTGTTTTCTTCTGGTCCAAATTTTAATCATAGAAATTATTTATTATTAATCTAATTAATGAAAAAATATAGAAAAATTTGCATATGATTTTTATTAAATTAAAAATTATATGATAGATCCACTAGAACACTGCCAATGTTGGTCCCAAGCTTGGATGAAAAAAATGGAGGGTTGCATTAGGTCATTGACAATTAGTGTAAGACTATATCAGATCTCATAAACATGGATCTTAATCAATTTTAGTACAGCTAGGTTGTCACCCAGAAGTGATGCGAGACATTTTTAATGACGACAAAAGATCCATGTAGTCGATCCCAAATAGTTAGAACTCATGGTTTTGTTGTTGTTGTTGTTCTTGTATGAAAGAGCCACTAGAAATTGTGTTATGAGTATAAACCCTAAAAACTAAAGATTTTAGTTTAAGTAGGATTAAACGTATGAAATATTTAGTAAGATTAAGAGAATTGAGAATGTGGTTAGGATGGATGAAAAAGAAGTTTTATAAGAAAAAGGTTATAATAATCTTGAATTTTTATTATTCAACAAGATGGAGAAATTGATGATATATTATTTTTATAGGAATAGTTGAGTGTTTTAAGTAGAGAGGGGCATGAGGATTTTGCATGATCATTTAGTGCCCTTAAAATAAAAGTTAATGATACACTCTAATCATGCCTTATGGATGAGTGTTAGGTAGTTAAGAATCATATACAATAAAAATTATGAATGTTAAGTTGGATGCGTCGAATTATTAGGAAAGAAAATGATGCTCTTATTCATGAACAATTATGTGTAGTCCAGATAGTGGATAAAATGAAAGAATCTGGTACTCACATGTTTAAAGAAATTCCGTAGATGCCTTGATAAAACAAGATGAGTTGACTTATATCAATGATATGGGAAAAGGTAGATGAACATCTACGATAGAGGAAGATCTAAGAAGACTTTACTAGAAATAGTAGGAACAGATTTAAATGCTGTTGATTTAACTAGACAAATTACCTTTCAGAAAATGAAATGGCAGGAAAGATTCATAGGGCTGACTCCAAATAGTTGGGACAACATGGCTTCTTTTTGTTATTGTACGTATCTTATGAAAGTATACATGATGAATATGGGTTGCAACTGTTAATGTTGAACCTAACTTCGAGATTCTTGGTTGGACTAGTCAGGGTAAATGGTCAGTAGAGATGTTATATTGGTGTTTAAGACTATTTTTTTGTGTCAAATAATGTTGTTGGAGAGCATCATGGAAGAGAATGTTTGACTGCATATTCTTTTGGCATTTTCTGTTTGGACTGTGGCTTCAACTCTTTTCTTCAGTAAAGTTGCAGATATTAAGGGTTCCTTGCCTAGGAGGTGAACATGCTACAAGCATCCAGTTATTACTTGCCTTACATTTTTGTTTTCCGAAAGGTTGAGTTCAATTTGTGGAATGTCATTGAGACTTGTGTCGTAATTATTTCTTTAGCAGTTGTTTGGGGTTTAAGATTTATATGTTGTAATTAAGCTAAATGAAGAGATTTTTATATGGTGGGGGACTGCAGAAATTTCACCTTTGATTAATTAAGAGGAAAAGAGGAGGGCATTGAATTCAGTTACTTGTCCCTACTTGAATCAGGTATTTGTTATCTGTCGTTAAATTGCAATATAAAGGCATATAAAAATCACAAAATATCATTATTAATATATTTAATAATTGTTAATCGCCTAAACAGGTCATAACGAAACTTGACCTGTTTAATTGGGATGGATATCAATATGAATGCAGATTGAGTTGTTTAGTTTATGATTTGGGTTACTGGATCATAAACTTGATCCATATCTTGGTTAATGAAACTTGACCTATCAGCTTGGGCTGAGATCTTTTCCATTTATATGTTTAGCTACTAAGCCTGCTTCCCTAGTGTTTCATATACTTCTATTTGTTTACTATTATATGCCAATTCATTTGTGATTCTGTTAAGTAAAGGTCCAGAAATTGTCGTTGCTGCGGTCATTTTATGATTAAATTGATAAACGTTTTACAGTTCATATTCTGTTTGTGCCAGTGAATTTGGTTTTCTCACAAATTTTCTTTCACCTTCTCCTATTTGTGTAGATGTTCTTTTCTGTGGTGGTTACTACCTATATTTTAAGTTTGTTATGTATCTGTTAGGAAGTGGAACTCTTTGTTCAAGATGCTTTTCCTTCTTGTAATAAAATATTATAATATAGACAATTCAGTGATTTAAAAAGCACTAGGTGCCAAGGTCCAAAAACGCCCAAGGCGCTAGGCGCTCGCCCGAGCGAAACGAGACGCTAAAATATAAAAATTTATAATATAATTAATAAATATAATTATTTAAAATTTTAAATAAAAATATGCTATTAAATTAAGAAAATCTAAGATACAAAATCACAATGTCGCATTAACAAAAAGTTTTAAATAAATAAAAATTAACAGTATTAAAATCAAAATAATATATTATTAATCTATTAACAGTATTGAAAATTAATCATTTCAAATAAACTTAATAATATTAATAGTATATAGTATACGTATACTGTTAAAAGGAAGTGTAACGGGGTGCTGAGCCTGCTGATTGAAAAAAGAGGAAGTGGCAGCGGGAGCGGTGAGCAGCGCGAGCGGCGACAGCGACGGCGTTTGCGAGCAGCGACAGCGGCGAGCAGCGGGATCGGGATCGAGATCGACAACGGCGAGGGTTAGGGTTCGGTTGTCACTTATATTAGTTTTAGTTGGTTCGATTGAACCAACTAACCATCATAAACCGAACAAGGACTGAACCAGACCTAAAATCCTGGTTCGGTCGCCTCGGTTAACCCGGGCGCTTGCCCGAAGCGCCCAGCGCCTGTTTGAAGTGCGCCGCCTGGGAGATTAGTGAGGCGCTCGGGCCTCGCCTCGCCTCGCCCGAGCGCTTAGGCGAGCGCCCGAGCGCCTTTTAAAATCGCCGAGGCAATTAGTGATCTTGTTGACTGTTCAGTTTGAAGTCAATCTTACCTGTGATCATGGTTTATAATACATGTAAACTAACATATATTGATATTTTGGAGTGCTTTATCTCTGTAGAAGCAGTTATATTATCCTTCCCTCATGTAAGTGGAAATAGTTAGTTACCTAAGGACAATTTATGTTTACATGTTCATGGTTGCTGACCATGCATAGATATTTTGTTCTAGTTTTTGTACAGCTGCATTCCAGTTGTTGTTTGTTAACATCACTCTCAGTGAATATTATAACTTCAGATGTATACTTTGCTGTTTTGTGATTTTGATTTTTCTTCTATCTTTTATTATTTATTGTCCACATTTCTTGTTAACTTTCTAAAACTCAAATTTAATTGTGTTGCCTTTTTTTCATGGTAGATTTCTGAAACACCAACTCAAAATAAAGAACTAGATGGTAGCCTCATTGACTCAAGAATCAGGGTGTGGTGGCCAATAGATAAGAAGTGAGTACAACTTAATGTCTAAACCAAAACTCTTTGTACAATTCATTCTATTAGCTTATAATGGTTATATGGTTGAACAAAATTTGCTATGTACAATGTATTGATTTGTTGTAAATTCTTGACTTTCTACCATGTTGATTATGATTTATGGAAGAAGTTATGTTTTCTGACATTTTATTTTGGATTACAATCTTATTGATATATTGATGCTTGAGGGTGCAATTTATCCATGTTACTAAATGCCATTCTTTTAAGTTGTGCATATTTCTTATAGGTTTATTAACTATCATTGGCTAAACCATGGTGGTGGTTGGATTTATTATTACCGATAACACACTTTCTTCATTAGACATTAAATTTACCATTTGTTTCCAGTATCAGGAAATGATCAAGTAATTTATAGGTTTTTTCCACATGATAGAATACTTTAGATGTGAACTAAGACTAAGAGAGTCATATTTTAATAATTGAAGCTTAATTGACCAAAGTAAGTTGATACTTATGGCAGATTTACTTCTTATATGGCTTATATAGTCTGTGCTTATAAGATAAAACTTAATTAAGCTCCTCGTCTAATGTGATAAGGATAACAACATTTGTTGCTAACTACCATTGTCTCTGTTCTTTCGACATGAGTGGCAAACATGTTGAGTAATAGATCAAGTTCATTCCAACATTTTAAAATTTTCCCAGACTGGTATGTTCTGGCACAAGTGTGAACCTACATGCGGGCCAAGGCTTTTCTCGGTCCACCCATGCATTGTGTCACTCATTGCCACCACGTGTTAAGATCCTCACGTCATGCCTTATGTCACTCATCACCACCGCCGTCTAGTCTGCCCAATGCTTCTTTACCTCCTCTTTATCCTTTTCCTCTTCTTCCTCCTACCCCACTCGTCTCCTCATCCTCCTCGTATCCCCGTCATCTCGGTGCGAAACAGTATGTTGCCATACCTTGGCCTCGGTATGATGGTACATATCAGACCCATACCTGGTCCGACCAGCGACTGGTATGAGGTTGGTACTTACATTTTAATCCATGGTTCATTCCATGGTTTGCAATACCGTACCATACCGCTTGGTATGGGTGGTATATCGATACACCTTAGTGTATCGTGTGTTGGTATGCTCGGTATGTACCGTGCCAATAGCTTATCGGTATACCGGTACGGTATGGTATTAAGAACCTTGGTTTATTCTATAGATTTATTTGGTCTTTTTAACCAGCAAATTTGGCATTATAATGTCAACATCAGTTTATCATTTGGCACCTCTCAAGTATGCTCCTGGTGTCGGTCTTTGATCTTTAAAAGTGCTAGAGTGTTAACTTTATAACAAACTATTTCTCAGTATAGTACATACTACATACAAAATAGATTTGGCTAATGTGGAAGTTTCTCCCCTAGATATTTTCGGAGTCATTTAAACGATTGTGAGAGGTGCAGTGATATTAGTGAGACTGAATTTGTATTCTTGGATTCTTCAGAAGTTCAATATCATGTCACTTCTTGGACATTTTTGTCAGTTATTATTTGACAAAGTTGTTCCTTTTATATAATATTGATATATACTTGTGTGCAGGTTTTATGATGGTGTTGTTGATTCGTATGATTTAGCTTCCAAAAAGCATAAGGTAGAAAGTGGCCATGATGCTTGATTTTGTTTGTATTTTCTGTTGGTCCTGCTGTCTGAACATGTGGGTTTAAGTCATATCATGCTGTTCAGGTTATCTATAGTGATGGAGATGTAGAGATATTATTGTTGAAGAAAGAACGGTGGGAATTTGTTAAAGATGACAGCAACATAGATGTGGTCAGTCATGATTTCCATATCTTTTTTTATAGGTTTGTCTTAATGCTAATTTATGCTGATTTGATCTGCAGGATCAAGCCAAAGACTCTACTAATCCTGATGTTTCTTCAGAAGAGTAAGTTTTTTTTAGTTGAGCATTATATGGATCTAACACCATTCTGCCTTCATGGATCTTATATTTTCATTTTAATCAGTTATAGCCTTGATCCTTCTGAATCTTAGATATAGTTTTATCAGCTTTTTAGCAGTTCCTCTATGATGGCCATGGAAAATCAGTGTTTTCTTGACACCCTTGGCAATTATATTTATAAACCTATTGAGCGCTTGCAAACAAGGGAGTGGTCCTGAGGATTTTGTACTTCATTTCTTTTGTTTTCTTTTGGCTTGTAGTAGCTTTAAGGATTGTCCCTCATATTATCCAAGGAATTACAGAAGGTAGCATAATTTTCCAGTCTGAGTAGGAGGTGGTACTCAGTTTGCCTCATGCCTTGGAAAATTCCCCTTATACTTCAGACTTGACTGATTTGGCTATTTCAGCATCAAGCCAGTTCAGCATAGTTCTCTAAGATCCAAATCATGTCATCTACTTTTGTGATTTGACACTTTCTAGGTCCTGTTTGCTTAAAGGGCAATTTCCCAAGGTTTCTTTACCATGCATGAATGAGAGTAGAGGCTTTTCCATTGATGAGTTAGAGAATCACCTATCTGAATGCTACAACAGATCCTCACCATTGAACATATTTGCAGATGATGATCCTTTTATATGAGATCTAATCTAATGCTTACCTAAAAGTATTTTGGTAACTTGTGGAGGCTGCATGCTCATTAATTTTACTTTGGTTGATTAACAAGCATTATTTAAACATGATGTTGTGGCTCCCAGCCCATCTAGCTGGTGGTTTATTGAATAGGAGTTGTTTTGGCATTGTTATTTTAGTGCAGTTGTCATTCTATGTATTTCTGAAGACATGATATCCTTGTTCTTTTATAAACTCTAGTTGGCTGAGCATTGCTATGGGCTGTATTTTCATTGTACCTGAATGGTTGGACTTTACAGCCTGTTTATAGCTGGGCCGTTTTGTCATTATACCTGAATAGTTGGACTTTACAGCTTATTTATAGCTACCTTTAGTCAATTTTATTTTGTATTTTAAATGTAAAATTGGTATTTCAACATACATTTATTGTACATGGCTGTCTGCATAGATTGATATATAATTTCATATGCAGTATATGATTGTCATAGGTATAATTATTGGATGCCTAGGTTGGAGTGGTTGTGGCTCTCTGATAAGTTTCTACTTAGTAGGCAATATTGTAAACAACTGGTAACCACATGTAACAATTATATCTGTTGGTAGGTTGGTTTAATGACATGTTGCATGAGTGTAAATGCCAACAAAGCTCATTCCAAATTTTTTGGGGGCCCTGTTACAGCTTTATCTGAAGGCCTCCCTATTTTTGGAAAAACGGATCCAAATTTTCCGAACTTGTAATTTTGGAAGAATACATGCCAAATTGATGAAAATCTGATGATGCATGATTGCTGTAAGAGGTAATTGGCAATTGATGACTGCTACTGGCATCTAGGTGGGCTGTAAATGGATTAGATATGGGTTTATCGACCTCAGTTCAATACCAATCTGATTTCAAATCTTAATGGGTTTAGATTAGCTGAATTGAAACTTGATTCATATTTGATCAGTCAGGTGACATGTGCCAATGACAAAGGAAGATGCAGAAGTGGCCTGCTTATGTGGTTGCTGGCTGTGGCACCTTCATTGAGGCAAAGTTTGAGTGCTGGTGTGGCTGGGATGAGCAATGATGTGGTCCGAATAAGCTCCATTGCGGTCTTCGACAAGTGTGCGGGTGTGGTTAAGTGGGAGGAAAGGGAGGCTGGCTGTATGATTGTCGGTACAGGGTAATATGGGAAGAGGGGAAGGGTGGGTAGAGGTTCCTTCTTGCCCCATACAATGTACATATTTGTATGCATCTAATATTTTTAATTATGTATGATGTTACAAATACATCATACATAATGTTTATATAAATATGATGTTTTATGATTTAATATTTACGTGGGTCGGGTCATTGACTGATCCCAATCTTTATCTGGCTTGACTGTACTGGATCGTAGGTAGTCAGAAAACAAACTAATAAGATTGGAAGTATCTGATCCATGCACCACCTTGTGTCTAGATACTGATTGTGTCGGTAAAAGCAAAATATGTGGAGATATGATTTGAGCTTGATTATCGTGAAGAACGTATTATGAAATCAGTGACAGCTGTCAGATTTACATTAGTAGATGAATGGATAAGGAAAAAGATACCGGAGAAGTAAAAATTTGTAAATAAACTTCACACTTTATGCTAGATCAAAAAAATAGCCTTACAGCTATCTGTATGTCACTCCAAAAAACAACTTTTGCTGCTACAGATTTCTCTAATGGTCTCAATGGGTACTGTCAGGATTATGTTAACGTTCATATGCCAATTTGAGTACATATCTGAAAAATGTTCAACTTAGCTGAAATATTTAACAATCAAATTAGTTTTTAAATGGACCGTATTGTATCACAAAGGACTAAAGTCACTAAACATGGTTGCGGTGTGTTGATTTTTGCTTCATGGACTAAACACAGACTCTGTTATGCTTCATGGTTTTACTGTTTACATGAACTTGAGCTTCTCTAAGCTTTGGATCTATTTGTGCTCTTTTTTAGCTAATCATTTCTTTTTCTCAATGTTTTATAAAGGAGTACTTGGACTATCTTTTTGAAACTGTTTATAGTTGATTACATGTAATGTTCCAGTCTTCCAGATATACATGTTCTACTTGTTTTAGAAACCTTGTTCATTATTTTGAAGGTGACCATCTACATAAGTTTAAGATCGTTCCTCTTGAGTCTGTGTTGACAAGGTTGAGCCATCGAAATTACTTGTTATATGGGTTAGGCTGCATGGTTGACCCTTACTATATCCAGTTTTGATGGAAGTCTCTTACATTGGGATGGTTTTTTCATTTAAACTCCATATTTTACTTGTTTCAATAACTTGCATGTGTAAAAAGGCCCCTAAAATCTAAGACATCGTTGCCTACTAGTGTTGTCCCCGTCTTTTTCTGGCTAATTTGATTTTTTGTTTGTATATATTAACCATAGTATGACCCCTTTTATTAGGTAAATTGATTTCCTGATATTATTTTATGTATTTATTTATTTTTTCCAACACTAGTTAGCTGTGATGACAAGAAGCATAAATCTCAACTTGAATTGCATAAATGTAAAAGAAAAGAAGAATCTGCATGTTCCAAATTTAGTTATCTAATGTGTTGGTTAACATTGCTACCTATGAATCAGTTTCTTTGAACAAAAGATTGATTATTTTACAAAGTCTTAAAGAATTTAACACTTCAAATGATGAAATAAAATGTATTTTTGTGAATATTGACATATTGCTCTATGTTAAATCTTTTGGTGTTTGATGTTCAATATTGCCTTGTGAACCAGGCCAAAGATTAAAAGAGCAAAGTCGAGTTCTAGTTCTATCACAAAGGAAATAAATACAAAGACACCTACAAAAAGGTAAATTATAGTAATTGTACTTTTCTAATATTTGTTCGGTTTCTTTCACATGGCATTTATGTCATTTGTTGCTCAGTGGCACAGCATCTGGCAGTCATCGTAAAGGTAGACCACGGAAAGCTGGCATTTCAAATCTTGATGATGGCCCCAGATCTTCAAGTAAATCAAACGAGAAGGCAACAAGTATATCCAAAATTTATAGTTTTAAATCTAGCAATAAACTTAGGGGTGATGTCAAATATGATGGTGACATCTCTAAGGCGGACAAGTCTAGTTCTACAACTGGAAGCGAGACGGAGGATAATTCTCTCAAGTCGAGTAGAAAATCCATGGTTGGCCCTCCTACATCTGCTGTCAGCAAGTCAAAGGATAATGGTGTTGCTGGCAGTAAGGTGAGAAAGGATGCTTCAAAAAGTAAGTTGAATGAAGACAGTCCATTGACAAGCCAGAAATTGAAGGGCACCATCACTCCGAAAGCTGGCAATGAATCAACGATGAATACTGATTCTGAGCGGCGGAAAATGAAGTCACGAGAATCTGAAACATCAGCAAAGTTGCTTCTAAATGCAACTCCCAAGGCACCAGATGGTGAATCTTTGGCTGGGAAGAGGCGCAAGAGAAAGGGCCAGACCTGAGTCTCCATATAATAGGTTATTCACTTGCTTCTCGGTTAACTACATCCTCTTTCCTTTTGTCGATACTGTCACATTGGTGTATCTTTCCAGGATCATAGTATTTTACCATTTGCCTACCGAAAAGTCATGGGACTGGCAACGAGAAGTCAAAGATTTGTCTAGGAACTCATAAAAGGGCTTGTACTGTTTGGCCGTACATTAATTACCATAATAGGGAAGGAAATGCAAGCCCTTGGAGGCTGATTTCAGCAGGTTGTAGGATAGATAGGATTTGGTCTATTTAAATAGCTCTTTTGACAACATTAGCTTCTGAAGATTCTAGCTTGACCACTGTAAAACCGGACATGGCATCAAGTTCATGACAACCATTTTGTGGAGTGTCTCTTGTGCTTCAAGTCTTCTCGTCACCATGGTTATCTTAAGTAGATAAGCTTGAGACGGGAATTTACCTGGGGTGATGATGGCTCATGTTGTATCCTATTTATTACATTTTCTAGTTGTGTTGGTGATTAATTGTATTGCAAAAGAAAGGGTAAAGTCTGCTTTTGTAAGCTAGGGACTTGTCCTACCTCTATCCATCAGGTAAAATATATGTAATTTTAGTAATGGTAACAGAATAAGATGGACAAGAAATTTCAGTTATCAAAAGCTTCAAGTATTTTGAATTGATTACTCAACAAGATGAAAAGATAGATAACGATATTTTTTATAAAATAAAAACTGAATGCTTAAAGTGAAAAGAAATGTTGTACTTTATGAATACGACTGTTAAGAAATAATATATATAAAATTTGTGTTGTTGAGATAAAGATGTTGAATGTATATGTAAAGTTATTAGGAAAGACCAAAAAAGAACACTTTTGTTTGTGAACGAAGATTTAAATATTTTTAATTTAATTAAGTATATTGTTTTATATAGGGGCCAATAGCAGAAAGGGATCCATGTAGTGTAATTGGCATATTACATGCTGTTGTTGTCTATATCCATTGGGTGTATTGTTGTTACAGACTTATTCAACTGCATTTTGATCTTTGAAAAGTGTGGTTCTTTTAGTTCTTACTGTGCATGCCAAGATGTTGGTCAAATTCATAGAGGAGTGCAGATATAACTCTATGGTGGCAACCTAAAATCAGAATCCAGCATTAATCGATGGCCGAACCTGATCAGTTGACTTGCATGGGTTTGAGCCTGGTGACTTTGTTTAAGCCAGTGTAACAAAGATGAAAAGACAGCGTTCCTTAATGCTACATTGATATGTCTTCTTTTTCGAGTTGGGACATGGATCTGATTTATATCAGTTTGTGGACAGAATGATGGTTGTATGGATGTACTTTTGTTGTTTTTTTTGGTTTGCTCTTCGGTTTTGGTCTTATTTCACTATTATTTGTTTTGGCTGAGCTGATGCAATTAACTGTAAATATGTTTGATCGGATCCTTAATTACTCATCTTTCAAGTTAAACAGCTATTATCTCTTGCCAAATGCTTGGAAGTTCGATGTATGACTGTCTTGCTAATTCTCGCATAGCAATTAATAAATTTCTTTTATTTCCTTGATGTTTTCATACCCTCAATGTTAGTCGTCCAAAAGTTCTCTTATTTTTCTTTATTTCTGTCCTTCTGGTGCTTAATGTAATATATTATTCATGTCTCTTAGTGTCATTAAGATTCTAACATGCCTATCTCTTCCAACGATCACCTTAAGTAACCTTTTTCTTATGAATATATTCGTCAGATCACCTGATAAAGTCACTAATGTGAATATATTGTTGTGTCATTAAATAAAGTATAACAGGTGTAGTAAAAGATGCCCCTTTTTCTTTTTCGTGGAGACTAATACTTTGTTGCTTTGGTTTACATCAAATATTTGATGATGGAAGTTCTTTGTTTGTTTATCCAGTTCGTCCAACATTGGTAATGGATAAAGGATTGTGTTTAGTAGGTTAGACGTGTTTCTTTAACCTATTAGCCCTTTTATGCCATTGCGTTTATGGTGCAAGTTATTGAGCTAACGAGTAAATCAAGTTAAATCACTCTTATTAATATTGGAGCTGTTGTTACTCTTATCGGACCCTTTCGAGATAATCTAATATTAAAAACGCTTGAGCAAGGGATATTAAAGTATAATGATTATTCTAAAACCAAAACTAGTTGTGATATGTTGGTCTTTAGGCAATTATGTAAGAGATTATTTATGTGACTTAAATCCTTATCTACCTTTACAACATATTCGCACCCTCACCGTCAGATGTCTCTCACACTTATAATTAATGACTTTTTGGGCTTTTCCCTTCTCCAATTTTCTGATAAGCACATGAACTAATGGATTTACGACGACTTCATGTTTTAGATTAAAGACGGAAATGCTATTAAACCACGTAGAGTTCATAAATTCAACAATATTTTCGGAATGACCGTCACGTCCCGCTGCACATAAGAAAGGATGGTGAGAGTTTGATATGGGAACTCGTTATCAAGTGATCAAAAGCTAATCAGGTTGGTTTTCGTCCTAAGTGTAATTACTACCTATTGATTAAGTGTATTGGTGGTTAGCATCAAATAGTGTTGGATAAGCTAATGCATATTGCATTGATGAGAAAAGTGTAATTACTACAAATTATAGTGCTTTTTATTTTCCATTTGCATATAAGTTTATTAGCTGAAATACATGTAGGTTTATGATGAGAAAAGCCAATCTAAAAGGCTTAGCATTTAATGGTCATGCACAAGCTGCACCAAAAATGAATGCGATGAGTGGCAGCAGCTTCTACTTGTCAAGTATAAGAACATTAGTCAATATGAAAAACCTGAGGTAATCATGAATATTTTTCAAAACAATCACAAAGCTGCATCTGTAAGCACCCAATAAGATGATATAGAACTAGCAGCAACAATTCGAAGAAGCCAATATGGCAAACTCAAATCACTGCAAACGTTATAATCCACCTCTACAATGCAAATTACAGATGCAATCGGCACACCGTTGAAGAGTAACCAACTCTATGTTTACAACAAAAAGATAATAAAGGGAATTAGAATTGTCAAATCATGAGTTCCATTTTTAAATTTGTTAATTACATTCTCAACAAGTAACATGGATTGTGTACCAAAAGAAAAAGTGAAAACCGGTAAGTAGGAGCCTTGTATTTCTCTCATGAGAGAAAAACCAAATAAAACAGCATAAAAGTCGACTTCGCTTCGGTGCGCAAGTATAGAAGCATTATCCCAGTAGCTAAGATCTAAGAAAATTCAGAATACATACAAAAGTAACACAAAGCATATAAAAAGTGAAAACTGGTAAGTATGAGCCTTATATTTCTCTCATGAGAGAAAAACCAAATAAAACAGCATAAAAGTCGACTTCGCTTCGGTGCGCAAGTATAGAAGCATTATCCCAGTAGCTAAGATCTAAGAAAATTCAGAATACATACAAAAGTAACACAAAGCATATAAAAAGTGAAAACTGGTAAGTATGAGCCTTATATTTCTCTCATGAGAGAAAAACCAAATAAAACAGCATAAAAGTCGACTTCGCTTCGGTGCGCAAGTATAGAAGCATTATCCCAGTAGCTAAGATCTAAGAAAATTCAGAATACATACAAAAGAAACACAAAGCATATAAAAAGTGAAAACTGGTAAGTAGGAGCCTTATATTTCTCTCATGAGAGAAAAACCAAATAAAACAGCATAAAAGTCGGCTTCGCTTCGGTGCGCAAGTATAGAAGCATTATCCCAGTAGCTAAGATCTAAGAAAATTCAGAATACATACAAAAGAAACACAAAGCATATAAAAAGTGAAAACTGGTAAGTAGGAGCCTTATATTTCTCTCATGAGAGAAAAACCAAATAAAACAGCATAAAAGTCGGCTTCGCTTCGGTGCGCAAGTATAGAAGCATTATCCCAGTAGCTAAGATCTAAGAAAATTCAGAATACATACAAAAGAAACACAAAGTATATAAAAAGTGAAAACTGGTAAGTAGGAACCTTTTATTTCTCTCATGAGAGAAAAACCAAATAAAACAGATAAAAGTCGACTTCGCTTCGGTGCGCAAGTATAGAAGCATTATCCCAGTAGCTAAGATCTAAGAAAATTCAGAATACATACAAAAGAAACACAAAGCATATAAAAAGTGAAAACTGGTAAGTAGGAGCCTTATATTTCTCTCATGAGAGAAAAACCAAATAAAACAGCATAAAAGTCGGCTTCGCTTCGGTGCGCAAGTATAGAAGCATTATCCCAGTAGCTAAGATCTAAGAAAATTCAGAATACATACAAAAGAAACACAAAGTATATAAAAAGTGAAAACTGGTAAGTAGGAACCTTTTATTTCTCTCATGAGAGAAAAACCAAATAAAACAGATAAAAGTCGACTTCGCTTCGGTGTGCAAGTATAGAAGCATTATCCCAGTAGCTAAGATCTAAGAAAATTCAGAATACATACAAAAGAAACACAAAGCATATACCACTATAATTGGCCGATATCTCAAACAAATGTTTCTATAGCCACTGTCCAGCACAAATAACTTCCTTCTTATCAAGCTTAAGTTTAATAACATTTTCTGATATAGCAGAATATCGAATATAATGACCAACCACATAAGAAACCTACTTTTCTCACATACCAAGACATGAATAAATAAGTGACCAAGGAAAATGAGAACAGAATATATAGTGGGCAACTGACAAAACTGCATGAAATACCAAAACAGAGGTAAGACCAAGAATTTCAAGCATTAATCACAAAATACTAAATTCAACAGCGTGAGAACAAGTGGCAAGTTTCACATTACAAAACAGAAGTTCTCTATTAAGCCAAAGATGAAGAGAGCCTAAGGCATTCACTTTGGCACCTTTTCAGGCAAATGTCATTCCAATTGGGCACTTGGTGTTGATTAACACAAACAGTCCTTGCACAAGCATCAGCACACGCATCAAGCTCGGAAACACCACATACTGTAACACATGTTTCGAGAATCGGATCCTTCGAAAATGCACCAACCTTCTTCAGCATTCTCTTTGAAGTACAGACTCTCATGCAGACAAAGATCTCGTCTGAGTGCTTTTCACGCCCTCGTGCACTTTTGAGTCTTTGCTCCTCCGCACGTCTTCTTTTAACTCTAATGGTATGAGCTGCTATGATGGCTGGAACTGCAGCCCCTAATAAGGACCACCATATGTCTTCCATTGCAATCACAATTCTTGAGCTGTTGACTTGTGGAACTGCAGCTCCTAATAAGCACCACCATATGTCTGCCATTGCAATCACAATTCTTGAGCTGTTGACTTCTCCCCACTTGAGGAGTACAACAAATATAAAAACAGTAAGAGTGAAATCTTGACCTTCTCATTCTCAGTGCGTCCAAGGCAATAAATTGGAGACAATATCACGGCAGGTCAATATGCATCAACATTATCAGAGAATTTGTGGTTAAAAGGCATGAAATCAATCTCTGTTTTGGTGAAACATGAAAAGCTACAACTAATTTCACATTGCTCTATGCCAAAAATTTGAAGCCACATTAGCAGATGCAACCGTAGGAACAGACAGAAACAAGAAAACGAAATAAACTTCTGACAGGAACAACCCAAGAAACTGTGTCGATGTTACAAAAACTCGAATAACTTCTCCGAAATTTAAAGAACGTCACTTGATCTCAAGGAATAGGAATGTAACCGAATAACTAAAAATATCTTGATGAATCGCAGACCGAAAACAACAAAAAGAAGAACGCTTTAAAACTCGTTTACAGAATTAGGAGGCAGTACGTCACGAAATTACGATTCGATCGAAAGATTGAATCGCCAAAATCGCATCTTTAGATGAACACCTAAAGAGGCCTACGAAGAAAACCCCTGAAACGCTAAGAAAAAGAGAAAAACAAACCCAATAATCTAGAACAACACAGGAAGCATCGAACAGAACAACACAAAGGAAAAAAAGGAAAACAAGTTTTGGAGACGACGATATCTCGATAACAAAGCAAAAGAAGAGTTTTTTATTTCTTTTGTTTTTTTTTTGACGGAAACTCACGTCGGAATTGGGGATTTCGGGATCCGAAGCGAGCACGTAAGGTTTTGTTGACAGCGCAGGGGTTAGGGTTTTAACTTGTTTTGTGTACGATAACAAGTTTAACATATATATCCTTGTAAAGCCGACAAATATCATATTTGTCCGAACAGATTTGTTTTATGGCACATATAACCTCTGGATATTAAGATTATTCGCGTGTTACTCTTATTACCATATATCTATAAAATTCAGGTTTATTATTTTTAATCAATTCAATATAAGTTTATTTAATTTAAAAAAGTATAATAATATAACCTACTTGTTAAAAATATGTTTTTAAAAGATCTTTAAGAGCGTAAATATTTTCTATTAAAATAATGTTGAATTAAAAAATATACTTATATATATAGTCATTTGTATTAGCTTACGATTGTTTTAGAGTAACTTTTCTTTTGGCATCCCTATCTCTAGAATTTTCGAAGATCATTACCCTTTTAGACTACTTTGTCTTATTGAACAAATTATGTATTATTTGAACATACTTGTTAGATTGTGACTCTTTGTTAATATAGCCTCCCGTTGCACTCCTCAAGGCCTAGTAACATGTTAAATTTATTACACACTTTAGCCTCCTATGAAGAGAAAGTTTTAATACTTCATATCGTTTGAGTTTTGACCACTTTTAAATAGTCACGGATAGTCTATCATCCGCATACAAGTCCTTACATGAGTATCAAAATTTTCAAGTTAGCAATTCTCCTCATCTCTGTGAGCTTTGCACAATTCCTACAGTCGTTAAACAATCTATCCCACCTTACATGGTTTTATCCTTTGCCAAGCACCTTGCTTGCCTTGAGCACCATCAAGTTTGATTACCAACGTCAAGTCATAACTTGAATTCAATCATCACAACTTTTATGCATTACGTGTTCTTCCCAACTTGCTTATCCTTGTGGTTCCTCTTGCACAAAGAGTTGATCATTTATCTCATATGTGTACTCATCCGAGTGACTCCTTTTCCTACGTTTATAAACTCGTTTTCTCTAAATGATTGGGTGTGCTGATTGCCCTCAACGTAGCCCCCAGATGTATACTCATCCGAGTGACTCATTTTCCTACGTCTCTAAACTCGTTTTCTCTAAATAATTAGGCATGCTGATTGCCCTCAACATAGCTCCATTAAGTCCTGCACGTTTACATGCTAAATGTGTTTCTAAGTGTAGATTACTATTTATAATCTTATTTTTAAAATTTTTAAAGTATTTCTTAATAAATAAACGTAAATATTCTCTTTCTTCCTTTTTTTTCATCATTTTCTTTTTCTTCCTCTGCCCTTTTCTTCTTTTTCTTCCTCTTTCTTTCTTCCTGCTAGGAAGAGAACATTAAGGGGTGATGAGTAAGGTAATATCGAGCAATGAGAGAAACATCGATGGCAATGATGAAATAAGATACCGTGGGAAAGAAAAAAGATAAAGATAAAAATAAATTAGAAATATTAGGGCAATAAATAATAAAATAATATTTTTAATTATTTTTTAAAAAATTGTTGATTTTACATATCTAACTTTACAAGAGAAACACGTTCAAATAGATGATTTAAGATTCAATGTACAATCTAAAAGGCTTATATAAAGGTAGATGTGTAATATAATTGCAGCTTACACATTCTAATAGAGGAGGCTTTAAATTTTAGAGGATGATTTTCTAGAAAAAAAAAAGTTTTTTGGGTTTTGTTTCTCTCATCATTTTCATGTGGACTAAAGGCTCTTTTTTCCAGTGACAAAAATTAAGAATATTTCGACATATTTCAAAATACAGGATGGTATATTCTTTTTTCTAAGTAACCTTATATTTAGACATATAATTTTTGAAAAAGATTATAGTATGCATTTTATTTACTGAAAAATAATAACAAAATAGACATTCTTAGATTAGAATGTTAATGATGTTTTCTTTACTGAATCAAAACATTATAGCCCTGATAAAAATATTATGACTCTGTTTCAATTAAATGAAGTTTTCACTAACATTTAATATCAATCTTACTATAGATTAGGAGGCATTATAAAATATTAAATATGAGAATTTAAATGATATTGGATGAAAATTATGAATATATTGGCAGATTTAAAAATAAATCACAATAAAATTTTTACGTTTTTTTTTCATTTTGTCTTAAATTTAGATCTAAATATTTTTTTAAAAAAATCTAATATATGTAATCATTTACTATGAAATAATAATAATAATAAATAAATAAATAATAAGACATTATCTGCTTACAATATTTTTCAATAGAGTAACAATATTTTTGATTCACTTATAAAAATTACTATAAATAAAAAATTATTGTAACTCCATTCAAAATACTATAAATCAGAAATATTATAATATTAGACGGATTTAGCTCAAATTATATTTTAACTAAAAATTAATTTTGTATTATATTTTGTTCTTTTTACAAAGGGAATGCCCTTTATGGAAAAAATAAAAATAAGGAACATTATCTCAAAAAAACCCAAACTCGTGGCTCTTTCCAAGAAATTTCTGGAGATTACTATTTACAATCTATCTTAATTTTTTAATATTTTTAAAATTATTTTTTCATATTTTTTTTTCATAAATAGACATAAATATCATTTCTTCTTTTTCTACCTCATCATCATTTTTTTTTTCTCCTCTTCTTTTTAGTCTTCCCTCTCTTCTTCTTACTTCTCCCCCCCCTCCCTCTTCCTCGGTACAATGTCGAGGAGGTGATGGTCAACGATTGGAGGGTGGGAGGTAGGAGAGTAGTCTAGAGAATGACAACTGACGACATACGTAGACTAGGAGGCGACAATCGACGAGGAGCATAAGCTAAGGAGTTGTGATCGATAGTAAGCGAGAGTTGGGTGAGTGATAATTGGTGGTAGGGATTAGGGAGCATCAGTGATGGTTGTGTAGACGATGATAGTAGGAATATAGAAAAAAGAAAAAAATGGTAAAATCAAAGTAAGAGGGATTATAAAAAATAATATTTTATTATTTAAAAAATATAAATAGTAAACAAATTGTCAATACTAAAAGGAGCTCTATATAGTAGGCTCCTAATATAATTATATACTAATACTAACTAATCACTCCTTACTATGATTATTATCAATCCTAAATATTAAAAATAAAAAAATCTTTCATATTTTTATATTTTTTTAATTAATTAAAAAGAACAATTGCAAGGATCGACTAAAAGGATACATGAGGATGGATTGGAGGTAGATATTTGACGTTAATTTTATGGCCTTTCTTCGTATAAAGAATGGTGAAAATATCGAGCTAAACAATCTAAGATGACTGATGAGTTCCCCAAATCTTCTTCGGAAAAATGTCATCTAGACTAATCCATTCTAATCCCATAATTATCAAATTCCTATTCAATTTCCGTTTCTCCAATTCAAATATTCAAACCCCTAATGCTTGTTTAGGAACGACAATAATCTCATATCTAAGTTTAAAACCTACTTCACTACTTCACCCATCACTCACATAATTATCAAGCATCATAATCTTTAAATAAATATTTAAAATAATCATAAATTTGGAGTTACTTATTATATATGCACCGTAGGGTACGAATGGAATTTCAACAAACAAAGCAATGGGTAGACGTTTCCTTGCTCGGTCGCTGTAACTTTGGGCAAAGGAGACTGAAGGAAAGGACACGTAGATAAATCCATCAATCGACTCCGATCTCTCTTCTGCGACCCCAAAGCAGCAAACCGCCGCCCTCCATCTCTTTCTTGCTCGTCGAATCGCATCGGCCGATGGGTTACCTGCCTTCGCTCGGCAGCAAAGCGGCGCACTTCGTGTCCGACATCACCACCGTTCTCCTGAATCCCATCTCTGTTGAACCCTCTAAACCCCATGTAAGTATTAGTAACCCTCCCTCTCCCTCTTCCGTCCCTTTTATTTTCGTTTGCCGTCGTCAGAAATCTGGTTAATTGATCAGGAACGGCGTTCTTGAGGCTAAAGATACGATATTTGGTTCTTCTTGTTGAAGTTAGTCCCGGATTTCACTTGTGTTTGACTTTTTTCTATCCGATTTGGGATGCTCGTTCTGGAACTTCTTATCTTAGGGTTAATCTTTTGCTTCTTTTGAGGTTTTTGGTGTTTTTCTTTATCATCTGGCTCTAGTAATGGTCATAGAATCACAAACGCGTTTCTGAACTTAGTTCTTAGTAGTGGATCGTTTCAAATTACTGCGGCTAGTCAATGTTGGTTCGGATGTTTGCTGCTGTGTAAACAGGATGATGTTTCGCGTGAAATTTACTTAGAGGATCTTAAAGAACTGCTGCTTACAATAAATTATATCTTTTTCAAGGACAACTGCTGAAGTCTGGGCTTAGAGGATCTTTTGATTAGTTATGAAATGTAAAAACTCATACTCAGGGTTGTTATTCTTTAACTTTTTCTATTTATAGTTATTCCATTTTTTTTCTTTTCAATTTTCGGCGATTATCATATCCTTCAATTTGTATTATTACCCATTTAGTTGATCCTTGTCCCCATACCTGACGTTTTTTAGGAGCCAATCCTAGTCCTGATACCAAGTTTTTAGATATTTCTGGTTCTACAAGTTTCTTCTGTATGTAAATAAAATTTAGTGACTTTTGGAATGTATACCTTTTGAATGCTTAAGAACATCTTTCTCTTGGTTAGGAAGAGGATATGGAGACAAAAAGTATAGAGAAGGAAGATTCTCAGGATGATTCTGAAGATCCAGATGGCCCTGATACATCTTCGTTTACTGCATTTCTCATCTCCCTTTTATCATCTTCAAACCCAAGTAATCATCCAACAGAAGAGCTAAATGAGCATCATGCAGAAGCTGGAGAGTGGACGTCAAACTCTGCACCTAATGAAAATAGTGGGAGGATATCTCTACTTGCAAGAGGCAAGAGAACATTTGGAAAAGCTATTCACAAGGCAGCTAAGATAAGTGGATTTAGACAGAATTCGGAGCCTAAAATTGATCACAACATAATAAATGAACCAGAGTTGACTGGATGTGATTCGACATCAGTTACTGTCACAAAGGATTCTGCTACACACTTTGATCTGCCAAACATGTCTGAACCATCATTACTTCTTTCAGAAAATATGCGTGCTGCTCTTTATTTTTCACTGCCAGCATTAGTTAAAGGAAGAAATTGGCTTCTGCTTTACAGGTGCTGAAAAATTCATTTAGTTTGATTATCTGATATTTGCATACTTGTTACTTTGCTTAGTCACTCCCATCTCTTGATGCAGCACATGGAGACATGGGATATCTTTATCGACTCTTTACAGAAGAAGTGCACTTTGTCCTGGTTACACTCTCTTGGTATGACAAGTTCATAGATTTTTAAAAGACCTTAGTTGCTTGCAGGGGAATTGGAAGCTATTCCAGACATTATAGAATGTAGTTCTCTGTTAGATGCAATCAAGTAAAATTTAATTATCTTTCTTCAACTGATAATGATTATGTTTAACAACAATGATTTAATAGATATATGTTCACAGTAGATATAGATACTATCTCGTTTTAGTTTTAAGATGTCAGTTTGTGCAGCAGAAGGCCAATTTATTGAGCCTGTCTCAGTCCTCATTTGTTTGGCGATTTGTTAAGCGATCAAGGAAAGGCCATCCACTGTATACTCTTGAGTCTTTTATTGCTAAATCTGAAATCTTACCATTATCTTAATGCTTATGTTTTTTATAACATTTTTTTCCTTTTTAATGGAGAAAATGAACATATGTTGATTTATTCCGTGGTGTGAATGATATGTAGGAGTTGTTAAGGAAGACGTCCAGGAGACCAACAAATATTATCTAACTTTATTTTCTATGTATCTTTTTAAAAGGAAAATAAATTGATAAATATTTGATGCTAGAATTAGCATTGACCACTGCATCATCTGGCATAAGTGTTTGTTTAACCTCAGCAGGAAGGTTAGAACAAGATACTGATGAATTCACGGGCAGACACGACATGTTTCAACCAAACTTTCTTGTGGACTGTGGAGTATCACACGTGAAAACATTTTATTTTTTGTTAGAATCTTGTGAGGTTCAAACTAAAACTCTCTATGTAGTTAGATGCATCAAACTCCAATCACCACAATAAACTAGATCCAATAGAATACAGTTGGGCCTTCATATTTTTAATGGTTTTGGTTGGAATGAAAAATTTATAGAGAGATATTATATAGTTGTTATTCTTTTCTTAATGATGTTCCCATATTATTAGTTTTGTTGAACTAATAGATTTGTGTATTGTTGTTCTTATCAAGGATCATCGTCTAGTGTCTATTAGCAGTGTCGGTCCAAGCCCAAGTCAGTACATATTGGTCAATACCATCGTACCAGTGATCTATATGTCAATACATACTAGTTTATGAAAAGTGGCCATAAAATACCCAAAAAAATTGACTATAAAATGAAAAACCTCTTCTAAACCCCTTTTTATCCTAATTTAGTGTAATTTCAATTCAATTTCAATGAGAATAAAGTGCAAATGAGTTATAAATGGTTAGTAATTGTAGGTTTTTATGATGAGATAATGAATTTATCTTTCTGGATCATTTAGGAGTAACTATGTCGTATGGTCCTTTGTTGCTTCTGTTGATCTTGAATCATCTATAAAGATTGAGTTGAAATAGATTGTGTCAAAACTTTATGATTTTAGCAAATTAAGTAATAAAAGGAAGCAACTTGTACATACTTGCTTCTACCACGAAAATGAATGTTAGACTCTAACCATTGGATCAGAGTCCTCGATCCTATGAATTTGTATATCAATATGGTACGTCTCCCCAATCTTGAAACTACTCATATGACATAGTGTATTTGTAAATTGCTCCTTTGAATCAATTGATGTTAGTGCCTTCCCTTTCACCTTCACATGCTGGGCGGACAACTATGATTGTTGGGTTCCATGATCTTGACTAGATTGACTCGTCTTTGTTTGACTGCCATGTTTGGATCGAGGGGATCTTCCTCTTGTTGGGTATTGTTTCTCTTTTTCTATAGCCTTTGTGATAGAACAAGATGGACGTGGGGTCTTTTGCCTCATCAAGCAAAGGATCCCCTTGGTTCTACTGCCTTAGATCCATTACAACATCCGTTGAGAATCTTCGTCGTAGATCTAGGGGTTAAAGGGATCAATCTCTGGCCCCTCTGGTTCATTGTTGAGCTTGACATATCATTGCCTTAGCCTTGACACATATTGTAGTGCACATTATTGAATCTTAGTGTCAATCAGGACGAATGTTGATCTAGTGTTTTCAATGAAGCGCCAACTGAGCGCATGTTTGAGCCCAGGCGCTGGGCGCATTAAGTGAGCGCTCGAGCCAAATCAGGTCAACTTTGAGCCCGGGTTCGATTGGGTGAGTAAGTTGGTTTAATTGAACCAACTAATGTCACTTTCCCTAGCACCCTCTTGTGTGCCCAACCCAATGAAAGAAACCAGAAGCCAAACCCTACCACTCGTCCACCGCTTTTGTATGCTCCATCAGCCATTGCAACCCCATTTGTTCCCGTTGGCAACCTCGTTGTCACCTTCATCTGCTTCGTACGCTCCATTTGCCGCTGTAGCTCCATCCGCTTCATCCGTCGTCATCAGCAACCTTGTTTGCTTCGTCCGCCATTGCAGCTTTGTTCGTTCACTGCTGCAGCTTCGTCCACCACCGATTTCCATCTTCCTCCACAATTGCCGATTACTTCTCCATCTTCTTGGTCCTTGCTTTCTCATTTTATATTTAATAATTTCATCGATTAACTTGCTACACCATATTGAGGTGGTGCACTATTACTCTATTAGGATTTAGAACTTAGGAGGTTGTGCACTATTAAATTTTATAGGTAATATAATATTTTTTAAATTTTAATATTCGGGAGCACCTCACTTCACTCGAGCCGGTGCCTAGAGCCTTAGGCGTTTTGGGACCTTGGCACCTTTTAACGCCTAACACTTTTAAAAATATTGGTATCACCCGTTTCTTACCGTATTGGGCGTTACTAGTTCTCATTATTGCTTTCTTTTTCTAAAGGAGAGTAATTTATAGAAATATGGATGAGAAGATGTATTTTTTTATAGCAACAATATGGACTAGTTTTTCGCATAGTGTACCACTCTTTTAAAGTAATCTAAACTACAAAACTTGTTCTATGTATAATGTTCGACCTTTTGTGCTCCATGATTCTATGACTTCCATGATATTTGTTGCTAAAATATTACTAATATAATAAAATCTTTTACAAGTATCTTTATCTTTGTGATATCTGTTTCTAAGATATCCATACAAGAATAACACTGTTCTACAGAATATAATTAAGAATTTCTGTCTTTAGTCTGGTCAAATCTGTCTGGCAAAATTTTTGGTAAATGTTGTTTATTTCCTCTTCATGTTAATATTGATTACCTTGGAGGATCAAACTCCCTGTCAATTTCGATCTATCTGCCCTGTCAGGTTGTTGGGGATACAAAAGGTGCTGTTTTTGGTGGCTTAGTTGAAGCACCATTGCAACCAACAAATCAAAGGAAGTATCAGGTACAGAATCTCGAGTGTATAATCTTCATTATTTTGCCAGTTACATGTATGAATAATGTTTTCTCTATGTATAATAATAAGTATAATGTTTCTTATCATTTTTCTCTGTTATGGATTGTTTCAGGGAACAAACAACAACTTTGTTTTCAGCGATCTATCTGGAAATCCTGTGATATTTCGGACTACAGGTGGCTAGAATATTTCATCAGTTACATCTAACAGTATTGTCTGGAAAGAGCACTAAAAGAACTAAAAGATAATCGTATAGAACTACAACAGTCGAGATTGCTTTATAAGACCATTGTTAGGTTAGCCATGATTTATGGTTGATGTGCTGAGTGGTTAATAATTACAAAAATGTTAATGTAGCTGAGATGAAAATATGAAGATGAACATGCAAATTTTTAGAAAAGATAAATATTTTCGAGCTTTAGGTGTAGCCCAATAGCATATAAAACAAGGAAAGATCATCTAGGATGATAAAAATATATTCAAAGGGGTTCTATAGATATTTTTGTTAGGTGGAGTGATTCGATTATTATTAGAAGTTTGTGGAGATTTACAGGGAGAACTAAGAAGACTTTACTATGAACAATAAAGAGAATATTAAATATTCTTGATTTATTTAGAGATATTGCATTAGACAGAGTTCTAAGTTCTAACTGGTTGGGACTCTAACCATAAAGATGACTTTGCTATGAACAATAAAGAGAACCTATTTATGTAATTGACCCTTACTGGTTTGGACATTATGGCTTGATGTTACTGTTGTTGTTGGCTCAAACTGGTTTGCTTCACCACTTAAATAACATCGGTATAAAAGTCTACCTCAGACCCCTAATCTCCAGCTTAAATTAAATTCAAGAACCTTAGATATTTTCTCAGTTCCACATCTTCATTCTCCTTCATATTCAATGATCATTTTGTTAACCTTATTCTTTCTTTATTTCTTAGTCATATTTCACAGTTCTAAGTCTGACTTGCATTATCACCTTTTCTGATGCAATACCTTTTACACTTATTTCTATTTTTTTTAATAAAGTTGACAAGTGCATCATATGCATCAGCATTTTCATAACAAAAGTTCGGAGGGAAGGTTGTAATCCCATTTTCCTTCTTTTGGTTGCATCAGTGTCTTTATGGGGGTCTTTACTAAAGTTGCATATAATTTGTTTCAGACCAACCAATTTGTTGTTTTTAGGTTCGGTTCAAGTTAATTTCCATTATGTCTTGTTGACTTTTACAATATGACATGTGATAAGATATGCAATGGTACTGAGTCTGTAAGCAATGATAATGAGTCTATAGGAGGAAAGTATGGCCATTTAGTTAATTGGATTGTTCATTTTTATAATTACATATGTATTAGTGGAATTTGAGATGTTGGAGTTTGGACCCATTCCCTAGAAATTTATGCTTAATTTTGCAAATTATCTTGTGGCATTCGACCTCTAATTTTTTGTTTAGTAATTCATTACATTATTTACCGCTGCATGCATGTGCATAACCTTTTATTATGTACCAGGAATTTAAGCATCAATAACTAATATGTTCAACAGTAAAATTGTCCCTTTATGATATGGGTGATTAGGATTTATGTCTTGAAAACAATTTATAGGGCTAAAGTGTAGTCTTGTGCATTGGATTAATCCTTTTTCAGCTACAAATTGTGCTATCTAAAACTGAACGTCAGTTACCATGTAATGAAGTCTCCATTCTGTCTAATATTTATCCTTCGTTTTCCCATATAACAATTGTTCCTAAATGTCTACTTATTCAATGGCACAATTGTAAATAGCCTAGGTGACCCTGGGCAGAGTACGGATGTAGACCACCGGATGGGATGTAGCTTTGGTGCACATTATTTTGCTACAAAGTTACTTTTACAAATTTCTAAATATTTGTCACTATATTTATGTTAGTGTCATAGTTATATTTTCTAGAAAATTAAAATCCTTCAAACAGTTTAAAGTTTAAACCCTTACAGAATGGATTCACATGTCCGTGTGCATGCATGTATGATCAGGTGTGTTACATGCATGTGTATGTCTTCATGTGTTTGTGGATGTGTGTGCATACATCGACATGCCCCCATGCAAGTGATTAGCAGACTGACAATGATGTTTAGTTTTACCTTTGTCTATCGCTCTTACAGTTAGGGACTAGATCTAACGTGGTGGACCCAGGATGGACCTATATTGAATAGCCTACCATTATCTGTTCTAAGATTGTTGTTTCTTTTTAAACTGTTGCAGCGAGGATGTAATCATTGGATTGAGTTCAATATTCAATATAAATCAAATATCTATTATCTGACTGCTTGAATTCTGCAGGTACAAATCATTATTTCACTTTGTGCTCATCTGAGTTCTTGGCCCTGGGTGGGGGTGGTCATTTTGCACTATACTTAGATGGTGATCTGTAAGTTGTGCCATCTTTAACTTATTTGTTGTCATGCATCTAATATTTATCTACATATCAGGCTCCAAGGTATTTCAGATTTTAAACCTGCTTGACTTTTCCTTTAAGGTTGACTGGATCAAGCTCTTCCTCAGAAACTTTTGCCAATTCCTGTCTTGCCCACTCTGAGGATTTTCAAGTAAAGGAGGTCGAGGTGAGTATTCTTTCTTCTCTCTAATGTGGACAGAATAGTCATCGCCTACAGTTTTTCATAACAACTCGGTGCTAAACCCACAAAAACTTTTGCAGTTGTGGGGTTTTGTCTATGCTTCCAAGTACAATGAGATGTTGGATTTGTGTCGGGTGGAAAAGCCTGGGATTTGCAGATGGTGAGTTGTTGTTCGTGATGAACCCATTTGTTCCTTGGTTAGACACCACTGCTGAAGAGATCGTTGGTTCATATCAATGACTGCATGTAGAGTGTGCTGTACATATACAACCTTCTTGACCACCTGTATAAACGCCACCTCACAGAGTATATTTTACTGGAAGACTAGATTGTGATCTTGTAAGAAGCATAATGCTACACTGGAAGTAAAAAGGGAGAAAAAGATGCGTAATATTCTGTTGTGCGCACGATGGAAATTTGAGAGGCATTATTTGGTTGCTATATGACTGGCTTTTTGTTTGGTGGATCTCTTGCAAATCAACTTGTTTTGTTCTACCCGAGCGTGATGACTTTGTGACCAGTCGCAACAAATGCGAGTCATCCCGTACTGGGGGAGAGTTGGGCATTTTGGTTAGGTTTGGGGGCAATTGCTCCGTGTAATTGGTCATTTTTGGTAATGGGATTGATCTTGTAGGGCACCGAGAATGTGCGTAGGCTCTCGATCTTTTCTTACCCTTTTTAAGTCAGAGCATACTTTAAGCATTCTTACATGTGGAGAAGGGAAAGCTGCTTATATGGTACGTCTTTATTTTGTTGTTACTTCTAAATGACGTGATGGAGAGCGTTGGAAGATTGATCTGTATTTGTATGTTATATTAGGTTTAGTCATACGAATATCCCGATGTACCACTTGCATAACATCGAGATCAGAAGAGATCTCGATTCTTCTTACACGTAGAGTACGAACATGAGTGATCAAAAATGTTCAAGCATTTTTTTTTTGTGTTAAAGTCAAGCTTTTATACCTGATTATAAAGGGATAAAATATTCAATGAAATATTCTACGATGAGACAATATCTAACTGTCTCCAAAGACATCCCTTTTGGCCTCTTGTCCATGTGGGGAATAAGAGGCTCGCCTTTAACCATTTGCCTTTAACCCTTGTTCACGTGGGTATACAGGTGGAGGGTGACCTTCATCTTTCTCTTTCATCTTGGACACCACATGGCGATTATATGTCAGATGATAATTAATTGATGGTATACCCTCCTAAAGGCATGCTTTGGGGCTTTTGCGAGAAGGGTTTGCAATGCAGCGTTTAGTTTATTTGCCACGTCAAACTTATACTTCTTCAATCCATTGTTGACATAATGGTACATTTAGTTTGTTTGACATATTTATCCAAGATCGTTTCCTCCCATGCTTCTAATGGCACTTTATTACCAATCTACCCCTTTATTGTTGAGGGATGCACATTGGCCGAGCGAGGTCGAGTTTTTCAACCTTCCCATCTTCTAGCGGAGGTGGGGATTGAGATTCCCAACATCCCACATCTCAAGAGGAGGCAATTTTAATCTCTATGCCTTGGGCAAAGATGGGGATTGGACTTCTTGACCCCTCGTCTCAAGTAGAGGTGATGGTTGGGCTCGACTTCCACACGTTGAGCTAAGACGGGGTTCTAGCTTCCCGATCTCGACGCCTCGGGAGGAGGCAGGTGTAGCACCTCTTAACCTCCATGGCTCATGCGAAGGCAAGAGGTCAAGCCTCTCGACCTTCGTGCCTCAAGTGAAAATGGGGGTGGAGCACCTCGTAACCTCTACCTGAGACGAGGGTAATGGGTGATCTTTGTCTTCCTCTTTCATCTTGAATATCATGTGACGGTTACATATCAGATAGTATTAATCAACGATATAGTTTTCATAATTATATAAGCTAATAAAAAAATATAAGGTACACAACTCATACACAGTCTCTGTTTCTCCAAACAAATCCAATAGCAGGAGGCTAATTTATTTTAAACACTCAAATTTTGAGTATAAAGAATTCGATACTTAAGTTGGAATTTGAAAATAGAAAAGGAAAATGAAGAAGCCACTGTTTCTTACCACTAAATTGAAGATCAACGTTAAACAACCAGAAAGTAGCAAACTCCTCCATATACCCATCGAAATGATCGATCAATTCCCTCCAATGATGTAACTCCAGCTAACGTGCAGATTTAGGAGTAAGCAAACTTTTCGATGTGCTATGTACGTATTATGGAAAAAAAAAATCAGATGATCGATTTGACACTTAAAGCCTTTTATTATGGAAATTAAAATCTTACCAGTGGAAGATTGTCATTCATTGATGAAAACTTCGCCATGATTGAGATCCATGTCCTAAAGCAGGACTAGATGCTAAAACATCTCAATCCAATCAAAGATGTCAGAAAGAATGGAATACGAAGGACCACCTGAAAACTACATATGGCACAACTTAGTAGTCTTTGTCCTATTACTTACGATGACTCATAATTTGGATATTTATTTCACTCAGGCTCTGATTTTAGAACATCAGACTTCAGAAAATGTAGTTAATGCTGAAGCACTTGTATAGCATTTGTCAAATTTAATGCAACATGAACAAAGCATAACTGCGGCAGACACAAAAATTGCTACTCAATCATTAATGATCATCTCTCTAAAAATCCAATAATCAAGCCAAAACCAGGATATGGACTGCTCCAACTCGAAAACAATCAAAATGGAGAGTTCAAGGGGTGAGAAAGTCTGGAACTATGGACCACCAACAAGCATTCCCACTATTTAACTTGAGACACAAAAGAGCATCCATTTCTTGAGCACATTAGAAGATGCGCACCATGTACTAGTAGTTTATCACTTGCCAGTATGTTTACAGATCAAAGAAAGCAGAGATCCCATTGATTGCAGTAAATTTCACGCATTCTTCAAGATCATTCTTACTCCTCAATCTGTAATAAAAGAGTATCCAACATCCACAGGTGTGATACGCCCCCCAAATACTGCAGAAAGAAACTATTGCTGTTTCTTCTTTGTCAATTGTACAAAGATGCTACTGCAATATTACAGCTGCTTGTGTAGAGGGAAGAAAGCTTGAATTGCAGTGCTTTCAAGCCCAAGAAGAAGAATAAAGGATAACACCAATGCCTACCTCTTTATGAGGTGCCTTTGGCTCCTTAAACAAAGGGATCATCTATCATAAAACTCCCAGTGTTTCAGTCCCAACTCACACCCAAAGCTTTCTAAGGGGCGGTGGGGCAACTTGTATCCAATTTACACCTTTTAACGTGCCTTCATCGACAGGCGATTCCACTCCACTAGGCGAACTAAAAAGTCCTTAACCTGCATAATCACACCACGAATCATGTTAGCAACTTTGGCACTACCCGCATAATACAAATTGTCTTTGATGAGGTGCATCATTGTTGCCTTCGAGTGGTCCCTGATTCCTGAAGAGAAGATTAGAAGAGAATGCTCAGGGAGGGGCCATGAGCACTTGCCTCAGATGGCTCTTTCAGGGAGTAAGTGGCATTTGTCTCCTTGGGAAACCTTGAGACAAGTATGCCAAAGCCTTGTCCTCTGTCTCGCAAAACCTGTTGATTAAACACCAGCTACTGAAGAGAGCAGAGATAAAGATAAGCAAGCATATCGACCGGTTGCACTTGTATCTACCTTGAATGCGTCTTCATCGGTGCGATCATCTCCAATGTAAACCGGCATCACGTTTTTGCAGTCCGCAAATCCTAGAGAGGAAAAAAGATCATCTGAATGAGAGGCTTGCAATTGAAAACAAACAGCATTGTTGAAAAGGATGTGATGTAACACACACAAGCTGGGGCTCCTCATGAGCTTACCAAGTGACTCCAAGAGGAACTCCAATGCCTTCCCCTTATCCCAGTTGATGGTGGGACGAATCTCCAACACCTACAGTTCCAGGCACCAAACAAACAAAGTCACAATCATGTTTTGAGCAGACAGTGATGTGTCTTATTGGCGGCCACTGGATCTCACCTTTCTTCCTTGCGTGAGCCACAGTTTGGGGTACTCCTTCAACACGGACCTCACCTGCTCGAACAACAAGCTCCAACTCTACCCAAAGTTTATTCACGAACTTAATCATCGTTACTTAGGAGACTTTAGTTTCCATTTTTGACATGAAAGATAGAAGCTGGTCCTCAAATATGGAATGAAATCTAACCTTTTCATCCACACATCTGAAATGGACAGATACGCAGAACTTGTTGTCCTCTACCTTGACTCCAGCTGTGGATTTGGTCCGCTCCGACAACGCTTTATAAGCCTGGAGGAGTGTCTTGGCAAGTAAATAACAACAAAAATTGGGAGCGAGGAGACAAGAAGAGAAACCAACCGCTTGAATCATGGGAAGGAACTCGCTCGCTGCTTGAAAGACAACCGGTTTGGCCTGCACCGCATAAAACGAGAGGGGAAAATAAACTTGCAGAAGAAAATTCTCCGAGAAAAGGATGTGAGAGTTTGATTGTTATGAGATTTTGCGAGACTCTGGCCTTGGTGTGTCGGGGCTTCTTGGGACCTTTGATGTCCATGCCGTGGCTACCAGCGTAGTATAGGTTTGCCAGTCTCACGAAGTTGATCACCTGTACGCCATTAGAGCCACCGAGTTAGGGGGAAATCAGAGGATGCAAGCGATGCGCTTCCGAGAATGGTGAGCCGCAAAGGGAATGTACCTTGTCCAGGCATCGCCCGCTAACGATCGCGGTGGGGAAGTACCTCGCGACGTCCCTGACTGCCGCCCTCATCTGATATCCCTCGGGAACAAGGATGATTACCATTGCGGTGAAGGAAAAATAGAAGAAGGGCGCACGAAGGCCTCACCGCGTCGGACATGAAGGCGGAATCGGGGTCGTCGACGATGGGCGAGAGCGTGCCATCGTAGTCTAAGAACATCACGATCTGCTTCCCCTTGGAGGCGCTCATGATATGCTCGAACTTGGTTAAAGCCGAAGGATGCCGCATCTGTGAAAACAGAGTTTAGCAACAAGATTGCATAACTTCAGTCGAACAGAAGCCGAGAACAAATCGGAATGGCACTCACGACCCACGCGGACTGCTCGTCGAGGCAGGCGTCGACGGAAGGCGGCGCGCCAGACAAGGCGACGACCCCCTTGTCGTGGGTGGGCGAAGAGGCCTTCATGGAATCCACCCACGCGCTGATCCTGCCACCGCGGAGCTCGAGCTGGGAGAGGTACTTCTTACGGCCTCCGGCGCGCGGTGGAGGGTAGGGAAACAGGGGATACGAGCTCGCCACCGCGATGGCCGCCACGACATCCGCCGGCACAACATTCTGCTTCGTCATCACGGGCGCCTCGAACTCTCTCGTACCAAGAGAAAAGCTCGATGCCTTAGGCGAGATATGGAATCGGAGGAAAGACTCGTCGTCTAAAAGTCGGACTTTTAAGGCTCCGAAGGCCGAGATGGGAGTTGGCGAGGGGGAGGGTGGGGATTTATAGGTGGAGGGAAGACGAGCGGGAGGAATTCTTGCCGGGCCCCGCGTAGGGTAGTCCCGTGGCCCGCGTGGGGCCCGGTCCTCGGAGCTCCAACCTTCCTGTTTCCATGTTCCGAGGCGTTAGACATTATTATTATTATTATTATTATTATTATTATTATTATTATTATTATTATTATTATTATTATTATTATTATTATTATTATTATTAATTTCGATATTTCTAACAATTGACTAAAAATATTTTTTAATAGTAAAAAAATCCTTTTTTTTGTGTTTTTTAAGCAACATGATTCTCTCTTGCAGTAGAGGCTTAAGATTTTATAAGTTATGGATTAAATTTGAACTCTTAAAAATAAAAAATAAAAATAAAAAGTGATGAACCGAAAGGATAATCTCATATCACTAAGAATTGAAAGAATTATGTTACATGCACTATGTTTGACTTATAATCTAAATTTTTTTGAGTTAAATTAATGCTTGACTCCATATATATCAATCTCAATCAATTTAATTTGTATTTATTCAACGCATGATCTATCGATCTAAGCTTTTCTGATTATATATAGTTGTAATGCCGGTTATTTAAATTGGTCATCTGTTGACTTAGCCATCTAATATTAAGGTTAACATCTCTAATTAAGTTGTATTTACTTGGTTCTTCCACCTTTGAACCATTTGAGGAAGCTAATGGAAAACGGCGTTGACTTAAGTACGCGAAGGACTCTTTAACGATCTCATCACAACACCACCACTTCCATTAGAACAGGTTTCTCCTAACACTGACCAAACACAATTCCTAAGCTCAGGACTCCGCTGTTCTCTATATATGTTCCTATAAGCCATTTGTTTAGAGAATAAGTGTAGAATAAGGATTACATGATAACTTAACAAATAATCCTTACCTTTTGCATTTATTTGACTAATCAAGAGAATATAGAACAATTGGTCTAACCAATAACACAGCTTATTCTACCAAAATCGAATGATAGAATTAGCTAACTTTATTATTAGGTTACATTAGTTTTTATAGAGGCACAAGGTATTTTGTTCTTCCTTTTTTGGTATATTCTCATATCAAACAAGAACTGTATGTGCCCTTAATTATTTTGGATAAATGATCCAAGTATACTAAGGAGCTAAAATTTAGAACTGAAAATAATGTTGTTATTGTTATTATATACGATGTAGAATTTTTTTTTCAGATGTTAAGAGCTTCACTTTTTGTCTCATAGAAGACATCTTTTTTTCCCTTTATTGTAACTAATGCTGCTCATATGTTTATAAGCCTCATTTAATTTGGTGGTTGACCTAACTATCTTAAAGTATATCTTATAGCAAATGTACATTATCTGATTAGCAATATATTACATATGATCAAGGATGCAGATATATGGAGATCTAAAGATGAAGGAAGCTCCATGCATTTGCAGGGTTTTGTTTGGCTGCAGAAGACAGCAGCACTACTGTACTGTACTTTCCAGATACAACGCAATGGCTCCACTGTGTCTTCCATCCTCCCTATCCTCTCATTCATTCACTCTCCATCCGTGTCCATGGGTTCATCTCCCTCTCTCTCTCTCTCTCCTATTGCAGTGAGGCGCGTGTTGGGAGTTCCTTCACTCTTCCAGCTTCATCGAGTGTCCTACTTTTCTTTGCATGCAATTCCGTGCAACCGTAGCTCCAGCTAAGGTTCTCCAGATATATAGAATAGCAGCAGTACTTCCAACCTGCGAGTGGGAGATGAAGTACACAGTGGAGAAGACAATGGGACTTGAGAGTACGAGGGAGAGACTTGTGTTAGGGATTAATGCTACGTACCTTCTCTCCTGCAGAAAGGACGGACGGAACGTTGTGGACAAGACGCGACGTGTATAGCCACGTGTCTACAGTAATTCGAAACATGTAACGACGATTTATGAAGGTATGCGTATGTTTGACGTCACGTGCCACCTGGCTTGCCCACGTCTGATCATGCCAACCGATCAAGCATTACGTACTTCAAAATCATATTATAAAGGAAAGATTGTTTCTTTATTACTTCAATACGCAATAGTCGAAACTGCAAAATATATATATCATTTATATCAGCTATCTGGTCAAAATCTTAAGTGACGAATCCGATATCATTGGTATTTCGAGTCGAACTCGGATCATAAACCGTTCCATCGAGACAACCCGGACGGAGAGCCCGTGCGTGTACGTTGGGTCGGATATATGACGTGTCGGGCTCCCATTGCTTCTCGAGTGTCTCCGTGTACATGTGGGAGATTGTGATTGGCCCTGTCTTCTCTCGTTGTCGACTTCCTCCGTCGGAAGCTTGTTGGGCTCCGCACAAATTCTCTTCCACAGAGTCAAAAGTCGAAATCAAGAGGTGGCAATTAATGTGCGGGGATAAAGATTGGGTTCGGATCGGATCGTGAGTCATACGGAAGGTGATTGATTTAGTATCTGGACCCACCAGGGATCAGCATCCGGAAGCTATGGGTCCCAGCGTTCACTATCCAAGCATTACGCTCCATCTGTCAGGAAGAATATAGATGCAAAAATATCAATATATTCAAAAAAAATGCTAACGTGATCTTCCGGCACACCATTCATCAATGCTTATTCAAATCTGGTAGGACATAACGCAACATGCATCATGCAAAAGGAGTCTTGTCTTTATCTTAATATAAATTTTTTTTTTTTTTTGGGAGCTGTTTCAATTGGAAAATAGTCGACTTGATTATGTTTACTTTCACAGAATAGTAGCGCTCTAAGTTAGATTCTTAGACACCACAGGGATTCTCGTTGCATGAGACATGAAAATATATATGCCACCATCACCGTATTAGTCTCACGTTTATTCCACGGTATCTTTGGAATGCCTTTTCACCCAACATTCTTCTCGGTGATTGCCGAATCCTTGATAGTTCCCTCCTTTACAATTCCAGGCCACTTTTCGTCACCGCATTGGCCACTTTATTGCTGGTAGGAAGTCTTTAAGTTGTTCCGATGGTGCAGTGGAACATGAGCATAAATATATACTCAATAATATACTCTTTTTGCTGATATATATATATATATAATCTTCGGAATAGTAATTGCGATGCTCGGCACATAAGTTGCTATATGAAATGATCGAATCCTCTTCGATGGACACCGATTTAAATGAAACATCAAAATGTTAATTATATATTATCTCTAATAATTAGTTATCCTTAGTATCTCGATTCATATATTTTTAAAAATTATATTGAGTAAAACATTAAGATCCTTATATAGGGTTAAAAATTAAAAGAAAAAAAATATTTTATTAGAGCAACGGATAAAATATTTTACTTTCGTAAGTACAAAGATATCAATGTAATTTTTGAATATATAAGGATCGAAATACTAAAGATAACTAATTATATGAGATAATATATAATTAATTAAAAATTAGTGGGGACGATTAGCTTCAACTTATTTAAGTGATATCAATCACATAGTTTAATGATGTATACCTGAGATCTTTATGTTAGGTTAAGATTTTGAATCTTGATAATGATATTTCAAGTGTTTTTTATCTTTTTTTTTTTTTTTTATCATGCTACATGTGCTCTTTCATCTTCTAAAATCTAATAAACAACACACGTGTTGTTGAGAAAATAATAAAAATAAATCAAATGGGAAAGGGGACAAAATGCCTTTTCTTTAGCATATTAGCCGAAAGATCATGTTGAAGTAAGATAACAATGGAGGGGTCAAAAATACAGGCCCACCATATAACAAAAATATATATGCTCGATTCCTTGTGTTGCTTCGCCACGCATGCAGGGGCCCACTCTTTGTTGGAACACTATTCCTCCAGCTCAGCTGGCCCCGTCGTTGCCACCATAAGAGAGGTAATAGAACAACACCTAAGAAAAGAGAGATCCTTCGAGCTACTTTTTTTTGGTTCTCTCCTTCATTTTCCATAATTTTGTTTAAAATATAAGGATAGGATAGGATAAAATGTATTAAGTTTGCATTATTTAAAAGGTGTTTTTACGTATCTATGCCTACAAAGTGAAGAAATAGAATACTCTACCCCTATAAACTCAATTTATGTTCCTTAGATATTAAGATATTCACATGGGAATATTAGTAGACTCCGAAGCTGCATGTAAAGCCAAGTTGATGTAACTTATTGTTTGGTTCATGATGACTTCCTCTCCCTTGTTCCCTACTTAGAAGACAAAGTCTAAGTTCATGGGTAAGCCTGTTTAGAAAAGTCAAGGTCAATCTATTTTATAATTTTTTTTTTTGGGTGGAAATTTTCATAGTGCATGATGATTTTTTTTCTTTTTTCCATTTGTCTGATGTTTTAGCAGAACAACAAGCAACACCGTGCTAGTAATTATTTGTAATTTTTATAAAACTTTATGATAAAATTAAAATATAATTATATTATTACGATAATCTAAACGAACATGAAGAGATATAAATTGTTATCTTGGGATAGACTCATGCTATATGACACTGGCCTTTGGACTCCGACCAAAATCATCGAAGAGGATATCATGTATAAAATATACATAATCGAGTATTTAGAATGAATATATCGTAAATTTTTATTTCCTTTTTATAAGAGATAATAGAGACTTTATTATTATAAGCACTTTATAAGAGGAATATTTTATGTCCTTTAATATTAAACGATATATTAATTTAGAAATATGATTAATATAACCCTTGACATACTAAATTTATATGTCATCCGAAACATCCATCAACAACTTACAAGTCATCAAACCAGTTATAATTCAATATTCATTAAAATAATTAAAGTTATTAAATCATATATTTTGACAATATAAGTTAATGGCCTAATTCAACCAAAGAAAATATAGGAGAATTCTTTTATGTATACCCCCAATTATAGCTTCTCTTTCTTGGAAGCTATTTTAAGGTTGTAATGTGACCTTAAGTTTGTCATAGTTTAATTCATGTTAATATTACTTTTACTTTGGTACATTATTTATTGTAGCAAAAGCTCTAGATCCACTATTATGATTTATTTGGTAAGATGATCATATTAAATACCTATCTGGATGAAGACATAACAAAGCTCAGCAAACATCTCAGCCTCATGTCAAGCACATCTTGAGGTTTTGTGGCTCATCTGTTTTATGATCTAATTCTCCTTCCTTCTGGAGTTTGCAGCAAAGAGAAAAAGGATAACAGATATTTTTTTATGATTCATTGGACATGCAGGGATTCGGAGGAATCAATCAACATCTCATGTGTTCTTCTTCCTTGTTTAGCACTATCTGATAGATTTGACAGGAGTGCTGAAACCTTTAAAGACCTGTGAACAGTTGCTTCCATTACTACTCTCTTTTTCTTCTGTAAAATCATTATTATGGAAAATTGAAACCATCCTCGGAGAAGATACAAATATGATCATTTAACCACCTCAATGTGGAGTTCCTTTCAGCAAGGCAAGAAGTACATCAATTGCCGGAACACCATACATATCCATTACCACTAGAATCTGCCTATCCTCCTATCTCAGGAGACAAATCCTACGAGGAACCACAGTGGAAAGCACTGGGGTGGGGAATGATTTGATCCTTTAAATTTCCTCCACATCCATCCCTGGATAAAGAAGCAATCCGTATATGCCCAAGATGGAGGTGCTGGCCAATAAGCAGGGCCAGAAGTGAAAGCTAAGGTTGTCAGAAGCAGTGCATGTGATAAGAAGATAAACTTGGGCACAAAGGTTGTAACATCTTTCAAGGAGGTTGAGGTGCCCAGTTAAGAGATTTCGAAGTTAATGGCTTCTTGTCTCTCTGCTACGAGAAGTGTGGCAAGAATTCTACCACTGAATCAAACAAGAATACGATTTATCGCTATTAAATAACCGATATTAGTTATCTATCTTACGAGAAAATAATATTATAGATGATATCCATTTATTTCTAACAAATAAATCTGAGAGATTATATTTTAACAAATTTGCTAATCTGAGAGAAAATTTTGAGTTATTGTATCTCTCTTCTAATCATGATAACTTCTTCATAATCCAAGCAATGCAATTAGAGAATTGAGTTATGATGAGTAACTCTATTTATTTGAAGAAAAAGTACTCTCCCTTCTGAGACACACTCTTTGTTTTCCCATTGATTGATGCTACATGATGATGCACTCATGAGTCTAGAATATGCACCAAATATGTTGAAACAATGCTTTGAATAAGCCACCACACCCTCATCATAAAACTTTGTTTAATATAAGCTGGCATACTGATCTACTAGTGGGTGATGTTTCATTAATAATTATTCTGTGCATGGACAAGATAGATTCTCTTGCATTTTAATACCGATTGCTGATCTCTGCACAAGGCTCTGATGACCGCAATTTTATTGCCTAGTTTAAGATGAAACAAAACATTTCAGTGTCAAGATGACCACTGATGGGACCTTTTTCCTCTCACAAACTCAAAATTATTTGTTAGTCCTTGATTGCAGTTTTTTCAGATATTTGGAATACTAAAACATGCAGGTTCTTTTGAGCTCTAATTGAGACATTTGTGAGAGAATGACAACCAGTAGAAAGATGGAAAAAAAGGAAGCTTCTTCTCTTCTTCCTCCTGGCATATCTCAACCATTGTTATATTGTCTGGCATTTGGCCAACCAGTATCTGATCTTTTGACAGTCTGATGGCTCTCTAAACACAAAAAAATGTCAACCTTCCAATCCTCTGTTCTACCTTCATCCTGTTATGATGTCCAATTTGTCAAGCAACACCAAAAGTGTGGCAGTATCTTGGAAGGTGACAAGACCATCATCTTACATGCTTATCTCATGTTTCTTCAGTATTGTATTGATCATCGAGAAAGCTTTATCTGATATGGTGCATGATCCATTGGGGTGAAGGAATTAGCTGTCACTGTGTGTAATTGCAGATCATCGACTTCCTTGATTACCTCTGTAGATGGCTACTTTTCCACAAAATCTCTTCCAACCTTGACTTGGTTGTAACCAAGTCTACTTATCATCGCATGGCCAAACATGCAGCTAACTGAACCTAATCCATTCACAAAATAATATGAACTGATCATGTTCTTTTTCAGCAAATGTAAGTTCTTATGGTAGGTGTCTAACAGCAAAAGTGGAGAACCTGAACCAGAGAACTCACATCCTTGGTGATGTGTCAGAGCACATACACTACTGTCATCATAAAAGCAACTTGAACTCGACTCTTCTTGCCAGAATTCAGGTCTGTTGTTGCCATGAAAATAGCACTAATCGATCAATGTTGGAGATGCGAGGGGTGTACTCCCTGGAGAAGAAGACGACAGAACATGGGACCTATCACCTCTGTGAGATTGTCCTGGTTGCAGTACTGTTTGGTAGCTGGTCAGAGATCAAGTTCTCGGACATCTGACTGCCATTTAATGAGCTGGATTCATTAGTAAACTCTACATTGGCTTTGAGCTGAAGACCCCCAATGGCACAGACCAGACGAAGGAGGCTGGTGGTCTTTGTTGCCAGGGTTGTGAGAGGTTAATTATCGATTACCGATATCACAGTTTTTATATTTAAAATTTTTATATTAAAATCTTTATAGTTATAAAAATAAAATATCTAATTCTAACATTATTAATTTTATTGATGAAAATATAAAAATAATAGATAAAAAATAATTTCAATGTTTCAACCAGTAATAATAGATGATGACGTCGTTCGAAGCTATGAATTATTGTGATGAATGAGGAAAGAGAATGATTATGAGAGGTGAGAACCGTTTGACATTTACATCGATGTCGACGTAGTTACCGGATGACCCTTTCATTGCTCGACAATTACATTAATATCGATGCAGATGTCAAATAATCTTTTTGTGGCTCAACAACTACGTTGATGTCAATGTAGATGTAAAATGGCCCTTAGCTCTCATCATTGCTCTCTCTTCTCATTTATAATAGCCACCTAGTAGCACCGTCACCTGTCACAATTATCATCATCCATCATTGTTAATTAAAATATTAAAATTATATTTTTATTTAATTTTTTTTTATATTTTCATCAATAAAATTGATATCGTTATGATAAATGAAGTTAGTTATTTTACTTTTATAATTATAGATAAATTTTATAAATTTAGAGATCTATATGCTAAAGAAATCTAACTATATTAATCTATAATTAGCTGGTTGTAAGACCACAAGAACAAGATGGAGTTCTATGATGACATTGATGCCCGTAAACCACTAATAGGTGGTACTCTTGTAACTCAAAACACTCTTCTCACACTTGCCCTATTTGCATGAATATTGAGGAATCAGTCTAAACCTTTGACAACTACATATATGTATACATATATTATAAATATTCTTATAACGTCAATTGGCTATTATTTGTTAATTGAGATTGGTATCATTTAAAAATTAATTACTTGAAAATTATATTGGGGGGTATGTAAAATAATTCGTTTATTGAAGTTAATTACTTGAGGCTTATGAGAGGATTTGGCTCGGCCGACGCTGTGTATTCTAACTGGGGTTCAGCGAGCGGCTCGAAAAGTGTGATCGAACCGGACTGGTTCGGAAAAATCGACCGAGCCGAACCAGCAATCACAAAAGTGCCCGGCCCGGTCGATTACTTGATTTCGGCGCGAGCTATCGAAGGGTTTCCTCATTCCTTTCCACGCCGAGCGCGACGACACGGGATCGTCGAGCGACGGCCGGAGGTGAAAGAGGCCTGGAGATCTGCGCACTGACGGCTACGATCGGTATGCGAATGATTTCCCCCTTTTCTTTATCTTCCTTGTGAGGTTTTATGTTGTTCAGTGGCTGCTGGCGAGGCCTTGCTAGCTAGAATCAGTTACTTTTCGAGGAAGAGCTATAATCACCGATGATTTTTTTCTCCGTTGGCATAAATCAAATTATTATTTTATTTAAATTATTAACTTCCTTGTTTGTATAATATGGTTAAAGAAATGATTAAAATTGATTTCCTCAATCACGTGGAAGAATTTGTTTTCAATTAATTAAATTATTAATTGATTTATTTCCTAATGAGTGACGTAATTTTTAGGAAGTAAATAGTTCAAATTTTATTTTTGTGTGAACCATAAGAAATAAACATTATAATTCTATCTTTGTGTATGAAAGCAAAATAAAAATAAAAAACAAATTATTTCTTGTCTTTGGTGGAGAGCTAATCTTCTCCTATATAAAGAGGCTCTCCCTCCCTTGTTCCTCGTGTTTGAGAGGGATCCTCTAGTTTTTTCTTATTATTTATATTTTAATCTGAGAGATTAAAATAAATAACCGATATTAGTTATCTATCTTACGAGAAAATAATATTATAGATGATATCCATTTATTTCTAACAAATAAATCTCATGCAAGAGGAACCGAAATGTCCAAAATGATGGTGAACTTGAGATGGCAGAAAAGATAAATGATGTGAAGAACAGTCAAGGAAAAAAGTGTTTACAATCCTTTTGCTGTTTATAATCTGAACTTTGAATATTTCTAAGTTATCGTTTTGTATATATATATATATATATGTATATATATGTATATATATATACATACACATATATATGTGTATATATATATATATTATATTATATATATATACTCTTAATTTATAACTTAATTTTAATAAATTCATTTCAATCTTTATCTATAACCATTTTTCTTCCTCTGTTTTTCATCTTCTTCTTGTCCTCTTAATCACCGAAGATAACATAAAATGATAAAAATAATAATGAAATGAGATAAATTAAAAATGGAAGAAGAGGATACGAAAAATAAATTTGATATTTATTATATTAATTTAATATGTTTGAGATTATATATATTTTATAATAACCCAGAAGACATAATCTTCTAGGTCAGTTTTGAATCTTTACAAATGAGAATAGATAGTGACAGTAGGGTGCGCAGATGACAACTATGGGAAAAAAAAAAAGTAAATACAGGGTCATGAATAATAAAATATTATTTTATTAATTTTTAGGAGATTATAAATAGTAAAAAGATTGTGAATAGTAATAAAATGGCTTTAAATAGTAACCTCAATAAAAGGAAAATAGTATAGAAACTTCTACTTCCATATCCATCGAAATCTTGATAAAAGAATATGGCATAAAGATAGAATTACAGACAAAAAAACATAATATATATTTCTCATTGGTTAGGATGCTTATTTCAATGTTAGTAGGTCAAATTAAACCGTAAAAAGCTTGGGGTCATGTAGAAAGATTCAAATATTAGGTTCCAAAGAAAAGGCAACCGCGATCAGTTCTAAAGGAACAATTAATAGGTGGTAGCTTCTTCTTTCAACAGTCCAATGCAGATGCCATCCTACAACAGGCAATCTCTAAGGGTATAATGATAATTTAGTCTCTATAAGTACTCGCGCTAGGGTTCTACCCTTCCCTGTCGCGGCCTCGGAGACTACTAATGCGGCTGATCTCCTCGAGTTCTCTCTCCTCTTCTGGGGTGAGATTTCTCCTCCTCAATCTCATCCTCTCGTTGTTTTGTGGCATTCCCTTCGTTTTTGGTTTGGCGGTACCCATATATTTGGTTTTCCTTGGTAGAAATCGGGTTTTTATTCTTGATTTAGCATGTAATGAGAACCAAAACCCTTGTTGTGTTCATATCTGTATCATGAGGAGTGGCAGATCACAAACTGCCTTGTTATTCAATTGTACATAATATAGATCCTTCCAAATATTAAGATTCCTCACATATGTGGTTCTCATTAATATTCATCTATAATACACAGATTAAACTTCTCTCACTCTGGTTAACATTATTTTTTAATCAAAAATATGCATAAAAATATAAAGTACCTAAACACTTCAAATATTTTTAGTGTCAGAATGACTTTTGACATTGGTGTTACTGTAACTTAGTTATTGAATTAATTGTGGTGAGTAATGAAGAACAATAAGAATAGTATGTATGCAGGTTTTGGGAAGAAATATATGATAAACTTAATTTTATAGGGATCAATAAGTAAAACACTAACTTTAGAGGAATATATCTTCTTATGTATATTAAGTTCCAACAAGTGAACTGATTTATGCATCATCTCTACTTTTGTGATTGAGAAATGTTTAGGTGGGAAGCATCTGAAAGCATTACTTCCAGCCTCTCAGACAAACAGTATTTCTGTAGCATTTTCAAATTGATGGCTCATTTTGTCTGCCCTACTGACTTGATGTTAATAATAATACTTTCATTATCTTCAATTTAAGTTGGTTCAAATAATAATCTCATGACCCACCCTAACTACATCTTCCAGTTCTTTCAAATGTTTCCTGGAGAGTTCTTGTCATAAATTAAATGCAAGTCTGGGGGAATTGATAATGCTATCTCATTAAACACAATTTTATTTCTTTGAGGTCGATGGTGGACATTAACTAAAATATTGAGAATACAACTCTAGGAGGAAGAGATTAGCTTTGAGGCAAATGTCAAACTCCTAGTTTTCGTGAATTAGGAGAATTGCAGCCAATTGTGAAGTCTTCAGTCATGAACAAGTTCTGGTCTTCACTAGGAGTGATGCTCCAGAATAATTTTAATTACTTAGCTCAGATTTATTGATTATTTTCTATTTGAATTTAGTATAGTTGTTGTCAACAAACAATAAATATTTGACTATATTCCATATGCAACAGTAAATTGATCTGGTCCTGAATATACTGCATCTGGTTTGTGTTTGAATGACAACTTTAGAAATGCATCATCTATTAAGCTCCCAACTAAAGCTTTGTAAATGCTGATACAAGTGGCCTTCTCTCTCTCTCTGGAAAACTTTGCTGTGATAAGAGTTCAGAATATTCTGAACTCTAATCTACGTTTGAGGATGAGTGTTGGTACAATGATAAGATTATTCCTTTTACAACATGAGAGATCAAGATTTGAGTAATGAAAATAACCTCTTGCACATAATACATCCTTTTAGGTGTCATGCGTTTATTATATCCTAATGAGTGCCCTATACAGACGGATGACATATATATCAAAACTCTAATAAAACTCTAAGTTCATAAATCAATTTAAGTTGGATATAATTTGTTTAAAGTTTATCATGATTTGTTCATCAGATAAATCCTTCTGGGAGCCATCTCTTGCTTTTTTTCTTTCCCACAATATCTTATTTCATCCTTGCCATCGATGTTGCTCATCGCCATTGCCATTGATGCTGCTTGTTGCTTACATTATCCGATCTCGCACATCACCCCTTAATGTTATCATCTAATGAGGAAGAAGAAGCGAAAGAAAAAAGAAGAGGAAGAAAAAAAGAAGAGGCGGAGGAGGAAAAAGAAGAGGAAGAAAAAGATGAAAAGAAAAAAAGGAGGAAGAAGTCAATATTTATGTTCATTTGTTAAGAAATACTTTAAAAATATTAAAAAAATAAAAAATAAGATTATAAATAGTAATCTACACTTAGAAACACATTTAGCATGTAAATGTATAGGACTTAATGGGGCTACGTTGAGGGCAATCAGCACACGCAATCGTTTAGGGAAAACGAGTTTAAAGACATAGGGAAAGGAGTCACTCAAATGAGTAGGCATCCGAGATTGACATTCAAAGGAACCTCTAACCCTTCGTGCAAGAGGCACCATAAGGATAAGCAAGCTGGGAAGAACGCATAGCACACAAAGGTTGGGATGACTAAGTTCAAGTTACGACCTGACATTGACAATTAAACTTGATGGTGCACAAAGTAAGCGAGGTGTTTGGCAAAGGATGAGATCGTGTAAGGTGAGATGGATTGCTCAACGACTGAAAAAATTGTGCAAAGCTTGCAGAGATGAGGGGAATTGCTAACTTGAAAATTTTGATACTCATGCAACGATTTATATGCGGATGATAGATTGCCCGTGACTATCTTAAGGTGGCCAAAACTCGACGCCATGAAGCATTGAATCTTTCTCTTCGTAGGAGGTTAAAGTGTGTAGTAAGTTTAACATGTTGCTAGGCCTCGAGGAACGAAACGGGGCCTATATTAGCAAATAGTCACAATCTAGCAAGTATGTTCATAGAAGCAAAACAGTGCATAATTTGTTCAATAAAACGAAGTGATCTAAAGGAATGATGGTCTCCGAAAATTCTAGAGGGAATGATGTCAAGAGAAAAGTTACTCTCAAACAATCATAAAGTAATACAAAGGATAATATATATAAGCATATTTTTTTAATCGAAAATATTTACGCTCTTAAAGATCTTTTAAAAACGTATTTTTAACAAGTATGTTATATTATTATACTTTTTAAATTAAATAAACTTATATTGAATTGATTAAAAATAATTAACCTGAATTTTCTGGATATATGGTAATAAGAGTAACACGCGAATAATCTTAATATCCAGAGGTTATATGTGCCAAAAACAAAAATCTGTTCTGACAAATATGATATTTGTAGACTTCACAAGATATATATGTTAAACTTGTTATTGTCCACAAACAAGTAAAAACCCTAACCCCTGCGCTGTCAACAAAACCTTACGTGCTGGCTTCCGTTGCGTTGTTTTGTGTCGAATCATTGTCTATTTCTCTCTAGGGTTTTTGGAGTTGATTAAGGGGTGAAGGAGATGGCGAGCTTCGGTGGTCTTAACACAGCTGCGGCGGGAAATGTGAACCCTAACAAGTCACTGGAGGTACAAGGCTCTGTATCACTCTTTTCGTAGTCTCATCGGAAACCATTCTTCCATTACTTTTCCGTTGTTATAATATAGTGATACCAATAGGAACGTTAGTAAGAGTTGTTTGTTGATTTTTGCCTCCGATGTAGCTCAGTGATGGTTTTTATTGTCGCTACAGGTGCTTCCTTCCCCGAGTGATTCGGTTTCTAGCCTTAGCTTCAGTCCCAAGGGAAATTACCTGGTCGCTACTTCTTGGGATAATCAGGTCATTCCAATCGATTTCAAACTTTCTATTGAGAAGGATCCTCCATCTTTCTTGGACTTTACGTTCATAGTATCTTTTTCTCTTCCATTTTGTTTGATGTACAGGTTAGGTGTTGGGAGATTATGGCTGGCAGCAGTCAACCTAAGGCATCAATATCACATGATCATCCAGTATGTTGATGGTTTTTTAGCTTTCCTCTGGCAGTAAACAGTTGTTGCATCATGAGGTCACTATTTTCTTTGTTTGCTAACAAATGGATTTTCTACATCAGGTCTTGTGCTCGACTTGGAAGGATGATGGGACAACTGTGTTTTCAGGAGGCTGTGATAAGACAGTCAAAATGTGGCCTCTGATGTCTGGTGGGCAACCTACTACAGTTGCTGCACATGATGCACCTGTTAAAGAAATTGCCTGGATACAACAGATGAATCTCTTAGTTACAGGGAGCTGGGACAAGACACTCAGGCATGCAACCCTGATTACAATAAAGTGGTGCCGTTTCATGTCTAGTAATTTTGCTAGTTAATGTTCAACATGGAATGCACAATTATAAGTTCTTACGAAGATGTCCATTTTATTAAATTACCGAAGTTGTTCCTGATATGTATACATATTTAATTGCTTTAATTAGCTGTTATGGGAATTGAAAGATATGATTCAGAACTTTAACTGCTTCAGAAGTGAGTAGCAATTTGAAAGATATGATTCAAAAACTAGTTATTCATCTTGACTACTGCAAGGGGAACTCTGAACTTGAGTTTCAGTGACAGAAGTTTTATATGTCAAGGGAATGTCAACATGGAATGCACAATTGCAAGTTCCCAAGGAGATGACATACATTAGTAGGAGATCCATTTTATTTAATTGGTGAGGTTGTCTCTGATATGTATATTTAATTGTTTCAGAACTTTATGTTGTTTATGTGAGTAGGAATTTTCAAAGATATGATTTGAAAGCTAGTTCGTCATCTTGATACCTGCAAAAAGAACACTAGATTTGACTTTCAGAAATAAAGGTTTTAGCTGTCAAGTGAATGTTAATATGGAATGCACAATTACAAGTTCAAAAATTAGTAGGGGGTCCATTTTTCTTTAATTTCTAAGGTTGTTCCTGATATTTAATTATGTATATGGGTTTAATTGTTTCAGAACTTAATGTTGTTAATTTGAGTGGCAATTTTTAAAGATATGATATAAAAGCTAGTTCCTCATCTTTATACCTGCAAAAGTAACTCCAGACTTTTGTTAAGATTTTATTATTTAACTGAAACTATTATCTTCAATCTTTACTGGTATTTTTCATGACCAGTATGGTATTTTGACATGTTCTTGCAGAAAAATAATAATCATCAAATACTTTTAGAGGATTACAGAAGTAGGATTAAGCATTTACTTGTAAATCTGTAGGTGCTTTTCTGATTATGATGAAATTATTCTTTCTAATGCCACTTCCATTAGTTGTTTTGTATGCAGCTAATGTGGCCTAAGATGCAGCTATGCATGTTTTCATATGACCACCTAAAATATGTTTTATGCAACCTCATTACTTTGTATGTATAAAATCTATTGCATACATGTTGTCTACATAAGCGTGAGAATATGATCATGTGATATATATTGGAAAGTTGGAACTATAATCATATAATGTATGACCCATGATTGACATTTTATCACTTGAACCTTCTCTGTATTTGTTTCTTAAAACTTACCACCGGAATAATACTCAAAATGTAATTAATGTCATCCTGTCCCTAATTCAATTTGATGCTCTTCTACATTAGTTCATGCTAAGTTTGTTGAATTTTCTGCAAGATTTACTTTATAATCTCATTCTTTTCCTACAAAAAATGTAATCAGATACTGGGATACTAGACAAGCCCAACCAGTTCATACCCAGCAGCTTCCTGAGCGTTGCTATGCTCTGACAGTGCAGTATCCTCTGATGGTTGTTGGAACTGCTGATCGACAGCTACAAATTTTTAACTTGCAAAACCCTCAGGTGATTCTTCTTTATTCTGTGTTTCAGGATGAATGTGTTTGTTCATTATAATTAACATATGCATATGACATGATAGATCTGTATCTTTTACCATGACCCTCAAGTAAATGCCAAATTGCTGAGTTAAAAGCTCATATTTATTGGCCAAACCTAAGCTACAGGACTATCTAATACTATTCATAAAACCTATATCTTTCTTCCTATTTAATAACTTCATATTGAATTGCAAATTTGCAAATTACCTATTTCCATAAACATGTTTAGGCTATTCAGTGGCATTTGGGTCAGCATTTGGTATTCTACTCTATATTCGGAGTATGTGACCACATGTGCAGGTCACATGAATATGAAATTTAGGTGCACTGGTGGACTCTGTTTTGTCTTGATTGTTACTGCTTGTGTTGTGTTGTACATTGCTTGATTACTATGATATGTGGTCTGTGACTTTGTGATAACTATTACATTAGTAACTTACAATTTTTCATGTTTCTTAGAATTTATAACTTAAAATTGTTCTTAAATGAGTACAAGTTTGATCCAATAAATTCTTGGTTTCTGTAGATTACATTTTTGCCTATTAATAATTTAAACTCGTTAATTGTTCTTTATAACTTAGCTATATACTGATTTGAACATTCTAATATGAACCACATATATTTAATATGTGTCTTATACTATTCCAAAAACAAAGGTCACAAACTGCACATAAATTATGTGGCAACCTTGTTTTTCCACATAGTTCAGATTTGAATATTCTAATATGAACCACATATATGCCTAATATGTGGTCTTATTACTATTCCAAAATCAGAAGTTGCAAAATTGTCTATGAATTATGTGGTAATCTTGACTTCCCACATAATAGCTCAGCTGCTTTTTAGAACATAGTCTATGTAAGCCATACCCTATGTGTGATGCCTCAAGATGCATGGGTATCACTATAGAAGCTGTAATATCCTCAATTAAGACCCATGGTTGAAAGTTGAAACATCAGCATTGTTATTCTTTTCCCCCTAAGACTAAGATGATACACACTTTAAGAGAACCATATATAGGGAACTGAAGGTGCCTGTTAACATGCATTGCTTAACTGGCATGTTAGTTTTAGGCTGGTTCAAAGTATGCTAGTGGATATTTTCAAATCAAATCATGTATTGAGCTTCTTTACAATGAATTTTTTTATTGTTTATTACTTATTAGCAATCCCAGTGCCAAATTTCTTTCATATATACTCTTCATCTGTGCTGTTGAAACTTGCACAGGAAGGTTCATGTTGATATTTGCTTTTGTACTATTAACAGACGGTATTCAAGACCATAACATCACCTTTGAAGTATCAAACAAGATGTCTTGCTGCATTTCCTGATCAACAAGGGTTTCTGGTAATGTTTCACTAGAAGTGTTAGCATATGGGTCCATTTTCTCCTTGCCATTTATGCTTATTTTACTTTTTTAGTTTGTAATGCTTATTTTTGTTCCCCTTTCCACACAAAAAGAAAAAGGTTCAGTCACCTTTGTTATTTTGCCAATGCCATCTGTAGCAAAGACCCCATTGCTTGTCCAAGCTCACAATTGCATGAAAAGGAATGCTTTTTTGCTAGTTGCTTTGCGCTGATCAAGTGACATAAGGGCCTCACTGTGATCTTTAGCTCAGGAGTATGTGAATTGCAACCATGTTTAGTGTAAAGATCTAGAGGAACTTGTATTAACCCTGTTTCTTAATAATGAAAAAAAAGCAGGTCTTAAAAATTTATCCTCTGCAATCTGATTTCAATTATTCATGTTAATTTTGTATTCTCATGAAAACAATGTTGCCTGGCCTGTTAGTAGGATGAGGAAGTCCATAACCTTCATTTATTTTGGATATAATATTAAAGTTATTGCAGTGTGGTGTTACAGTTTTTGCATTGTTAAAAGAATACTGAGAATGAACAATAGGTTTCCTGAGGCACTTCTCTTATTAATTTGGTCTGGTATATTCTTTCATCTAACATGACATTTTCTCATGTATTAGACTCTTGAAATATATGGCCTGACTAGTAGATCCTATTGGAGCTGGAATCAGGGGTCCTGGAATTCATAGACTTCTGATTGGACCCCAAGTGAATAGAGTATGAACACAAATCATCTCATGTCTGTTTTGTTGTTGGTTTCCACGAAATAACATGTGGCATGATCCATTGGCCTCATTTCTTGCTCCAAGTAGCAGCAAAAAGGCCATGCTAATATGGAAATGAAACACTGAGAATCATCTTTGAGGAACTAAAAATGGAAATATATATTGCTGAAATTTGTCTGTCATGTGATACCATTTTTCTTATGCTGTTTTTGCTAGCATTAGGGAACTGTTTTAACGTGCCTACAACTGTGCTCAGAGAGTGTAGTCCTAAAAGAATTGCCCCTTTTTCCAGTTATTTGTCTTTATTCTATATTTTTTAGGACAATAAGCACCTTGTATACTCTTTCATATTTTCTGATAGACTTCCTGTCTTATTGTAGGTTTTCTCAAAAAAAAATAAAATCATATAATCAATCCTGAAACTTCGTCTGCTATGTTATTTATCTGAGTATATTTTTGTATTTATTCTCCACAATCAATTTTTCTCAATTGATAAGCAAACTATCCTAATCTAAGAGAAACATCTATTTCATCCTTTATGGTTTATCCTAACTTCTTTTGGAATAAAATTCTGATTGGAATTGTTTTTGATCTTAATAAGTCAAGTGTTTGATTGGTAGTCCATGGAGCAATTCCCCCAACCCATGTCAGTCTTTTTATTTTTAACTTCTATACCAGTTCTTCCACTCGCCGCTGCATGCAATCACCTAAATCCTATGAGGGCACTTCTATAATAGTTGTTGTCAACAGAGGAAGTTTGAAAGAAGAACGGGAAAGCTTCAAACTTCTGGAGGGTTAACCTAAATTTCTCAGGTATCGATACCACCAAGCCTTGCTTTGACTCCCAAGCTTCAAAGCCTAGTGGACTAGGAGAGGGGGGGGGTGTTGGGGTTTGCAGGGCGGGTTGGGTTTAGGTATTAGGATTTTTTTATTAGGGCAAAAACATAAAACGAAAAAACTAGCTTACTAGGCAGTCAGCCTATTCATATGTGGGCCATCCAAATTGGGTGGTTCATGCTCGGACCAATATGTATTGCCTGTTAAACATTGTTTTTGGCATATTAGCTTTCATTTGGCTTTTGGCTCCTATATGGAAGATTGATGTATTATTTCTAAAGAAATAACTAGATCCATAACATCTATCTTTAAGTTTGTCTGAATGCATCAAGAACAACTCGGTTTGCAATGTTTTTACTGTTTTATGAATGTGATTGATTTAATTTTGGTAGATTTTCACTGAATCCTTTATTTTTTGGCGTATGCTCTTGAAGGTGGGATCCATAGAAGGAAGGGTGGGCGTACACCATCTTGATGATGCACAGCAAAGTAAAAACTTCACATTCAAATGCCACAGAGAAGGGAATGAAATTTATTCTGTGAATTCAATGAACTTCCATCCTGTAAGATTCTACATTTGCTTTCCCTGTTTCTTGTTACACTACTACATCTCTGCTATGCAAAGTGTAAGAGAGAATTGGTTAATAACCAGTATCAGTCATCAAGGTTTCATGATTTTCTTTAATAAGTAGTATCAGTGACAAGGGTACTTGATTTTCTTTAATAAGTCCTTTTAGTTTGATTTTCTAAACTTTTAATTTTTGCCATCACTTTTCATTTGTTTTGTAACTAATGTTGAAAATTTAACAATGAATCTTGGCTTTTCCAATTTAACAATGATTCTTGGCTTTCTGATGGTACTCAGTATTTGCTGCAACAATGATTTGCCCGTTAGTGTAGTCATTGTCTGATATGCTCATCTGAATCTGTTACATACATGGAAAAAGACATTATTATCTTTGCTAAGAGGCAATTAGTAATGGACAGCAAAATTATAGGTTGAATCCTGTTGATGGGAGGCATTACACTGTCTCTTTCTGATGATTGGCTCTTTTTTGACTCTATAGGTATATTATCCTGGTTTAGAGAGTTTATTCTAATATTCGAAATTATGTATGTCTTAGTACATTTCTTTGTCCTAATTTATGCAGAACGAAAGCAGAATTGTTTATATTGTGCACATTTCTCTCCGTGTTTATATTGTATCATTAGTTTAAGATCATGATACATACATTAAATAAATTGTAGATGATAAGAACGTTGTTTGTAGTGTCAATATGAAATCTAGCATCTTGTACATTTCACATTTGTATCTTATGTGATATATTTTCTGTAACAGGTTCATCATACATTTGTTACTGCAGGCTCTGATGGTGCTTTCAATTTTTGGGACAAAGATAGCAAACAAAGGCTGAAGGTCTGCTCATTTCTAGGACACTTTTTTATTTGCACACTCTCTCTATTCCTTGGTTTCTGTATTGTGCATCCTGGACTAAATAATCTCACATCATTATTCATATTAGTTGCATAATTCTTCTGCATTCTTTAAGTTTTCTGGTATCATTGTAGTTCCATAAATCTTTTTCTTAGTATCTTCACCATAGTCTCCACCTGCTACTTGTCTATCCCTATCCTCTAAAGTTATATAGTATCGAGGATGGTATGCCATCTGCTGATAGAGTACTTGTGTAATGCTATAGATAAGTATGAACATGCATGTAGCAATATTTTGATTTGCCAATAAAGCAATCATAGACTGTCTTAAAATGATTAACAAATCCTTATGGCCATGATAAACTTGGTGAATATGTGTGATCATCAAATTTTTAGTTTGGAGAAATCACATTATTGTTGATCGATGACTAGATGGTCCTTTGATCCATTTAAATTTTGGAGACTGAGTTGACATTTATATTCATATAAATACAAATACATGCATTAATACATATATAATTTATCATAATTCAAAGATAAATGTAATTTATCATGGTGTTCTTTAAATGGTCTGAGGCAGTTCTTTATTAAGTAGCATTACACATGGTGAGGATGGCATATTATATGACCATGCCATGCCATAATGGGATTCATAGCTGGTTGTTCCTACCACTACTAGAATGATAAAAGATCTATTTTATGTTTCCTGCTTTTCTGAACTGAGTGTTTTCGTGCTAAATTTTCAATGTCCTTTGTTATTAATACTATCTTACCTAAAACCAGATGTTAACACTTATGGGTTTGAATCTACTTAGGCGTTTAGCAAAATGATAGATTTGACAATTGCGCTATTTTAATTAGTGGCATTGATGTTGTCACGAAGGTTTGACATCCCGGATACCAGAACCGTGCTGGTCCATGGTCAGACTGATATTGATCCAGTCCGTGCCAACATACTTGCATAGTATGCCGACATGTAAGATGGTACCAAGAAGGGATGTTTCTTTTACCCAAGTTGGCGGCACTTTTAGGCTTTTTAGAACCCTAAACCATCCTTTAAAAAAAAATCGGATTGCCCAAAAGGGGGCAGTCTGCGTCATGGTTTATGCTCAGACTGATAAATACTGGATGATATGAACCAGTCGGGGTGAAACCATAAACTATGATCAAAACTATATTAATAAGATACAAGTTTTAAGCTACTTGGTGTGGAGACCTTTTCTGTTGTTTCCTTTTATTTATACTCGTTAATCCATTGCTTAAAAAGAACAGAAATCGACCAATAAGAATAAAATAATATTTAAATATTAATCAGTGGTAAGTGTTGCAAGGGGACAGTGAAATGTACTAATAAGTGTTGCATTGGCTGTTTTTAACATGTTATTTCGATAGAAGCATGGTGTGTTGGACATTTGTGAGCCAGTCTACTAGCAAAACATGTGTTATTGCTTTTATTAGTTCATGATTTCCAAATCTGATAGATTTATTGGAAATAGAGGTATTTCTTAATCTAACAGTGGAAAACATTATTTTAATTCACTTGGTTGACTGATCGAGAAGAACAAATTTGTAAATTATGTGAGTTGTGAAGCATTTTCTAGTCTGCCTGTAGTTCATCCGTATGAGTTATAAGGTTTAATTTAACTGTATTTGTAGCTAGTTACAGAAGTTTGTGAAATCATTTTTCTATGTACTTAATTACTTGATGCACATCTTTTCACAAATCTGCATGTTTTTTATTTATTTCATGCCTTTGGTTCCTTTAAGATATTGATATAAGACAATTTTCTCATTCATTTTTTGTAATGGTGTTACCAATATTATCCTCATTCCTCCATTGAGTCATCCAATCTTGATTGGTTGTCCAAATAAAATAAATTTCATTATATTGTTCCACGAAGTATACAGTGTGTTTAGGTAATAATAATGAATCATACCTTTTCTTGAACAGGCAATGGCTAGGTGCCCACATCCTATCCCTTGCAGTACTTTCAACCATGATGGTTCCATTTTTGCCTATGCTGTAAGTGGTATATCATGTTTTTCTACCAATGTTTTTGAGACAAGGAAGTATATCTTTTGAGTGGTTCTTGTAATGATTGCATTTGGTTGTTCTTCATGCAATATTTTTCGTATTATGTCTTTATGAAAGTGCCTCAAGATTGTGATCTAATATTTTGCAAGTATATAATTATTACATGGTCTAAAATGCTTAAAAGTAGGTCCAGCAAGTGCATCTTACATTACGTGGACTAATCTGGTCATCACAATCTGTCATTCAAATGGCTTGAAGCTCAACATATTACCCAGGAATATTCTTTAGCCGGCATGCCCAATTGTTGGCTCTATGCCATGATATGCTTCTTGCATTGTTCCTTAGTAGTGATTTCCCGATTGGGTTCACCAATCACATGTATAATTCTACTCCAATTTGATGTAAATTGTCAAACAAAACTCCATAGGCCCATTGACCCAATAACTCAATAGAACAAGGTTTTAACCATGTGGTTCAAATTACTTGAGCCTGGGTTTGTGAAAGTAAGTCCATCCTATCTATCAAACCACTAAGGTCGATCCCACTTTTGATCGAGGACTACTTAGGCTATAGCACTCTGTCGAGCCCTTCATTTTTTCCTCCTCACTCCAAGAGAAGAGATAGATCACTTCGTTGATTTAAACTGCTATATTGAGGGAGTTTGGTGAAGCTGCCCAGGCTTATAGAGGGGATTAAGTTAAACTATGAAAACGAAAGGACAACTTCCTGACAGTTGAGAAGTTGCTTACATATTAATAAACTTCAGACATGAAGTTTGTATGGATTTTGATTTTTAGTTGACATGTCTAGCAGTAGTGCTCGGAAGGGTACTCCATTTATTATTACCATAAAATTCTCTACCTTAATGATTCTTGAGGCTAATATTCCTACCAATTGTTGTTGGCTCTATTGATTCTTTTCTTTAATCATTAATGGGTTAATATCCCAATTCATCCAAGATCATCATGTTCTTATACCCTAAAAAGGGCAGTCTGATGCACATGAAGCTCCCACAGATGCAGAGTATAGGAAGAGTTAATGTATTTATCCTCCTTGTAAATGCTGTTCCTATCAAATTTTATTTGGACATCTTTCAGGTGTGCAGCCTCATTCTCTTCATATACTTATTATCCACCATACCAACTTTTGGGTATACTGAGCCTAAATTGAGAATATACCTGGTCTCGTAGCCATCTGATAGAAGTTCCTCTCCAGTAAGGGAGATGATAAAAGTTCCTCGCCAGTTAATGAGGCTGTACTTGATGTGCTCTGTACTCCTTCTGAAATTTAGTGAAATTAACTATTTCAAACCTTAATTAATTTTAACAATCCTATGAAATAACTTATTTGTTGTGGCACTGCCTGTTTAACTACCTGTCTAAATTTGCAAACATTTGGATGTCCTGAGTGTTGATCATAGAGTATTCCGAGCTACAAGATGTGATAATATTCAACCGATGCAGGTCTGTTATGACTGGAGCAAAGGTGCTGAAAATCATAATCCAGCTACAGCAAAGACATACATCTACCTTCATAGCCCTCAGGTCAGTAGTAGATTCAGTTTTGAGACCTCTTTCGTCCCTTCAATCATTCAAACCTGTCTATGCTAAGACTATTGTTATAGCATCTCATCCACTGTGATTATTTACAATAGTCTTTATACATGTGGTGGTGGCTATTCCCATTCATGCACGAGTTCTTGCATAGATGTCTTCGTATGCTCTGTACATAATTTGTGCTCCGCAAACTTGCATCAATCGACCTACCAATTATATTGTTTTTCCAACATGACAAATTACCATAAAAGAAGAAAGTCATAGATAACATGCTGTGGAATGTAGGAGGAATTTTTTAATGCTGCTGACATATGCTCCCCCTTTGATTTTCAAAACAGGAATCCGAGGTAAAAGCAAAGCCACGTCTTGGAACTGGAAGTAGAAAGTGAACCTTTCAAGTCCTCGAGCTACATTGGTTTTTTTGTCGGCCGTGCTGTGTATCTGTTTGCTTTCTGCACGCTTAGTATCTGTCATGTTTTTTAAATACATATGGGGGTGTCTACTCCGGTGCTTTAGTAACTAGTGAACTTTTTGGTTCGTATTGATTTAGGAGGTTCACATTTGTATGTACATCTCGTCATAAAAGATGACAGGCCACATGTGAAAGAATCAGTCATCGGTTCTAGCAGTGATCAATTTAGCTCATTCTCCTACCTGTAATCTATGTATCTAATTGTTTGATTGCTGATAGTTATGCTTAGGCACCAAGCAAAATACTGTGTCAACATTAAACTTGTTAATTATGATATGAGGGATGAGATTTTTTGGGGTTCAGGTCTTGCTTATCCGTGCAAACCAGGTTTGGGTTTGATGGAATAGTTGGGTTCCAAGTCCTTTTAGTTGGGTCAGGTTTAGGTGAAGTGAAATTTAAGGGTGCTCCATTTGCATTATAACATGAAAATGTTGGTAGATTGTGTATTTTGGATATATTTATGTCCATATGTTCGGATTAAAGAAGAGTTCGTAGACCCTTTAAATGATGGACAGCTAGGTTAGGAGGAAAGAAGAAGAAGCAGAGAAGCAGGTCTTCCATGCGTGAGACTTTATCTTTTATTGGGAACATGAGAGAAAAAAAAAAAACCTTGATAGAGGCCAAATTCTATCATATTTTACGACAAATATGATTAAAAAAAAATCTGATCCATTAATCAAACTCGAGTAGATGCACTATCCAGTGGTCATTATTATAACAGCAGACATTCTAAATCGTTGAATTAAAACCATTACCAAAATCTAAGACAAATATTTCAGATACAAGTCAATTTAGCTGTGTGATCAATCTTTTCCACAAAAAAGGTTATACAGAGAGAGGCAAGCAAGCGAGCAAACATTGCCAGTACAACACATGGAATTTACATTGACACACTAATCGCTGAATGATAAAGGCAAGAATAGCTGCACTTATTTTATGTTCTTGCACCTGAGCAATTATGCTATGTATGGTAGCACTGACAATGTCCATAGATCCCTAAGGATCCATCCACCGAGATCCTGTATGCTATGTGGCAAATGCAATAAAGCTTGCAGTGTGTATCTTTGATTTTTCTCGACGATTGAGAGAAGAATACGGAAAGAAGACTCTATTGCATTTGTAGTCAAGCTTCATTTCAAATTGATCGCTGCAGCCATTTTCCTCGACTTCTGAGATATCTCAGAGAATGAAGGCCTCAATGCTGGACCAGAAGACCAACAACTTTCCATCAGGGACTTCCACTCAGGATCACACCAAGTTGGAATTTTAGGTCGTATGGTGTTGTTTATAATGCCCCCTAGAAGAACAAAATCATACAAACATTCCATATTAGCCTTAGAGAACTAATGGAAAGTTTAATACGTAAATCATGAAAAATAAGCAATAGATACGTATATTTCAACGAGTTCTTTTTACTCATTGGGAGTTCAAAGTCCCCTCTTTCATAGTAACATTTTTCTACTTCCACCTTTAGCCAAGTGTTCCATCTCCCTAAAATCTGTACCATAGATTTAGAATCACTTTCCAATTTCATCACATTTTGTAGCTCGTAAAACTTAGACTGCACCAGAGTATCCTTCAATGCAGAATATTAATAGGGTAATTATTTTCTTTGTCTAAATGCTTCATTTGGAAAATGTTAATACGGAAACAAAGAGCCAAGCCAACCACATGAAATATTGAAAATCATGTTTCAAGCAGAATTTTCATCATATGTAGGTTGATAAATGCAATATAATTTTGGAATCAGGATATGTAGGTTGATAATATTTAATTCTCATCAAAAAGACTTGCTAGAAATAAACATAGAAATAAGGCTCACTCTCTTCTGATATAACTTTCCTAGCAAGAAATAAACATAGAAATAAGAGCACCAATTTTACCTGAACAAAACAAACACATTGTAATCATGACAAAATGACAGATATAGTAGATTCTAATGCTTTAGTAAAAGATCCCAATCTATTAAATCGTTGTTATTAAATATTTTCTTTAATATCATTAAAATTCTTCATTATGGTTCAAACGTTAGAAATTTGAATTAATTCTTGAACGTTATGAGATGGTAATAATAAATGTTCTTGATGAGAGAACATCTATATAAACGATGATTTTGATCTCTGAGCTCAACATCTCTTTGAAGTCTTAAGGATTTCCTACATCATCTAAAGCGAGAGTTCTGAGTCGAGAAGTGTCAAACTATCAAGTCGGCCATTGTCACACTATGCTTTGCACAATCTGAATTTGTACTGTACTATGTAAATTTTAATATATATTTTTAATTACCTCCACAAGTTTAACTGAAAGGTATAGCAATTTATATAAACTTAAATAGCTAAGGCTAAGATTTTGTTTAATGGTGCTTTCATATTGATGCTGTGGCTTTCACTTTTGTTCTTGTTCAGTTATTTTGGAGTTTGCTGAAGGAAATAATGTTTTATGTTTGGTCTTTTTTGGAATGAATGTTGCCTTCAGGCATAGGTGTCAATCTTTAAATTTGAAATTAAAATAGAAGTTACTACCTTAGATTGACTTTTTGCATCTTTTAGTTTAGCTATAAATTAGCTATGGTAAATGTTGGTGAACTCGCACACCGTGGCCAAGGAGTCAGCACGGCTTGGTTCACTAGCCAATGTCCAGAATCATCGAGGCTCGGGAACACGTCCTTCTGTTGGTCGGGTCGGACCTGAAGTCGGGTTGAGCTTGATGTCGAGCTAACGTGCTTTCGCCGAGGGTTTGAGCTGGCTCCGGAGTCGTCGTGCCCCTGCACAGGCCCGGGTCGGGGAGTTCCTGACTTCGGCCCCTCGTAGATTAAGTGAGTGGTCCAGTGATTTGCCTCTCAAAAGTCATCCTTTGGCCAAATGCTGGCCAAGGCTTTTATATTAGTGCTCGAGGTCCGGCAGTATGTAGGTTTCGCGTGGCGGTAGACTCCCCGAGCGGCAGGTTCGTACGTGCATTCGGCCGTCGCCCCAGTATGTGTGGAACGACGCCCTACGGCGTCGTCCCGAGCTTTCCGAAGCGTGATTTGTTGAGAGGACGCCTCCTTGCGCATGCTTCCGTCGACATGGGAGGAATGTGGTCTTCGTGCTGATTCTACAAAGATGTGTCCGACGTGGCGCACAACCCTCATCCCAAGGCGCCACGTTTGTGCCTTGCTGGCGGAGGATTTGTCCTGTGGTCGAGAGCCAGAATACGCCCTATCAAAAGACTGGACCTGATGGCCGAACTATTGAACTCGGGCACAGGTTGGACTGATGGGCCGAGTGGCTACTTGATTGGCCGAGCTGCACGACTCGGGCAAAGACTAGACCTGATGGCCGAGCTATTGAACTCGGGTGAAGGTTGGACTGATGGGCCAACTGGCTGCTCGATTGGTCGAGCTGCACAACTCAAGCAAAGACTGGACCTGATAGTCGAGCTATTGAACTCGAGCATAGGTGGGACTAATTGGCCGAGTGGCTGCTCGACTGGCCGAGCTACACGACTCTGGCAAAGACTGGACCTGATGGCCAAGCTATTGAACTCGGGCGCAAGTGGGACTGATTGGCCGAGTGGTTGCTCGACTGGCCGAGCTGCACAACCCGGGCAAAGACTGGACCTGATGGTTGAGCTATTGAACTCGGGCACAGGTGGGACTGATTGGTCGAGTGGCTGCTCAACTGGCCGAGTTGCATGACTCGGGCAAAGACTGGACCTGATGGTCGAGCTATTGAACTCAGGCACAGGTTGCACTGATTAGCTGAGTGGTTGCTCGATTGGCCGAGCTGCACAACTCGGGCAAAGATTGGACCTGATGACCGAGCTACTGAACTCGGGCGCAGGTTGGACTGATTGGCCAAGTGGCTGCTCGATTGGTCGAGCTGCACGACTCGGGCAAAGACTGGACCTGATGGCCGAGTTATTGAACTCGGGCGCAAGTTGGACTGATGGGCCGAGTGGCTGCTCGACCAGTCGAGCTGCACAACTCGGGCAAAGACTGGACCTGATGGCCAAGCTAGTGAACTCGGGCGTAGGTTGGACTGATGGGCCGAGTGGCTGCTCGATTGGCCGAGCTGCACGACTCGGGCAAAAGATTGGACCTGATAGCCGAGCTATTAAACTCAGGCGCAAGTTGGGACTGATTGGCCGAGTGGCTGCTCGACTAGTGCCACGTGGCTGAGATCGTCGGCACGTGAGTTCTGGCAGGAAACTCTAGGGGTCGTGTGGGTTCCGACGGGAAGTTTTATGTGAAACGTGAGTTTTTGGCAAGAATTTGTAGTCGGCAAATCTGGGGAGATCCAAGGAGTTATGCCGGGCTTAAATGCCACAACCATATTTTTTCGCGGGGAGCCCAAACGTCACCTCCAAACGCCAACGTTCCCGCGAGGAAGACAAAATCTCCCTCAAACGTTCCACGTTCTCGGTCTCCTCGTGAGAGAGAAAAGGAGGAACGTTATTGATGGCTCGGGAGCTCCATCTGATGTCGAACCCCCACCCCCAGCTACGACACAAAAAAATATGGTTAGGCTCCCCGAGGAAAAAGGGAAGGCCCCGTCGCTACGAGGTGATGTTTGGGCTACCCGAGAAAAAAGATGGTTGCAACATTTAAGCTCGGCATAACTCCCCGGATCTCCCCAGATTTGCTGACTACAAATTCCCCAAATTTTCCACATAGAGAGAGAAGGTCACTTGTATCAGCATTTACAAAGCTTTAGTTTTCTCATCATCAATAATTCAATACGATGGTAGACCACCCTGTATACGGAAAGCTGCTACCAAAGACTTTACATGCTTGTGTCAAAGGAAAACTGGTAATTCTTGTAACCAAGGATCTTTTGGATAGCACATGCTTCAAATTATCTAATGAAGGTTATCCAATAGGTAATGCCACCAAAATTCATGGGGCATGAGATGAGGGCATCATAGAGTATGATAATCATCGATTCAACTTGATGACATTGACCCAACCTAATTCGTTTTTTGAGTCGCATCTGGAAGAGGAAAGATCGTTGAGTATTTTGAACTTGGAAAATGGAAGAATTTTTTCGACAAAGGAAAACTCTCGTATCTTATCCCTTGTCTCACTTCAGTTGGAAGGCAATAGATGGTCGTACCATATATCTCACTTCATGCAAAAACTGCATGCAAAAAGACAACATGAAGAGTTTATCTAGCAAAACCCCTTTATTGGTCAAGTTAATTTATGTTGGAAGGCATTAAAAACCTATGAGTATCTGTCTAGTAAGTTCCCAATAAAAACAAGCCATAGAAGGTCATCATTCTTGTAATCGTTAGTTTAATGAGGAATTCAATGTGTCAAGTCTTGATTGACCAAAAAAATTGGTCATATCATTTATCCCCCTTATGCGTTGCCGCAAGGGCTTCAAATTTTTTTATCCTAGGCGGAAATATCATGTCTAAATGGAATGTTTTTAGATGTGTAAGACGCTTTAGATGATTTTTTGTCCAAGGTGGTTGACGCGTCATGTGCAAATGGAATGCTTTCAGATGTGTCGAAAGGTTTAAAATATGCTTTTTGTCCCAAATGGATGCATCATATGCAAATGGAATGCTTTCGGATGCTTTTGTATTAGGCAAATAGACTACGTCTAAATGGGATGCTTTAAAATGCCTTAAAATCTTTATATGTTTTTTTTCTTGGGTGGATGCATCACACGTAAGGATTTGGTCCGATGTCATAAGTATAAAAGTGTCTTATTTATATTTATATTGTCTCTTTAACACAAATATTGTAATGTGTCGGTAAGGAGCCTCATGCCTAATAAAAAAAGTGAAGTGTTCAATCCTTGAGGAGGTAATACAAGCCTTTTTTCCTTCTTTAAGGAAATGGGACATTGGACCATTGGACCAGCCAACCTGGTTGCACATTGGTCCAACCAAGTCAAGCTCAGTCCATGTGGAGTTGGTCGGGCCAAAGTAACCTGACTTGAGCTTGTCGAATGATTTTGCATGACATATGGCCTGGTTCAAAATATTTTAATATTTTAATGTGCCTTTATGTTTTTGATTCCTTGACTCCCCAGAGTGGCCATCCTTTTCGGACAAAAGAGTCGAGTGATACTCTGACTTCTCTTCCTCCTTTGGCAATGTCCAGGTGGTTGACCCAAATGCTAATATGACTCTCGGCAATAAAGGTTCTTTGTTCTCCATGAGGTCTCGACATATTGGAATATCCCCGGATTGCTAATCTTAGGCGGGTCAGTGATGTTTCTTCATTCTTAAATGTACTCCCTTTTGTGTGTTTATTTTGATGCCTTCGAGACTGGCCTCCAATTCCCTCTTCACCTCTTTTATCTCGGAGTGCTTTCATCATTTGAGGATTTCTAATACAAAATCATGCCTAACTCTTGGCACTACCTTATAGCCTTTTATCGAGAAATGCTTTAAGATGTATCCGAGGGTTAATATTTCAACAGCCAAAGAGGGTTTTAGGGCAAGTGAGATTTAGATTTTAATTTTAAATGTGGTTTGACAGCTTATCCGAAACCCAAAGCCTTTCTAACCACTATGGAGAGTGCACAAGGACCGACTTGTCAGATTCCCATTATCATCTTCTATCAATTATCCAAGTTTCTGAATGCTAATAGTCATATTTCAATTCCCAGCTTCTTACAGAAGTTCTGAAGGGCTATTTGCAGCAGAGACCGTGAAGATGCAGCGTTCCAACATCCTAGATGTTTCATGTAGAGTGCAATGATGGCACCTTCAAACCCATTATCTGAACTTGATCTGGACCTCACTCGAACCCAATGCAGGCCCAAAGTCCAATCACAATAGTTATTCCATCTAGTTTTGTTACATGAAACTAGACGCCAACTCGATTTAGTTTCTTTATGTAAACTTTAAAAAATATAAATATTTGTAATGGCATTTGTTACCATGCCATTACATTTCAGACGATATTCATAGTGGAATCTAATCCTGAACCAAAAGGGAATATACCACCTGATTGTGTGTATGTATGTTTTAATAACAAGTACTTTATGTACATGTTAAAAGAAAAAAGAAAGGGGTTTCTGCAAATTACTGATATATAGCTGCAAAAGTCACATATTGTCAGAGTACTTGAAAAAGAAAAGCGCCACTGAACAAATAAAATTTCCATTTGTGAATTTGAATCTCATGGAAAAAATCACATATACATTCGGGGAGAATAAATTTTCTAACCTGATATCAGGTCCACCTATTTCTCATGAAAGCCAAAGGCCATAAATTTATGGCTTTATAACCAAAGGGTTATAAATTACAATTGGGGAGGAACTAGTGGCCACTGCAGTATATCCTCTGCTGCAAAGGCCATGCTGGGTCTCAACCCCAGAAAGATATCTTCAGCTTACTAATTTTTCCTTGTTGGTAGTATGGTATACAGTGGAATTTACAGTAACTGTACTTGTCTGTTATTAGGCCAAAATCTCCTGAATAAATACCAATCATCTGGATAGTTGTAGATGAAAGCACAAAGCATCGTGACATGGCGATATCCCTTCCTACAACTTTGGATATAAGCTTCATTCCAGAGCTTTAAAGCCATCTGAAATGTTGCATCTCTCTGTGGGTGCAATCAATTGTCCAACCCAAATACATAAAACTTATTCATTGTTTATCCAGCTAAATCCTTGCTCCTTTTTCACTCCTTTATCCTTCATTAGCTTCCAAATCTTAGCAGCATCATCCCATCTTCCACATGCAGAATATACACTAGCAAGCACAGAATAAGCACCACTGTTATCAGGATCAATAGCCAGTAATTTTTCTGCTGCAATCTTTGCCATGTTAGCATCTTTATGAACTTTACAAGCAGACAGAAGCGACCCCCATGCTATAGCATCTGCTTCCATTGGCATCATGTTTATAAACTCTTGGGCTTCCTGAAGTAAACCAGCACGTGCAAGCATATCAATCATGCATGTATGATGGCTCTGTGTGGGTTGGATCATATGTTTCGTCTGCATCTGTCGAAAATAATGTTTCCCTTTTGCTACCAGTCCTGCATGTGTACAAGCTGAAATAACACCAACATATGTTATATCGTCAGGTCTCACACCTATGTTGATCATCTTTTCAAACAAGCCTATAGCTTCTTCTCCTAGTCCATGTTGAGCCAAAGCTATGATCATTGAAGTCCATAAAAAAGTTTCCTTACTCTGACAAATCTGATTGAACACTCTCTTTGCTCCTGCGATGCTTCCAGATCTAGCATACATGGTAATAAGGGAATTGCTTACAGAAACTGACAGCCCCTCCGATCTGATAGCTTTACAATGAATCTGCTTGCCTTGATCCAAGGATGTCCAGCTGGAACAAGCCTTCAGCATTGCGGCCAGAGTGTAACTGTTCGGCTTAGGACCTTTGTCAATCATCAACCTAAAAAGTTCCATAGCTTCACTATTTAAACCATTTTGCACGTACCCCACAATCATAGCTGTCCAAGCAATAACATCATGATACTTCATTGAGTCAAAGATTTCTCTAGCTGGTTGCAAGTCTCCAAGCTTAACATAACCCTCAAGGAGTGAAGTAAAGGCTATTACATTGAGATCAGAAACCATGGTTTGTTTGAAGACCCTTCGAGCCATTTCAACCCCACTGGACTTGGAGTACATTGAGATCAAAGCATTCCTAACCTGCCCATGACATGGAACTGCAGTTCTTAAGATGTGTGAATGAATCTGCTTTCCCAGTTCCAGTTTCCCAAGGTAAGCACAAGCAGCTAGAGCACTGGTTAACGTGAAATTATCAGGGACTGCAGATTGATCATTAAGCATCCTCGAGAACAACTCCAGTGCCTCCTTATTCAAGTTATTCTGATTGTACCCTGCAATGATTGCACTCCAAGAAACAATATTATGGTCAGTCATTTCCTCAAATTTTTCCCGAGCAAGATCCATCCTTCCAGACTGAGCAAACAAGGAAATCATAGAATTCCAACTCGATACACTCCTCAGTGTCATCCCATTGAAAACAGCCTTTGCGGTATCTACATCACCGGACTTTCCATACATGTTGATAAGGGAATTGGCGATAGAAACAACACCACCAAGCCCGAGCTTAACCACAAAAGAATGCACCTCCTTACCGAAATCCAACGCCTCAAGGACCGCACATGACGAAAGCACATTGGTTAATATGAACCGTGATGGCGGAGCCCTGATCCGAATCATGTCAGAAAACATGCAAACCGCCCGTTCAAATTGACCCATTAGATTCAGTCCAACAATCATTGTGGTCCAAGAAACCGAGTCCTTTTGGGGCATTTTATCGAACATATTGTTCGCCATGCGAATCATTCGATGTTTTGCATACATAGACAAGACCGTATTCCACGAGAACGCGTCCTTGATGGGCATCTCATCGAAAACATGGTGGGCATCTTCGCAAACCCCAAACTTGGCGTAAAGGCATATGAGATTGTTGGCAAGGTAGATACCAAGTTGGAGCCCGGCTTTGATGACATGGGCGTGGATGGATCTCCCCACGGAGAGGTTCTCCGTCCGTAGGCACGTCTGAAGGGCAGAAGCATAGAAGTCAGCAAGCGATGGCTGGGAAGGGATCGATTGAAGCAGATTGAGAGACATTGGGGCTGAGAAGCACATGAAGCGAAGAAGCGCGAGATCACATAAGAGCGCGGCTTCAGTCCTTACGAGAGAGAGAGAGAGAGAGAGAGAGAGAGAGAGATATATATATATATATATATATATATATATATATATATATATATACGTATACATATATACATATACATATACATATACATATACATATACATATATATATATACACATATATATATATATGTATATATATATATATGTATATATATATATATATTCAGTAGAGATCTTTTATTTTTCAAAATGATAAAATAACCCTCACTCACTCATTTGTCATTTTCTCCTCTCTCTCTCTCTCTCTCTCTCTCTCTCTCTCTCTCTCTTACAAACTCACTATATTGAACAAGTCATTCAGCCGATCCAAAATTTAAACCGGTCGAAAATAAATAAAAAATAATGAATTAAATAATATTTATATATAATTTAAATATTATAAAACAAAATAATAATGATAAATTAATAACAAAATTACAACTTTGTAATTTCATCTTAAATTAGTCAAAATTTTAAAAAATAAAATATCTTAACCTTTTAAAAGTTAAATTAATCAAAAATATATCTTTAAATTACTAAAAATAGAAAATGGGTGATTAAGGATTCATTATATATTTATAATATTTCTTAAAAAAATAAAAATTAGCCTAAGTTACATTTTTTGTGAATGTGGTTACACTGTTGGTCTAAATTCACCTTAAATTGGTAGAAATAAGAAAATTGGAAAATTTTAACTTTTTAAAGGGTTGAATATATTCAATATAGATCTTTAAAAGTATAAAAATAAAAAAAAGATCATTTATGCCTTCTTAAGACATTTATAAGGTTTCAAGAAACTTCTGGCAAAAAAATATATATATAATTTCAAGGGTGATTTCCTTAAAACATCTCTCTTTTTTTATTTTGCCTTAAAAGGCACCCCTAATTTTGTTTTTCCCAGTGCCTCTTCAAATAATATCTAGAATACCCCTTGCCAATGGTAATGATACTTTTTCCACCCATTTTTTGGTTAGTTTTGAACCATTTATAATATTTTTATTTAGCTCATTTATAATATTTGTCAATAAAATATTTACAGTATTTTTATTAAGGTACTAAATACATCATAAAGCTATTAAAAAAAAAATACTATAAGTGATATTATATTGTGCATTTTTAGTTATCATTGCTTGTAGATCATTACCATACTATATTTTTAGGCTTGTAGTTAATTTAATTGAGATTAAGAGTTCATTTGGATCATGTTTTCAAGTGGGTCTATGGTGTTTTTGTCATGATGGTCAGACCAAATTTTGATCCCTATTTGGGTTTGGGTGATATTATTTCTAAATTATTATAAATAGTATATATTTGAATTCTAGTCAGATATATGGTTTCTAGTTGTTTTGATTTTATTTGATTTACTTATAGTATTTTCTAATAACATTGTAATAATTTTAATTGATGTAGTGAAAATATTTTAAACTATTGAAAAATATTATAAATTATATCATATTGTGTCCTTTTTAGTTGTCATTGTTCAAAGACCATTATGAAACCAAATTTTTAGATTTGAAGTTGATCTGATTCAAGTTATAGGTTCATTTGTATTATTTATAATATTTTCAAGAAGTCTTGTGATTATTATATTTAGGCAATTCAAATGGCATGACATGCTCTTTGTTTTATTATTCCATATTTTTATGTTGCACACACATGCTTTTAACTCTTGACAATGTGAATTTTCATATCTTTTGATGCAAAGATTTAAGTATCAACTAGAAAAGCCTATATGATTAGAATTAAGATCTCACAGCAACAGCATAGTTTACATCTTTATCTTAGCATAAGAACTTTGTATCTTAATCATTGTTTAATCATCATAGTTTCCTTTTTTAATGAAATTTTGACTATGTTGTTTACTGCCGCCACAGTGATCCTGGAAATGTTTATGGCAGATTGAAGGAAAAACTGGACTGCTGAACTGTGTTCACTGCAAACAGCTAAGAAACCATTAAAACAAAGACAAGATCCACATTGTTTATGAAATCTTCATCTTCTACTGATTCAAATACACGTGAACTTTGACCCTTATCAAGATTACAAATGTTTAGCCGGCAATCATATACTTTTCCCAACAATTACGTACAAACAAGAACAACTCCTTAAGACCTCATCTGGCCATGTCCAATGTACAGTTCAGAGGAAAAGACAATGATGCTTGTAAGATATCAGTCTTATCTATCTAGCCTTGTGGTGAGGAGATAGGAAACTTCTTGCAGGAGTTGTGTTGAGATCATGAGTATATTTTAGTCAAAGGTTTGCAGAAATAAATTATTTGTTAGAACAAATAATTCTTTGGACTGTATTGAGTGTCTTATGCGATTCCAATGACTCGTGGAATTCTCAACGCTTTGATCTAAACATTCAACACCTTGGATCACCTCAAACTTACTCCTTTAAACGAGGGAAAGAGCATGCATGAAGGAAGACAAAGAGAAGCACACTTCTTCGCTTTCCATGGACGCTTCTCGTCTCTGCAACTCCATCACCCTGCAGATGAGTGCAGCGTCGTCCGCCGGGAGGCGTTCCAACAGCAGCAGCTTCACGTGCAGAGCTCATCAGGCGAGGATGGGAAGGCCTGCAGCAGCCAATTTCTACCAAGTCCTCGCGCTCGAACCGGAGAACGCCGGGGCTGATGCCGTCAAGAGAGCATACCGAAGCCTGGCGCTTCGCCACCACCCTGATGTCTGCCCACCGTCGGGGAAGGAGGAGGCGACGAGGACGTTCGTCGAGATCCAGAGGGCTTACGAGATCCTCTCCGATCCAGTTCTACGTGAGGAGTATGATCATCAGTTGGGGTTGGTTGGTTCAGCTAAGCAAAGAGACCAAAGAGACGAAGAACGAAGAAGAGTGTATCCTAAAGAAGTGTGGATGGAGCAGCTCAGGGAGCTCAAATCTAGGTCAATGAGTCGCATGGGAAAGAAGAAACTGGAGTGCCTGTAAAGACGCATAAAATGGTAGTGATCTTTCGGCAAATTGTAGTGTTCAGAGATAAGCAAATGAAGGTGATATATAATTCCTCTGAGAGAACTTTAAAGCTGCATTGTGACTTCCTCTTTGATTCCACGATATATACATACATTAGTGCTCTACACAGAATATGCACAATCCTCATAAACAAATTATGAGGGTTTTGGACAAACTGTATTCTCATGATGTTTCTATCATATCTCACATTTTTCTAGAAGAATTTTGATCAAAACGATTTAATGTTATTATAAGATCGAGGAGTTGCTTAGAAACTTCCTTTCTCATCTTCTTTAGAGGTATTCATCAGGTAATTTAAAGTTCTCCTTTTGATAGCCGACCTGTTCTTTTTTGCTTCGTATAATCTTCTCCTTTAAGCTCATCAGGCACAACGACCCTAAGGTGACTGGGTGATAAGACTGGGTTGGATGATAAATACTTCAGATGATTACCTCGGTATAACATATATCTACAGGTACTTCAACTCCTCCCAAGTGAATAAAATGCAGTGTCCACCTGAGGCAGATATCTACCGAGTGTATTATTGAGCAGTTCCCTTTCATTAGTGAGCGACATATACATATACTTATTTGTAAGTAAAAAACTATGATTATATTATTATTATATATAAAAATTAATATAAAATATTAAAATATAAATCAAATTTACTATACATATTTTTTTATGTTATTTAAAAAATTATAGTGATAGCGATGTATAAGAAAAACTAGATTCATCTTCTCCTATCTTTTTATCCGGTATCGCTAATATCACTATTAGCAATTGATTATAGACTTAAGAGAGATGTGAAAATATTTATAATCTCTCAATAACTTTTTTTTTTTTTTGTCATTAGGAGGTCTTGTAATTTTCTATGGGTGATAATAGAGGGTCGTGCAACTCGGCCCATCAGTCCAACCTGTGCCCGAGTTCAATAGCTCAGCCATCAAGTCCAGTCTTTGCTTGAGTCATGCAGCTCGACCAGTCGAGCAGCCACTTGGCCCATCAATCCAATCTACCCCTGAGTTCAATAGCTCGGTCATCAGGTCCAGTCTTTGCTCGAGTTGTGCAGCTCGACCGGTCGAGCAGTGGCCAATCAATCCTATCTGCACCCGAGTTCAATAGCTCGACCATCAGGTCCAGTCTTTGTCCAAGTTGTGCAGCTCGGCCAGTCGAGCAACCACTCGGCCAATCAGTCCCACCTGTGCGCTCGAGCTCAATAGCTCGGCCATCAGGTCCAGTCTTTGCCCGAGTCGTGTAGCTCGGTCGCAACAACTCAGCCAATTAGTCCCACCTGCGCCCAAGTTTAATAGCTCGGCCATCGGGTCCAGTCTTTACCCGAGTATTATAGCTCGGCCAGTCGAGCAGCTACTCAAGCAATTAGTCCCACATACGCCTGAGTTCAATAGCTCAGCCATTAGGTCCAGTCTTTACTCGAGTCGTGCAACTCGACTAGTCGAGTAGCCACTCAGCTCATCAGTCCAACCTACACCCGAGTTCAATAGCTCGGTCATCAAGTCCAGTCTTTGCTCGAGTCATGTAGCTCGACTAGTCGAGCAGCCACTCAGCCCATCAGTCCAACCTGCAACTGAGTTCAATAGCTCAACCATCAGGTCTAGTCTTTTGATATGATGTATTCTGGCTCTTGGCCACAGGACAAATCTACCTCCATCAAGGCGCAAACATGGTGCCTTGGGATGAGGGTCGAGCACGACATCAGACACATATATGTAGAATCAACATGATGACCACGTTCCTCCCACGTCAACGGAAGCACACGCAAGGAGGCGTCCTCTCAGCAAATCATGCTTCGGAAAGCTCAGAATGGCACCGCAGGGCATTGTTCCGCACATACTAGGGTGGCGGTCAAATGCAGGTACGAACCCATCGCTCGAGGAGTCAATCGTTGTGCGAAACCTATATACCACCAACCCTCAAGCACCAATATAAAAGCCCTTGGCTAACATTTGGCCAAAGGACGACTTTTGAGAGGCAAATCATCGGACCACTCACTTAATCTACGAGGGACCAAAGTCGAGAACCCATCGACTCGGGCCTATGTGCAGGGGCACAACGACTTCAGAGCCAACTCAAACCCTCGGTGAAAGCGCATCCAACCCGACATCAAGCACAACCCGACTTCAGTCCGACTCGACCAATAGAAGGATGTGTTCCCGAGCCTCAACGATTCCACACATCGGCTAGTGAACCAAGCCGTGCTAACTCATCGACTATGGTGTGCGAGTTCACTAATATTTTGGCGCTAGAAGGAGGGCCGATGTCGCAGGAACACCCCACAGGAGCTCACCTCACTGAAGACCCACCGATGACCGACCTTCCCTTCGGACCTAGAGAGTAGCCCATCCCCGCCCCCGGAGATGGTGGTATTGCGGAAATGCTTTAGGAGCCTCGGTCATTTTGCCCGAGGCATTCCCGAGTCTTGCTAAACAAGTACAAGCCTTTGCGGGGATAATGCAGACAGTAGCCCCGCTCATCCCACAACTCGTACATTTGCATATGATGCATCCATTTAGGACAAAAAACATATTTGAAGCTTTCGACACATCTAAAAACATTCCATTTGTGCACGACGCATCAACCATCTTGGACAAAAAAATCATCTAAAGCGTCCTACACATCTAAAAGCATTCCATTTATACATGATATTTCCGTCTAGGATAAAAAATCATTTAAAGCCCTTGCTGCAAAGCATAAGGGGGACAAATGATAGGATCAATTTTTTGGTCAATCAAGACTCGACACATTGAATTCCTCATTAAACTAATGATTACAAGAATGATGACCTTCTCCGGCATGTTTTTATTGGGGACTTACTAAACGGATACTCATGGGTTTTTAATGCCTTCCTACAGAAGTTATCTTGACCAATAAAGGGGTTTTGCTAGATAAACTCTTCATGTAGTCTTTTTGCATGCAGTTTTTGCATGAAGTGAGATATACGGTACGGGCATCTTTTACCTTCCAACTGAAGTGAGACAAGGGATAAGAAACGAGAATTTTCCTTTGTCCAAAAAGTTCTTCCATTTTACAAGTTCAAAATACTCAATGATCTTCCAAATGTGACTCAAAAAAATGAATTAGGTTGGGTCAATATCATCTAGTCGAATCGACGATTATCAGACTATGATGCACTCATCTCATGTCCTGTGAATTTTGGTGGCATTAGCTATTGGATAACCTTCATAGATAATTTGAAGCATATGCTATCCAAAAGATGCATTAGCTATTGGATAACCTTCATAGATAATTTGAAGCATGTACTATCCGAAAGATCTCTCGTTACAAGAATGACCTCTGTTGAGTTTTCCTTTGACACAAGCATGTAAAGTCTTTCGTAGCAGCCTTCTGTGTAAAGTTTGATCATTGACTTAATAACTTAAACTATTATGTTGAGTTGATGTTCGTGACATATGTTAATCTTGATCAGTTAAATTAAGAGTTATTACTATTTGATTTTTGTATAATGTATTATTGTATAAAATTTGATATGAATGCGTGAAAAAAAAGATTGACTCAGTGATTTGACTGAATGAAAATTTTCATATGCTATATTATGATCCATAGATGTAGATGAGTAAATCAACGGTGTAAAGTAACACCAAAATATAAAGTAATACTAAAACTCGACAATCTATGGGAAGCAGAGAGATGTTCATATAATAACTTCGAATAAAATAATTTAATAAGAGGTAAAATCGGAAGGTGCCATCAGCGTTGCTAACTACTAAAATTTTAAATATAAAAACCCAAACTTCTAAAATTTTAAATCCTCTATTTTTATTTGGTCTAAGGAAAATATCCATCTCATTTATATAATTAACTTATATTTGTTGACATAAAATATGCATTACTATTTTAAGGAATATTTTGTAATCTTAAAATATGGAAAATATTTTTCATTGGTAATTTTTTTTGACTCGGAAATTTTATTTTTTTAGCTATCAATAAACAGAAAAATCAAGGATTTTGGATCATTGCTCCCTCAATGTATTGTGATGAGGCCGTCAGTAACTCCAAAAGAACCATAAACCACCTAAAAGAATAATTTTTATTCTTCTTTTCTTGCGTTTTCTTTATGTTTCTGATCAAAATAACAGTACTTTTCTTACTCTCGACTGTTTAACCGTCCTGCGTAATGACCTTGAGGTTTATTGTAGTGGCCCACTGTCATCTCCAGTAAAAAGCCAGGTATCTCTGGAGTTGTAAAAGCCGAGGTAGGAAAAGCGAGGTTTTTGGGTGTGGACATGTAATCTGAGCTAATAGCTCGGCGTACCGGCTCGGCGTGAATCCTAAGCGACGCGGCTTGACTCTTTCGCTTCAAATCAACGGCCGATCATCACCGATGATTGTCGCTCGCGCATTCATGACCCTCGGATGTGTGTTCCGCCACGAGGATCAGATTAGCCTATTTATAGGTCCTCTCTCTCTCTCTCTCTTCACCGTCGTCGTCTCTTCTTCACTTATTCTCGAACTCTGTCTCGCGGGCTAAGAAATCCTTTGTAGAAGAAAGAAACTCGCGGTGGGTCTCTTCTGCTTCGTTTTCTTTCTTCCCCGTTTTTCGACGCTTGGATTTTGTTGCGATCTTTAGGGCTTATGTCGCGATCAGCTGTGTTGTTTCTGTTTCTTCTTTAAGTCCCTATTTCTTCTTTGATGCGATGGCATTGCGGATCATTTCATCATCTGGAAGTGACCTCGGGACCATGTATTGCTCGAGTTGAAAACAAAAATCTGTTTTTCCCGTCCGGGGTCTGTTCTTTTTTGGCGCTTGGTGTTGCCTCCACGCCAATCGGGACCGGGTTAATGATTTAGAAAATTTCTTCGTCGATAATTTTGTGTTCTATAAACAAATCGTCGTTACCATTGGTTCCGTTGCGTTGTTTTGTGTCGAATCATTGTCTATTTCTCTCTAGGGTTTTTGGAGTTGATTAAGGGGTGAAGGAGATGGCGAGCTTCGGTGGTCTTAACACAGCTGCGGCGGGAAATGTGAACCCTAACAAGTCACTGGAGGTACAAGGCTCTGCATCACTCTTTTCATTGCCACATCGGAAACCATTCTTCCATTCCTTTTCCGTTGTTAAAAGACAGTGATACAAGTAGAAACGTTAGTAAGAGTTGTTTGTTGACTTTTGCCTCCGATGTAGCTTAGTGATGGTTTTTATTGTCGCTGCAGGTGCTTCCTTCCCCGAGTGATTCGGTTTCTAGCCTTAGCTTCAGTCCCAAGGGAAATTACCTGGTCGCTACTTCTTGGGATAATCAGGTCATTCCAATCGATTTCAAACTTTCTATTGAGAAGGATCCTCCATCTTTCTTGGACTTGAAGTTCATAGTATCTTTTTCTTTTCCATTTTGTTTGATGTACAGGTTAGGTGTTGGGAGATTATGGCTGGCAGCAGTCAACCTAAGGCATCAATATCACATGATCATCCAGTATGTTGATGGTTTTTTAGCTTTCCTCTGGCAGTAAACAGTTGTTGCATCATGAAGTCACTATTTTCTTTGTTTGCTAACAAATGGATTTTCTACATCAGGTCTTGTGCTCGACTTGGAAGGATGATGGGACAACTGTGTTTTCAGGAGGCTGCGATAAGACAGTCAAAATGTGGCCTCTGATGTCTGGTGGGCAACCTACTACAGTTGCTGCACATGATGCACCTGTTAAAGAAATTGCCTGGATACAACAGATGAATCTCTTAGTTACAGGGAGCTGGGACAAGACACTCAGGCATGCAACCCTGATTTCAATAAAGTGGTGCCATTTCATGTCTAGTAACTTTGCTAGTTAATGTTCAACATGGAATGCACAATTATAAGTTCTTATGAAGATGTATATTTTATTAAATTACCGAAGTTGTTCCTGATATGTATACATATTTAATTGCTTTAATTAGCTGTTATGGGAATTGAAAGATATGATTCAGAACTTTAACTGCTTCAGAAGTGAGTAGCAATTTGAAAGATATGATTCAAAAACTAGTTATTCATCTTGACTACTGCAAGGGGAACTCTGAACTTGAGTTTCAGTGACAGAAGTTTTATATGTCAAGGGAATGTCAACATGGAATGCACAATTGCAAGTTCCCAAGGAGATGACATACATTAGTAGGGGATCCATTTTATTTAATTGGTGAGGTTGTCTCTGATATGTATATTTAATTGTTACAGAACTTTATGTTGTTTATGTGAGTAGGAATTTTCAAAGATATGATTTGAAAGCTAGTTCCTCATCTTGATACCTGCAAAAAGAACACTAGATTTGACTTTCAGAAATAAAGGTTTTAGCTGTCAAGTGAATGTTAACATGGAATGCACAATTACAAGTTCAAAAATTAGTAGGGGTTCCATTTTTCTTTAATTTCTAAGGTTGTTCCTGATATTTAATTATGTATATGGGTTTAATTGTTTCAGAACATAATGTTGTTAATTTGAGTGGCAATTTTTAAAGATATGATATAAAAGCTAGTTCCTCATCTTTATACCTGCAAAAGTAACTCCAGACTTTTGTTAAGTTTTTATTATTTAACTGAAACTATTATCTTCAATCTTTACTGGTATTTTTCATGACCAGTATGGTATTTTGACATGTTCTTGCAGAAAAATAATAATCATCAAATACTTTGAGGATTACAGAAGTAGGATTAAGCATTTATTTGTAAATCTGTAGGTGCTTTTCTGATTATGATGCAATTATTCTTTCTAATGCCACTTCCATTAGTTGTTTTGTATGCAGCTAAAGTGGCCTAATATGCAGCTATGCATGTTTTCATATGACCACCTAAAATATGTTTTATGCAACCTCATTACTTTATATATAAAATCTATTGCATACATGTTGTCGACATAAGCGTGAGAATATGATCATGTGATTTATATTTTCTTCAATATTGCTCCTACTATTACTATTATATTGGAAATTAGGAACTATAATCATATAATGTATGACCCATGATTGACATTTTATCACTTGAACCTTTTCTCTTTATTGGTTTCTTAAAACTTACCACCTGAATAATACTGAAGTTGTAATTAATGTCATCCTGTCCCTGATTCAATTTGATGCTCTTCTACATTAGTTCATGCTAAGTTTGTTGAATTTTCTGCAAGATTTACTTTATAATCTCATTCTTGTCCTATAAAACATGTAATCAGATACTGGGATACTAGACAAGCCCAACCAGTTCATACCCAGCAGCTTCCTGAGCGTTGCTATGCTCTGACAGTGCAGTATCCTCTGATGGTTGTTGGAACTGCTGATCGACAGCTACAAATTTTTAACTTGCAAAACCCTCAGGTGATTCTTCTTTATTCTGTGTTTCAGGATGAATGTGTTTGTTCATTATAATTAACATATGCATATGACATGATAGATCTGTATCTTTTACCATGACCCTCAAGTAAATGCCAAATTGCTGAGTTAAAAGCTCATATTCATTGGCCAAACCTAAGCTACAGGACTAAATCTGATACTATTCATAAAACCTATATCTTTCTTCCTATTTAATAACTTCATATTGAATTGCAAATTTGCAAATTACCTATTTCCCTAAACATGTTTTGGCTACTCTGTGGCATGTGGTTCAGCATTTGGTATTCTACTCTATATTCGGAGTATGTGACCACATGAGCAGGTCACATGAATATGAAACTTAGGTGCACTGGTGGACTCTGTTTTGTCTTGATTATTACTGCTTGTGTTGTTACATTGCTTGATTACTATGATATGTGGTCTGCGACTTTGTGATTACTATTACATTAGTAACTTCAAATTTTCATGTTTCTTAGAATTTATAACTTAAAATTGTTCTTAAATGAGTACAAGTGTGATCCAATAAATTCTTGGTTTTTGTAGATTACATTTTTGCCTAATAATAATTTAAACTTGTTAATTGTTCTTTACAACTTAGCTATATACTGATTTGAACATTCTAATATGAACCACATATTTAATATGTGTCTTATACTATTCCAAAAACAAAGGTTGCAAACTGCACGTAAATTATGTGGCAACCTTGTTTTTCCACATAGTTCAGATTTGAATATTCTAATATGAACCACATATATGTCTAATATGTGGTCTTATTACTATTCCAAAATCAGAAGTTGCAAAATTGTGTATGAATTATGTGGTAATCTTGACTTCCCACGTAGCTCAGCTGCTTTTTAGAACGTAGTCTATGTTAGCCATACCCTATGTGTGATGCCTCAAGATGCATGGGTATCACTATAGGAGCTGTAATATCCTCAATTAAAACCCATGGTTGAAACAGTAGCATTGTTATTCTTTTTCCCCTAAGACTAAGATGATATGTACTTTTAAGAGAACCATATATAGGGAACTGAAGGTGCTGTTAACATGCATTGCTTAACTGGCATGTTAGTTTTAGGCTGGTTCGAAGTATGCTAGTGGATATTTTCAAATCAAACCACCAATTGAGCTTCTTTACAATGAATTATTTTATTGTTTATTACTTATTAGCAATCCCAGTGCCAAATTTCTTTCATATATACTCTTCATCTGCGCTGTTGAAACTTGCACAGGAAGGTTCATGTTGATATTTGCTTTTGTACTATTAACAGACAGTATTCAAGACCATAACATCACCTTTGAAGTATCAAACAAGATGCCTTGCTGCATTTCCTGATCAACAAGGGTTTCTGGTAATGTTTCACTAGAAGTGTTAGCATATGGGTCCATTTTCTCCTTGCCATTTATGCTTATTTTACTTTTTTAATTTGTAATGCTTATTTTTGTTCCCCTTTCCACACAAAAAGAAAAAGGTTCAGTCACCTTTGTTATTTTGCCAATGTCATCCGTGGTAAAGACCCCATTGCTTGTCCAAGCTCACAATTGCATGAAAAGGAATGATTTTTTGCTTGTTGCTTTGTGCTGATCAAGTGACATAAGGACCTCACTGTGATCTTTGGCTCAGGAGTATGTGAATTGCAACCATGTTTAGTGTAAAGATTTAGAGGAACTTGTTTTAACCCTGTTTCTTAATAATTAAAAAAAAAACAGGTCTTAAAAATTTATCCGCAGCAATCTGATTTCAATTATTCATGTTAATTTTGTATTCTCATGAAAACAATGTTGCCTACTCTGTTAGTAGGATGAGGAAGTCCATACCTTCATTTATTTTGGATATAATATTAAAGTTGATTGCAGTGTGGTGTTACAGTTTTTGCATTGTTAAAAGAATACTGAAAATGAACAATAGGTTTCCTGAGGCACTGCTCTTATTAATTTGTTCTGGTATATTGTTTCATCTAACACTACATTTTCTCATGTATTAGACTCTTGAAATATATGGCCTGACCTGTAGAGCCTATTGGAGCTGGAATCAGGGGTCCTGGAATTAATAGACTTCTGATTGGACCCCAAGTGAATAGAGTATGAACACAAATCATCTCATGTCTGTTTTGTTGTTGGTTTCCGCAAAATAAAATGTGGCATGATCCATTAGCCTCATTTCTTGCACCAAGTAGCAGCAAAAAGGCCATGCTAATATGGAAATGAAACACTGAGAATCATCTTTGAGGAACTAAAAATGGAAATATATATTGCTGAAATTTGCCTGTCATATGATACCATTTTTCTTATGCTGTTTTTGCTAGCATTAGGGAACTGTTTTAACGTGCCTACAACTGTGCTCAGAGAGTGTAGTCCTAAAAGAATTGCCCCTTTTTCCAGTTATTTGTCTTTATTCTATATTTTTTAGGACAATAAGCACCTTGTATACTCTTTCACATTTTCTGACAGACTTCCTGTCTTATTGTAGGTTTTCTCAAAAAAAAAAAAAAATTCATATAATCAATCCTGAAACTTTGTCCGCTATGTTATTTATCTGAGTATATTTTTGTATTTATTCTCCACAATCAATTTTTCTCAATCTAAGCAAACTATCCCAAGCTTGAAAGCCTAGTGGACTAGGAGAGGGAGGGGGGGGGGTGCGGGGTTGGTGTTTGCGGGGACGGGTTGGGTTGAAGTATTAGGATTTTTTTATTAGGGCAAAAACATAAAACGAAAAAACTAGCTTACTAGGCAGTCAGCCTATTCGCATGTGGGCCATCCAAATTGGGTGGTTCTTGCTCGGACCAATATGTATTGCCTGTTAAACATTGTTTTTGGCATATTAGCTTTCATTTGGCTTTTGGCTCCTATATGGAGGATTGATGTATTATTACTAAGAATAATTAGATCCATAACATCTATCTTTAACTTTGTCTGAATGCATCAAGAACAACTTGGTTTGCAATGTTTTTACTGTTTTGTGAATGTGATTGATTTAATTTTGGTAGATTTTCACTAAATCCTTTATTTTTTGGCGTATGCTCTTGTAGGTGGGATCCATAGAAGGAAGGGTGGGTGTACACCATCTTGATGATGCACAGCAAAGTAAAAACTTCACATTCAAATGCCACAGAGAAGGGAATGAAATTTATTCTGTGAATTCAATGAACTTCCATCCTGTAAGATTCTACATTTGCTTTCCCTGTTTCTTGTTACACTACTACATCTCTGCTATGCAAAGTGTAAAAGAGATTTGGTCAATAAGCAGTATCAGTCATCAAGGTTTCATGATTTTCTTTAATAAGTAGTATCAGTGACAAAGGTACATGATTTTCTTTAATAAGTCCTTTTAGTTTGATTTTCTAAACTTTTAATTTATGCTGTCACTTTTCATTTGTTTTATAACTAATGTTGAAAATTTAACAATGGATCTTGACTTTTCCAATTTAACAATGAATCTTGGCTTTCTGATGGTACTCAGTTTTTGCTGCAACAATGATTTGCCTGTTAGTGTAGTCATTGTTTGATATACTCATCTGAAGCAGTTACATACATGGAAAAAGACATTATTATCTTTTTCAATACATGGAAAAATAGGTAGTAAGTAATGGACAGCAAAATTGTAGGCAATGATTTCAATAGGCGCTCGGGCGAGGCGAGGCCCGAGCACCTTGCTTCATTTCCAGGCGGCGCGCCTGGGCGCTTGCCTGAGCCCAGGCGTCGGGCGCTTTGGGCAAGTTCCTGGGTTAAACCATACGACCGAACCAGCGCTCGCCCGAGCCCAGGTGTCGGCCGCTTCGGGCAAGCGCTCGGGTTAAACCATACGACTAAACCTGCATTTTAGGTTTGGTTCGGTCTTCGGTGCTTTAGTTGGTTCAATCGAACCAACTAAAGCACTGATATCAGCCTTTTCTTGCGACTTCCCCAACCCTAATCTTGCTCTCCGCTCCCGCTGCCCTTGCTCGCTACCACTATCGCCGCTCCCGCTGTTACTGCTGCCACTGTCATCGCTCGCCTCTCTCTCTCCCACTGCCATTGCTCGTTGCTACTGCTGTCGCTGTCGTCGCAACTATCGTCGCTCCCGCTGTCGCTGCTCGCTGCTACCACTGCCATTGTCGCCGCTCGCTGCTCTCGCTCCTGTTGCCGTTGCTCGTTGCTACCGTTGTTGCTGCTCTCAGTCACCCTCGGTCTTCTCTTACACTCTTCTCACTATATTGTTAACAGTATATTAATAGTATACTGCTAACTGTATACTAATAATAGTAACAGTATTTGTATTTATTAGATTAATAATATATTATTTTGATTTTAATACTGTTATTTTTTATTTATTTGAAATTATTGTTAAGTTTTAGGATAAATGGTATATTTTTATTTAAATAATATATTTATTAATTATATTATATAATTTCATATTTTAGCGTCTCGCTTCGCTTGGGCGAGCGCCTAGTGCTTCGGACGTTTTTGGACCTTGGCGCCTAGTGCTTTTTAAATCACTGATTATAGGTTGAATCATGTTGATGGGAGGCATTACATTGTCTCTTTCCGAAGATTGGCTCTTCTTCGACTCTATAGGTATATTATCCTGATTTAGAGAGTTGATTCTAATATTCGAAATTATGTATGTCTCAGTATATTTCTTTGTCTTAATTTATGCAGAACGAAAGTAGAATTGTTTATACTGTGCACATTTCTCTCTGTGTCAATATTATATCATTAGTTTAAGATCATGATACATACATTAAATAAATTGTAGATAATAAGAATGTTGTTTGAAGTGTCAGTATGAAATCTATCATCTTGTACATTTCACATTTGGATCTTATGTGAAATATTTTCTGTAACAGGTTCATCATACATTTGCTACTGCAGGCTCTGATGGTGCTTTCAATTTTTGGGACAAAGACAGCAAACAAAGGCTGAAGGTCTGCTCATTCGGAGGACACTTTTTAATTTGCACGCTCTCTTTATTCCTTGGTTTCTGTATTGTGCATCCTGGACTAAATAATCTCACATCATGATTCTTATTAGTTGCATAATTCTTCTGCATTCTTGAAGTTTTCTGGTACCATTGTAGTTCCATAAATCTTTTTCTTAGTATCTTCCACACACACCATAGTCTCCACCTGCTACTTGTCTATCCCTATCCTCTAAAGTTATATAGTATCAAGGATGATATGCCATCTACTGATAGAGTACTTGTGTAATGCTATAGATAAGTATGAACATGCATGTAACAATATTTTGATTTGCCAATAAAGCAATCATAGGCTGTCTTAAAATGATTATCATATCCTTATGGCCATGATAAACTTGGTGAATATGTGTGATCATCAAATTTTTAGTTTGGAGAAATCACATTATTGTTGATCGATGACTAGATGGTCCATTTGATCCATTTAAATTTTGAAGACTGAGTTGACCTTTATATTCATATAAATACAAATACATGCATTAATACATGTATAATTTATCATAATTCAAAGATAAATGTAATTTATCATGGTGTTCTTTAAATGGACTGAGGCAGTTCTTTATTAAGTAGAATGACACATGGTGAGGATGGCATATTATATAACCATGCCATGTCATAATGGGATTTATAGCTGGTTGTTCCTACCACTACCAGAATGATAAAAGATCTATTTTATGTTTCCTGCTTTTCTGAACTGAGTGTTTTCTTGCTAAATTTTCAATGTCCTTTGTTATTAATACTATCTTACCTAAAACCAGATGTTAACACTTATGGGTTTGGCGCTTAGCAAAATGATAGATTTGACAATTACACTATTTTAATTAGTGACATTGATGTTGTCACGAAGGTTTGACATCCCGGATACCAGAACCGTGTTGGTCCATGGTCAGACTGATATTGATCCAGTCCGTGCCAACATACTTGCATAGTATGCCGACATGTAAGATGGTACCAAGAAGGGATGTTTCTTTTACCCAAGTTGGCGGCACTTTTAGGCTATTTAGAACCCTAAGCCATACTTAAAAAAAAATTGGATTGCCCAAAAAGGGGCAGTCGGCATCCTGGTTTATGCTTGGACTGATAAATACTGGATGATATGAATTAGTCCGGGTGAAACCATAAACTATGATCAAAACCAAGGTCTGCCATACTGAAGCGTACCGCCCGTATCGGGCGGTATGTACCGGTCCGACAGGTTATCGGTACGTGGATTGTCTGGTACCGCTACAGTGCTACAGTACTATACTGTAGCACTGCTACAGTATGAAAAATAAAAAATTATTCGGTACACCAGGGTGTACCGTTCGGTATGCCCTGATGTACTGCCTGGTACACCGGTACCATACCGTACCGAGCCCAGGTCGAAACGCTGGTACGGTACGGTACAACGAACCTTGATCAAAACTATATTAATAATATACAAGTTTTAAGCTACTTGGTGTGGAGACCTTTTCTGTTGTTTCCTTTTATTTATAGTTGTTAAAGCCATTGCTTAAGAAGGACAGAAATCCACTAATAAGAATAAAATAATAATTAAATATTAATCAGTGGTAAGTGTTGCAAGGGGACAGTGAAATGTACTAATCAGTGTGTTGCATTGGCTGTTTTTAACATTTTATTTCTATAGAAGCATGGTGTGTTGGACATTTTTGAGCCAGTCTACTAGCAAAACAAGTGTTATTGCTTTTATTAGTTCATGATTTCCAAATCTGATAGATTTATAGGAAATAGAGGTATTTCTTAATCTAACAGTGGAAAACATTATTTGAATTCACTTGGTTGATTGATCGAGAAGAATAAATTTGTAAATTATATGAGTTGTGAAGCATTTTCTAGTCTGCCTGTAGTTCATCCGTATGAGTTATAAGGTTTAATTTAACTGTATTTGTAGCTAGTTACAGAAGTTTGTGAAATCATTTTTCTATGTACTTAATTACTTGATGCACGTCTTTTCACAAATCTGCATGTTTTTTATTTATTTCATGCCTTTGGTTCCTTTAAGATATTGATATAAGACAATTTTCTCATTCATTTTTTGTAATGGTGTTACCAATATTATCCTCATTCCTCCGTCGAGTCTTCCAATCTTGATTGGTTGTCCAAATAGAATAAATTTCATTATATTGTTCCACGAAGTATACAGTGTGTTTAGGTAATAATAATGAATCATTCCTTTTCTTGAACAGGCAATGGCTAGGTGCCCACATCCTATCCCTTGCAGTACTTTCAACCATGATGGTTCCATTTTTGCCTATGCTGTAAGTGGTATATCATGTTTTTCTACCAATGTTTTTGAGACAAGGAAGTATATCTTTTGAGTAGTTATTGTAATGATTGCATTTGGTTGTTCTTCATGCAATATTTTTCGTATTATGTCTTTATGAAAGTGCATCAAGATTGTGATATAATATTTTGCAAGTATATAATTATTACATGGTCTAAAATGCTTAAAAGTAGGTCCAGCAGGTGCATCTTACATTACGTGGACTAATCTGGTCATCACAATCTGTCATTCAAATGGCTTGAAGCTCAACATATTACCCAGGAGTATTCTTTAGTCGGCATGCCCAATTGTTGGCTCTATGCCATGATATGCTTCTTGCATTGTTCCTTAGTAGTGATTTCCTAATTGGGTTCACCAATCACATGTATAATTCTACTCCAATTTGATGTAAATTGTCAAACAAAGCTCCATAGGCCCATTGACCCAAGAACTCAATAGAACAAGGTTTTAACCATGTGGTTCAGATTACTTGAGCCTGGGTTTGTGAAAGTAAGTCCATCCTATCTATCAAACCACTAAGGTTGATCTTGAGGACTACTTAGTATGGATTTTGATTTTTAGTTGACATGTCTGTAGCAGTAGTGCTCGGAAGGGTACTCCATTTATTATTATCATAAAATTCTCTACCTTAATGATTCTTGAGGCTAATATTCCTACCAATGGTTGTTGGCTCTATTGATTCTTTTCTTTAATCATTAATGGGTTAATATCCCAAATCATCGAAGATCATCATGTTCTTATACCCTAAAAAGGGCAGTCTGATGCACATGAAGCTCCCACAGATGCAGAGTATAGGAAGAGTTAATGTATTTATCCTCCTTGTAAATGCTGTTCCTATCAAATTTTATTTGGACATCTTTCAGGTGTGCAGCCTCATTCTCTTCATATACTTATTATCCACCATACCAACTTTTGGGTATACTGAGCCTAAATTGAGAATATACCTGGTCTCGTAGCCAGCTGATAGAAGTTCCTCTCCAGTAAGGGAGATGATAAAAGTTCCTCGCCAGTTAATGAGGCTGTACTTGATGTGCTCTGTACTCTTTCTGAAATTTAATGAAATTAACTATTACAAACCTTAATTAATTTTAACAATCCTATGAAATAACTTATTTGTTGTGGCACTGCCTGTTTAACTACCTGTCTAAATTTGCAAACATTTGGATGTCCTGAGTGTTGATCATAGAGTATTCTGAGCTACAAGATGTGATAATATTCAACCGATGCAGGTCTGTTATGACTGGAGCAAAGGTGCTGAAAATCATAATCCAGCTACAGCAAAGACATACATCTACCTTCATAGCCCTCAGGTCAGTATTAGATTCAGTTTTGAGACCTCTTTCGTCCCTTCAATCATTCAAACCTGTCTATGCTAAGACTATTGTTATCGCATCTCATCCACTGTGATTATTTACAATAGTCTTTATACATGTGGCGGTGGCTATTCCCTTTCATGCACGAGTTCTTGCATAGATGTCTTCGTGTGCTCTGTACATAATATGTGTTCCGCAAACTTGCATCAATCGACCTGGCAATTATATTGTTTTTCCAACATGACAAATTACCATAAAAGAAGAAAGTTATAGATAACATGCTGCGGAATGTTGGAGGAATTTTTTAATGCTGCTGACATATGCACCCCCTTTGATTTTCAAAACAGGAATCCGAGGTAAAAGCAAAGCCACGTCTTGGAACTGGAAGTAGAAAGTGAACCTTTCAAGTCCTCGAGCTACATTGGTTTTTTTGTCGGCCGTGCTGTGTATCTGTTTGCTTTCTGCACGCTTAGTCTCTGTCATGTTTTTTAAATACATATGGTGGTGAATACTCCGGTGCTTTAGTAACTAGTGAACTTTTTGGTTCTTATTGATTTAGGAGCTTCACATTTGTATGTACATCTCATCATAAAAGATGACAGGCCGCATGTGAAAGAATCAGTCATCAGTTCTAGCAGTGATCAATTTAGCTCATTCTCCTACCTGTAATCTATGTATCTAAATGCTTGATTGCTGATAGTTATGCTTAGTCACCAAGCAAAATACTGTCAACATTAAACTTTTCAATTATGATATGAGGGATGAGATTTTTTGGGGTTCAGGTCTTGCTTATCCGTGCAAACTGGGTTTGGGTTTGGGTTTGATGGAATAGTTGGGTTCCAAGTCCTTTTAGTTGGGTCAGGTTTAGGTGAAGTGAAATTGAAGGGTGCTCCATTTGCATTATAACATGAAAATGTTGATATATTGTGTATTTTTGATATATCTATGTCCATCTGTTCGGATTAAAGAAGAGTTCGTAGACCCTTTAAATTTATATTGGGTAGTATGGATGATTAGATTGCTTTTGTTTTTGAGAAAAATGCTTCTTTTGGTAAGAAGAAACATGAGAAAAATGGCAACCTATCATAGCCTCTTGACAAAAAGGACCTTTGAGAACAATCTTGAGTGGCAAAAATGATGGATCATTTTTGTCAAGGAACGCGTTAAGGAGTCACATTCAGATGTGATAAACGAGTTACCAGAGTGAATCCTTATGTTAGGATCAATAAAATTCTGCAGATTAAGTTCCCTCCCATATCTTTTGACCAAGATATATGCTCATGAGCTTGGTCTTCACTATCGAAAGAACACTTGTACATCCAACAAAGCATAGGAGGGGACAGCTAGGTGAGGAGGGAAGAAGAAAAAGAAGCGGATCTTCCATCGTGCAACTTTATCTTTTATTGGGAACATGAGTGAAAAAGAAAAAACCTTGATAGAGGCCAAATTCTATCAGATTTTACGACAAATATGATGATCCATTAATCAAACTTGAGTAGATGCACTATCCAGTGGTCATTATCAAACATTGCCATTACAACACATGGAATTTACATTGACACACTCACTAATTGCTGAATGATAAATGCAAGAATAGCTGCACTTATTTTATGTTCTTGCACCTGCAGTTCATTTTCATTTCACAGCAAGGCTATAACAACTGCTTGTGAAGGTTTATTTTATTAGCACAATGAACCAGTGGTCCACAACGGTAGAAAATAGTACAACTACAAAATTTATTTACATAAGTTCATATCAGCTCCCACCCAGACACATACCACAGGAAACACCTACTTCGCTAATGGGTAAATGTGTCATGAAACACAGTATCATACGAATCTGCAAAGAAAGCTGCATACTTCAAAAACCTAAACAGCATCCTTGTAGAAAAGGATAGGAGACAGAAGTTAATATGAGTGAATTTTTCCGACACTTCTTGACTATGCCACTATGCCCTTCTTGGTTTGGCTGTACAAATATGATATGAAGGTATAGTTGCACTACATGAGCAATTATGCTATGTATGGTAGCACTGACATTGTCCATAGATCCCTAAGGATCCATCCACCGAGATCCTGTATGCTATGTGGCGAATGCAATAAAGCTTTGTAGTCTTTGATTTTTCTCCACAATTGAGAGAAGAATACAGAAGGAAGGAAATTGGGCACTATTGCATTTGTAGTCGAGCTTCATTTCAAATTGATCGCGGCAGCCATTTTCCTCAACTTCTGAGATATCTCAGAGAATGAAGGCCTCAATGCTGGATCAGAAGACCAACAACTTTCCATCAGGGACTTCCACTCAGGATCACACCAAGTTGGAATTTTAGGTCGTATGGTGTTGTTTATGATGCCCCCTAGAAGAACAAAATCATACAAACATTCCATATTAGCCTTAGAGAACCAATGGAAAATTTAATAAGTAAATCATGAAAAATAAGCAATAGATACGTATATTTCAACTAATACTACGTGCACCTTAAATTCTCCGGTCATAATACTTAAACCATGCTAAAAGCTAAAGCTGAGAGTCCACCCTAAGTCATTTTTGGCCCCACAAAAGACATTTCTGCTGCCACCAGAAAGTCCATTTTATATGGACTTCATGCAAAATCTTACAAATATCACAGGTTTTTCATGTGATATATTTTGTTTTAAACATAGAAAAGCTAATGCATACGTTGATTGGATGGGCTCCCACATCCAGCTTATATCCAAAAATGTATTTGCTATTTAGCTCCCAAAAGATTCAATTGGTTTTGTTTGTCTTGGATATAACAGGATCACTCAGTGGTTAGAATGTTGCTTGAAAGTGACAACGTCAATGATAGCCATCGGCAAGGCAGCAAAAAACTTGCTCTGGAAACAAACATGTATGACTATAATTTTTAAATCCTAGCATAAGATGAAAAACCACAAATTTCATATAATTTCCTGAGTTTTACAAAGATTACTGGTCTTTGGTTTGCTTCCCCTCCACCGTCCACCTTCCACTTGGTTTCTTCAATTTTTACTCGCTAGTATTTTATAAGAGATTGTACATGTGAGCTAAGTTGTGCTTCCTTCCATCCTATCTAGGCCTAAGTGTACCCAACTTTGCTTCATATGTCACATCCTAATTCCGGTAATCATAACCCCTTTGCAGCCTCAAACCGTTTCCATGAGCTTTGAGTTCTTTTTACTTGTTGGGAGTTCAAAGTCCCCTCTTTTATAGTAACATTTTTCTACTTCCACCTTTAGCCAAGTGTTCCATCTCCCTAAAATCTTTTCTATAGATTTAGAATCACTTTTCAATTTCATCACATTTAGTAGCCCGTAAAACGTAGACTGCACCAGAGCATCCTTCAATGCAGAATATTAACAGGGTAATTATTTTCTTTGTCTAAATGCTTCATTTGGAAAATGTTAATACAGAAACAAAGAAGAGCCAAGCCAACCACATATGAAATATTGAAAATCATGTTTCAAGTAGAATTTTCATCATATGTAGGTTGATAAATGCAATATAATTTTGGAATCAGGATATGTAGGTTGATAATATTTAATTCTCATAAAAAAGACTTGCTAGAGTTGGCTCTCAACCGGCATAGGTAGAGATCTAAAATGCTCAAGTAACTGCACTATGGAAGTACCCTTACTAGTCAAGTCTAAATAGATGTTTCAGCTATGATTTTCCTAGCAAGAAATAAACATAGAAATAAGAGCACCAATTTTACCTGAACAACATAAACACATTGTAGTCATGACAAAATGACAGATATAGCAGATTCTAATGCTGTAGTAAAAGATCCCAATCCATATAGTGATGTTGCTAAATTAAATGCTGCAAGTCCTACCTATGATTGAAGCACAACGCATATCTGCATAGGGCTCTTCCCCCGTAAGCAGCTCCCACATCACAATACCATATGAATAAACATCAATCTAGGCACACAAGAACCAAAAATATAGTGACGAAAAAGGGATAAAAAAGAACTGTGTTACTAGACTTGCATAACAAAAGTATCACATGATAGAGGAATCATACCTTTTCAGACACCATATTACTTTTTCCACTTAAAAGTTCAGGTGCCATCCATGGTAAAGTTCCCCGAAGACCACCTGACACCAACGTATGCTGCTTTACTTTTGATAATCCAAGATCCCCAATCTGTTAGGAGAGTAACGATATGCACACAATTACAGCTCAACCAAAATTTATTGAAGACACTGAACAAATTATAGTGGAATTATAACATAAAAGTAGAAAAGAGTATTCACATCTAGCCATATCATTATATTATATTGATAATTCCAAAAAACTACTCATATTATCATCATAATATGATGATGGTCATGTGGATATGCCCCTATCATCTCGTGGTTCAAGAAATCTCTCTTTCAAGGAGGCAGCGGAGATTTGATTCGACATCCCTTGGGATACTACAAATGGAAGTTGATCATGGATTATCAATAAGCCTAGAATGAATTCATCCTGGGTGGGTCAATGCGCGATCAGTTAATGGGGACAGATTGTAAATTCATTGGCAATATTTCTATGGTGCTTCAAATCCAACTTGACCCAAAATTTCATCATTCCATGAATATGATATAACCAATTTGTCCTCTAGAAATAAAAATGCTTGATTCGTAAATGAGAGAGTCCATTTTTGTTTCTCTATCTATGTTTTTCTCATCGGTTCTAATATTTTCCTTCTAACGATCTATATTCATAATACTTAATCAAAGCAGAGATTATGGAAAGAAAAATCATTTTTACTCATCGAGAGGTTGATTATCCATTTTTGGCAATAAAATATACACAATTTACAAGTAATCCATGTTACTTTCAATATAGTCCATATCTATATGTACATGGTATCAGTCAGTATATTCTTGCCTATGTTACATTGCAACGAAGAAAATGATTTTTCTTAAACCATTAAGAATATGTATACCATACACCACTGGAATTGTAGTTCAATTGGTCCAGAGCACCACCCTGTCAACGCAGAAGCTGCGGGTCCAAGCCTCGTCAATCCGAAACTAGGATCCGATCCAATGAATGAAGAATTCATTTCTCCATTTTCTGTGAAAAAGGAGTCAAGGAGCAAGATCTAATCCCCCATGGGGATCCTTATTTCTTTTGTTTTTCATTTCGCATTTATCATCAGACAGTGAATTGTATTTGAAACAGGTAAAAGTCAAGCCACGCTTAATATAATGGTGTTCCATACAATTATAGAACTTATATGAACAAAATATAGGTGATCAAGAGTTTTATGCGACCGATAACAATGGTCTTTTCCTTTTGAATGGGGTACATCACAAAATTATAACCAAATCTTTTGAAAGATACGTAAGTTCATAAGAAAAAGGATCTAAACATACCTTGCAGACAGGGCGATGAGGATCTCGCATGTTAACTAATAAATTCTCACACTTGAGATCAAAGTGAACTATATTCTTTCCATGCAAATACTCCATCCCAAATGCGACATCCATGGCTATAATTAGTCTTTTGCGGCGATCAATTGTTCTGTTCAACAGAAAATTGCTTGAGATCAAAAGCTTCTCATAAGTACTGCCTTAAAGTCTATCATCCACATGATCAATGACAAATTCTATGGACTTGAAACATATGCAATTCATCACTAGAAATATAGAATATACCTGTCTTTCTTTTGCAAAAACTGTTTAAGAGATCCATTGATCATGAACTCTGTTACGGTTGCCAAACTGCCATCAGGGCCATCACGAACTACACCATAAAAGGAAACGATGTTGGGATGATGTAAGTAACTCATTATCAGAGCTTCTTTCCAGAAATCTGCAATCTACAAAACAAATTAAAAGAGGATAATCAGACTACCAACTAAATTAAATTGTCATCAGAAAGTTCTCTACATAAGAAAGTAGGAACTGTGCAACTTTTTATTTGAGAAAAAAAAGTACAAATGATGCCCATGCAAATTATGCTAAAATCTTTAAAACACCCAACTATTATGTAAATAAACAAGATATTTCTGGGAGAATGTCACAAGTAACACCATCAATGCTATGCTAAACAAAATGCATCTCCTTTCCCCCAACTGTATGCCATAATGATACAGGAAGACAACATAGAATGACATAGGCTTTTTTTTTACCACACATGGAAAGAAAAAGGGTCTGTCATGGCCAAAAATGGAGACAAAATGAAAATGAGGTTCTCGTCTGCCAAAGATGCTTTTATCCCCCCCAACAGAACCACATTGATTGATGTCACGATGTTATGAACATGAGCTAATCGATCAAGGAGAAGGCTTCAATTCCTTCCTAGCATTAATTGAGTACTATAGTTTAAAAAAAAGAAATATAAATGACTTGAAAAGAACACAGATCAATTCTAAATGCTTGAAGAATAATATTAGCTGTCAAGGACATCCTTAAGTGCTTGAAAAATAATACTATTAGTCAACAACATAAAAAAAAAATATAAGCATCATTATATCTTAAACTAAATAGATAATAGATTCTAACATTATTCAATCACCCTTGTATTTATTGAAATAAATTAGAATCCATGACATTTATACGGTTTAAGCTATATGTTGTTTAAACTCTAGGATGCTTGATTTTCCAAAACTTTTATAGACCTATTTATTTCTTAAGGGCAAGGCTTCTTAAAAAGATGAACTTGCTCCTTTGAGATTGGAGTGTGAAGAACTCTAGTCAAGGAAACCACCCCTTTGCTTAGACCTCATATTGGCGGGAAAATCGTGCAATCGTCCACAATTCTGTGACCATTGCTTATGGTGATCCATCAATTTTCAAAAAATTGATCCAATGTGAATGACTTGACCCTCTCAAACTTCATCTTCATGTTAGACTACATCAAAGGAGTCTTTACATACATACATATATACATACATATATACTATACTTAAATAATTTCAGAATTTTATCAACATTTATTTATATATTCCCCTTGAAAGGAATTATAAACATGGAGCCAACTTTTGGAGGCACATTTTATCAAAGAAGGCAAAAAAACTTGATGGGATATATAAGTAGATATGCGCTGGTGTTCTGGGTTGCATAGGGCTACATATCCAAAAATACCAGAACTTGTGATAGCATAGACATCAGCTCCAATATATATGGCATCCAAAGGAACAAACTTTACAGAGTTAACTTCTAATGCATCACAATAAATTCCATGACATGATAATAGAATTGCCAAGATATGCATGCATAATAACATAAATACACCATCTTGACATGAAATTCTCCAGTATATACATGTAGATGTCTATATCCTGGTTCAAAGCTACAAAATGCTGTTCACTAGTTCATTGTCTATTTTAGAGGTGATTCTCTAGTGAAACGCATTAGTTGGAACACATTGGTGACTTATGTTTACAATATTTAGCTTAAAAAATTAAACACTCTTTTCAGGGCAAGTATATGCCTACTGATGATTGACTACATTTGAGAACTGTCTTTTGAGGTCCGGTAGGGAAATGTTGGAACCTTGGTGAATTACCTGTTAGATATCTGCAGGAGGATTAACCTAGACTCTGAATAGTTCTGGTTAATGAGAATATTAATTGTTATATGATAACTTAAAAACATTATGTTCTCATTATTGTGAGTCTCTTAGTTGAAATTACAAAAGATTCCTGCCATGCTGGCACATTTTGATGGGTTCTGGAATCTAGTTTTCACTGTGGAGCTAAATTCATTAGTTCCATTGAGGTGAATGGTTGTCTGTGGAAAGATCATGATACTTGTTGCTTTTGAACAGCCGAGACCTTTTGTCCTAAGTTGGAAATCTAAGTGATTGCACTGATTTTCTTGTTGTATCATTGTAGGGTCTTTTAGAGAAGGGTTGTAAAAGAAAAAGCCAGTCAAGAAGTTGGTTGTGGATCGTAGGGCCTAATTGTGCATGATAAGTTACTTTGTAGGTCTTTAACTGGTAGTTGGGACAGTTGTTTGCAAGTGGAGTGGTTCTGTTTCAGTAAACCTGCATCATTTTACAATTATGTATTCTCTCATATTTTTGTAAGGAAAAATTTACTTACCAAAAGGAAATATCCTAAATGATGCTGTCTTGAACTAAAGACTCCTTTAAGACTGAAATTAGCAAGTATGAATCTGAAAACTTATGCAGCAGAACTGCAAAGTTGAGATGATCATGTAGTTTGATCATGGAAGCCTTGTCATTGATTTTCCTATAAGAAGTATTTCAGCAACATTAAATTCTTTATTGATGTTATCTTTATATATTGGAGTGCATTTCCCTCATCATCTCTAATTTCTTCAAAGGTAATCATGTTGCACATTGAATTTCCCATGTAAAAAAAAGCACAAGATACAAGAATTTGGTAACAATTGATGCAAGAAAAGGCAATAACTTTCCAAAGCCATATAAAGTGACTGGTAGAACTTTCAAAAGTCCAATCTTACTGACTAAAAATCTCTCTCAAATCATGCTTTGTTCAGAATAGGACTACTTGAAGTAAGATCCTCACAATACGACTATCAATCCCAAGGAACAAGAAGGAAAAAAACACCAATGTAAAACAAAAATAACAGAAGCATAGATAAGTTAAAGCAAGACTAAAAAGAACTAAAAATAGAAACAACTAATAGTAGTTCTAGACCCAAACTACAGATCAATTACAAAATCTATACAATTCATGTTGCCTAGTGAGCTTATTGTTGTTTGTCCTGACGATACATATAACTCTAGCTTCAAGGCAAAACTCAAGGTGAGGTTGATTTATTCAATTCAGAACAAAGCATTTGCAAGCATTATTAATAGCTGAAATTAAGTTTTAGATATTTGTCTCTCTCACATAGTCCTTATAATATTTCACTAAGTCAATGTAATCATCCACTACTTACTGGAATTGGATCATATCCTTTTCTTTTAGGCTATGATAATAGATGCTATGTCAAGTGGCCATGATTTGTATTGGTATTTGTAATGTAAAAACGATCAACCCATAATCATATATGTTTCTTGTTGATAATCATATTCTGAAATGTAAATTTTAAAAGCTAAGGATTTTAAATTAAGTAGGACTAAAATGCAATTTTAGGAATAATAAGAGAAGAACAGAGTCTAATTAAGATGGATGAATAAACAGTTTCTATAAGCATCTTAAATTAAAGAAGATATGGTCCATGTGGACCACAACCTAATTGCTAAAGTGGAATGGGGAATTTAGTGTGATCATTGGGTACCCTTAAAACAATGTATACAAAAAGTTGATGTAGCTGAGATGAAAATGTTAAAATGGATATATGGAGTTATCCAAAAAAAAGAAAATCATTCATGAATAATTAGATTAGATCATTTAAGAAGGTATGTATATGTTCAAAGAAGACCTAAAATTAAGGATTATTGGCAATAATTAGAGATACATGGAAACCTTTGACACAATCAAACAAATATTCATATGATCTTAATTTAACTAGAGACATTATCTTATGCAGATTTTAATGGCGAAATAATATCCATGTAGCCAACCCCATATAGTTAGGTGTTAGAGCTTGTTGTTTGTAGGTAGATCATCAGCAATAATATGCAATCTTGCAAAATTTCTACTAATATGTTTCCAGAAATAATAGGAATTAGCTCCACCATCAGGAGGAGTAGAGTGACATGGCATAAAGGAGCTTTGAGTAAATTAAAAATACTACATATACTATCAAAATATGTATAATAAATGGCAAAAACTCATTTCTTTAATGGTAGGTTTCATATATTCAGTGAGGATATTGCTGACTAATAAGATCTGTATAATCAGCAAATACTAGACAGAAGATTTTTATGTAAAAGTTCAGGAACTACCAAGCGTTCTCTCTCTGATGGCCTCCCTGCAAAACAGCTAGCTTTTATTCTTTTTATAGCAACATCAGAACCTCTCCATTTGCCATGATAGACAGAACCAAATGTGCCAGAACCCAGTTCCCTGATCTCTTCAAGATCATCATTTTTTATCGTCTAAACAGAGTAATAAGCCACAAGTAAAGATGTGAACAATCTAGCAAATTAAGGCAAAAAGAGATTTTTTGAGTTTATAACTAAAAGAGACCTGTAATCCTTTAGCCAATGCTTCAGCTTCAGCTGTTGTGGGCTCAATTTTACAAAGTGTCTCATGTTCACTACTTCCTTCCGAGGCAGCCTGACCATCTGCATTGGCATTCTGCAAACAAAGGAAGAAATCAAGAAGACAAACAAGATATGAAAAAAATTGATAGATTAAGGAAAAGAAGCATTCTAACTACAAGAGACCTGTAACCCTTTAGCCAAAGCTTCAGCATCAGCTATCACGGGTTCAGTTTTACAAAGTTTTTCATGTTCACTATTTCCTTCCAAACAAGTGTGACCATCTGCATTGGTGCTCTGCAAATAGGAGTAAAGAGCAATCAAACAAGTTAACTTTCAGAATTAGAAGTCCTACAGAATGTTGGAGACTAATATCACCTCAGGTTCTTGATCATGCAATGGTTCATTTTTACCAAGGTCAGGTGTAGCAACTGATTCAGAAACTGATTGGACCCTCGCTATCACCTCCTCGGCACCTTCCAGCACTGCTTTCTTCACAGAAGCAATCAACTCAGGTAAAAAATTCAAGTTCTCCTCAGATATATCCTCGTCGCCAGGAGCAACATTAGTGTTAGCATCAACAATTTTGCTTGTGTATCCTTCCACCTCAGAAAGCTGAAGCTCTTTCATTGCCAATTCCACATTTTGTCTACTCTTTGGGGAAAGGAGAATATGTGCATCAGGTTCCTTTGAAATTCCATGTTTTTCTTCCAGCGCTTCTTCTGTCAGACTTTTCTCTTCTGCAGATTGCATTTCCAGAATCAGATCAGAGCCCAGAACAGGGGGCTGATGGCCCCCAGAAGCACAAGAAACAATCAAATCTTTCTCAATGGGGCATGAAGGTGCGGACAGAAGAGATACTGCTTCAGAAGTAACTTTGACATGCATTTTTCCAGGAGAACATGGAACAGAATCAGGAGCAAGGGGGAGCACACCATTCGGACCAGCGGTGTTTTTTGGGTTCAGTCTATTACCATGGTGATACAGATAATCTGGGGCAGCAGTTTCTTCAAAGCCAAGCATCCTTTGCTGCATACTGTTATTCTGGCTTGGCAAGGCATTTGGAATTTGGTCCTCAACCTGAACATATGGAAAGCTTGGACTGCCCTCCTGTGTAAATCTTGTAAAACTTGAGTCAGGCCCACCATTTGGAATCATCGAATTGGAGAGCTCGTATGATGTTGCAGGATGAGTAGGAACCTGTCTATTTCTCAGTAAAGACTGAACTGGATGCAGATTGTTTGAGACTTGGTAGAGACTCTCCACGCCATATGCAGAAGGTTGATTCCGATACCTAACTGCAGAATCTTCAAATCGTGGTGCATTTGTGCCTGTACCATTTCCGACTGTTGGCTGAGGAAGAAATACTTCATTTCCAGTATTAGTACCATGTCCAAGATAATGTGTCTCATCATGGCCGATGCAATTAGAAGGGAATGAATGTTCATCATTAATGTTCCCATGTGCAAATGGAGCGTTCATCATATTTCCATCGACAACCAAGTGTTCATTTGCCCTACCCGTTCCGTTGTAATTGATCCGCATATCCTCAAGTCTGTGAGTGACCTGGTGGCTGTGCATAGGCCACCCCCGTTCATAACCATGGGACTCATTAAAGAACAAGTGGTGCGGCTCGCTCTGTTCTTTGGCATAGACACCATGGCCTATCTTCATGTCTTGGTTTACCATGTGTGGATCCCTGGTACTGGAACACTCAGCACATGAATTTGGAAAGTGCCCCATGTATTCGTTAACCATCTTTGGTTGCTCCATGTATGGCTGCCCATGCTTCCAGCAATTGTTGACAAAACGTGCATCTGGAACAATACTATGGTTCCTCTGGAAAGCCATGCAGCAATGCTCACAGTAACCATTTCCATCGATAATATTGTGAGAATGGCCCAAGTTAGTTGGAAATCCAGACTTTTCCTGAACAATTGCACCTGTGGGAATCCACACCAAATTTTCCACAGGTGATGGTGACTGATGATCATACTGATGCATTTGGTGTTGGTGTCCCGCTGCTTGCCTAACATACTCATCAGCAATTCTATCGTTGAACTCCCCAGCCCCAACGTGAAATCTTGCAGACGATGGAGAAGGTGAGAATTCCTGTGGGTCAGTGGCAGAATGTTGCCCTGGGGAGAAAAGAGCAGGGCTAAAAGAAGCATCCATTTCACCGTATCTTTGAGCATGAGAAGGATGAGGGATCGTAAGGTGACGCAACTTAACCTGATTGTGGATCCCCCCATCGAGATGATGCTCGGAGATATCCGGAGGTGAGGAGGATTTTGCATCGGAAAGGCTGTTGAGCGCATCGATGTACCTTCGTTCGGCCTCCCGGTCATCAGCATCGAAGTGGGCACCGACAACCGCCGTGTCATGATCAGGATACTGCGAAAAAAGGAAGATCCTCAGCCACGTGGAACCGTCACCGGCAGTCCCGAGCTTGTCGTACTCCTCCATCATGTTCATCACATCCTCGTCATTCACGAGGGACACCAGCGCATCGAGGTCCTCGTCGGGTTGCTGGTACTTGATGATCGACGCTCCATCGAACAGCTCGCGCATCCGAGCCAAAAGCTCCTCGTAGGAGACGTCGCGTGGGACGGTCACGATCCGGGTCTCGCCCCCGACATAGCGGAGCCGCCCGTCGATCGGCCGGGGGAGGATGCTCCCACCGAAGCTGCAGAGGAACTTGACGCGAGGGGAATCATCGGGGGCGGTGACCATTTCAATCTCAACCGACGGCGACAACAGAGGAACAGATGAGGGATTCCAGGTTGACGCCGATCGCATATAAACAGCCGGCTATCAGCGGAAGGACGATCGTCAGGAGTCCGCCGCCATCACCACTACTTTCTCCGAAATCCTCCTGCAAGATTTCCCACTTATTTGGAATTACCTATAAAATAGGACAACAGGATGAATTAAAAATCCTCTTTCTTCTGCAACCGCATGGATTCAAAAAGAAGAGTAGGAAACAGCTATCTATTTAAGAATACTAGAAGAAAAACAGAACTTCACCAATAATAAAGAGATCTTCCAGTAGATGGATCTGAAATCAAGTCGAGATTTTTCCTTATTCCTCCTTCCTTTTCCGATCTAATGATCGAAATAGAGGAGCAAAAGGAAATAAAGCATCAGATGCGATAGGAACAGAAAGGCCGGAGAAACCATCATACCTTCACGATCGGATGGCGATGTTGCTGCTGCTTCTCGTATCAAGCGAAGGATCGATGGAAGGACAAGGGCACGAGGAACGGCGGTGGCAGGGGAATCGGAGCAAGTTGGAGACGAGAAGAGAATCAGGGAGAGAAGGGAACAGAAGGGGAGAATAACCAGGGGATTATGCCATTGCGATGGAACCGCCACAGGCCGTGGGCGTAGGGGAGGTGGGGGAAGGCTGCGGCTGCCCTTGATGCCGCAGGGGCACCACGTGGCGCGATTCCGCTGAGTCGAGGGGAGGCGATCCTTCTCTATTTATTGTCTCTCTCTCCGGCTGAGTTGCCCCTCCGGTCGCCGATTCCATGGCGTCGTATGATTGAAGGGTGGTCGAGAGATGACGCCCACGGCAACGCGGGGCCCGCCTTCGGATGATTGTGATGATGCTACCACTCGAGTTTTTCTTTTTTTTTTTTCTTTTTTATAGGACGATTTTATTGGAACGCTCAAAAAAGTTTTTGGGTTATTAATATATTTTCAGAAGACAGTTTATAAAAATATCAAAATATCTTTCGATACTGGCGATCATCAATCAGCATACTATACTCATTCGATCGACGCATAAAATGAGATTCGATTTCATAAGGTCGGTAACATTAGATGTTGACTCAGCATCATAAAACTAGTAACGTAGCATTAACAGGCATGTTGGCTCTATAAAATCGTTATCTTTGCAATCGTAATATTATCGATTCATCATGCATTCTCATGGTCTCGAATGATAAATGTAATCATTCTTGATATTTATCGTAATATCAATCTATTATCCATCAGCTTTATTGATATGAGTATTTGATAGTTAAGAAATAAGAACGTTAAGATTAATGTATTGAGTTATTAAAAAAGATAAAAATAATAATTTTATTTATGAATAATTAGATATTAGTATGATAGAGAATAAGATGAAAAAAAATCATTTAAGATGGTATGGACAAATGCTTAAAAGATATATGGATATTATTGTTGTTGTTATATCAACCTATCATCTGCCACAATATAAAATGGTGTGGTAGGTGTTTTCTAACTTTAATACTTCGTTGAATATTTTAAATTTTTTATTGACCTAAGTAGGTCGGTTATGCCATAATGTAATTTTTATAGGGTCTTGGCCAGCTTTCTAACACCTTACCTTGGGTTGCTTGAACCTAACTTGTATGTCGGATAACTAAAATTTGATTTAATATAATAGCTCTAAAAAGATTATTTTTTAAAAAAGACTCAAGATAATCATGTCAAACCCTTATAGAAGAATTAGGAAAAACCGACTCTTCCAAACTCGAACCCAATAATAATCAAAAATAACAAATTTTCCATTGTCAAATCCTTTGCCGTTTGACGATTGTTTAATGACCTAGGATGAAACCCTCCATCAATTACTCCTCAATTAGCTAAATTTTCCTACAAAGCCTTCACCAATTCTATTCTACAAGTCTAGGCGTTGTTGGACCTTGAAGAGACTATCCCACTAGCACAAGCCCTCACCAACTTGACTCAACTAAGTCTTCCTTTCGATCACAATGACTATCCCACTAGCACTCAAGATATCGTGAACCTTGAAGAGGCTTAATTCGATATTGATCATGCAAACTAATGGTAAATTTCATCACCATCAAATATCAATTGGATGAGATTTTGAATGTCATTGCTTGTCATTAAAACTTAGTGCTATAGTCTTACACTAATCAATCTTGTCCTTGGCATGAGTTATGGTATCTTTTCAATTGAGCTTTGATGTATTCTATTCGATAGACTTTTTGTCGGATGGATTTTTTAAATTGTTCTCATGTCATCTCTTCATTGTCGTAGGGTCATAAGTAAGCATTTCATCATGCTAGAATATGACTTGCAACTTAAATCAACGCAAAGCAATTTTATCTTGGCAACTATACCTATATAGGATAAATTAAGTGTCGAGTTGGTCAAGTCATACATATAACATATAAGATCTAACGATGTTGTTAGAGTACTTTCTGCCATATGAGATCTGACAACTTGGGCATCTAACCTTTGAAGTTTTTCATCTGGATTTGTATATCCTTGTCTAATGGTAACTAGGTGAGGATCATCATCCTAATACACTTGATCATTTTAGGGGAAGGATTTTGTAATGTTAATCCTTCCTTGAGTGATGTTAATACTTTGTAAGATGATCGATAGAATGTTGGAAGAAGAGAAAGCTAAAAGAGAAAAAAAAAATCTAGATTGTTTCCTAGAAAGGAATATTTGATAATTACAAAGAGACTTCCTTACTAATAAGCTCAAACTTTTTTAGCAATAACTTGAATTTATTAAGCATATAAGCCCGGAATCTTGAGGTTTTTTTCTTATTGTTGCCTCTTTTATCTTCTCAGTGCTCCTCTATAGAGGTTATTGAACCCCTTTACTAGTAATTGAGGAAGGAGATTCTTAACTAAATAAAAATAGCTCATACTCTTTTAACTAAACTAAAGGATTTTCAACCGAAGTTCAACTCTTAGTATTAGATAGAGGACTCTTAGTCTTGTCAATTCGAATCCTCTTAGTGGTCTAAGAGAAATTGCTAGACGAGCTTGAGCTTGAGTTTGACTTTAAGTGTTTAATCCTTGATCAAGACCAGCATCTCTTGGTGTTGGTTAGGCTCATCTTTATGAAATATGTGATGAAATATGTGATGATGGATGGGATGGTCAATAGTATATTTTATTTGAGTGTTCCTTTCCAAAACTGTTAGGCTGTTTTTAAGCCACATTCAGGGATTAACTATCTATATTTTACACAGTGAAAATACGGAGATGATGATGATGATCACTCACTACCTTTGGCCGATAGGGAAGTGTTCAATGACAAAAGGACAGGCTTTCACTCTATTGTGTATACTGTTGTATCATATATCAGTGTGCCTATCTATCTAAACTGCAGGCCTGAGAAATGAGCTGCTTCACATATTATTGTGTGGTGGTTTAACATCAATGCTGATGTGAGGCAGCGGTAGTTTTATAACTCGAACTTCTAATGGCATGTGTATCCATACAGGATATCACTGTTTATGTTTCGAATGGTTTGAAGGAGTCGCCATTGGCGTATCAAAAATAGGATTAAATATGTGCTCTCTCTCTCTCTCTCTCTCTCTCTCTCTTGTGATTCATATCTATAATGTGTCAAATATAGGAGCACAATTTACAATATCAGATTTTTGGATGAATGAGTGGCAATATCAGATTTACATGCGATGCAAACCACTATCACATCAAACGCATAATCACATTCCCGATAAGCTATAGCATCTGACCTGGAAATAGTTTCAATTACTCAGCATCCGTGGCGGGGGGTTGTGTGTTGAAATACAACAAAATGGTAGTCGAAAACAACTGAAATGCTACATGAACCAACCTTGCACGCGTAAAAGGAAGGTCAGATGATATTAATACTTTCTCCGTTCAGGTCATTGTCGCTTCTATCAGAGGTAACGATATATTATAAGTTCAAAGCTCGTTGCATTACTAATATGGGACATTCTTAGGGAGATTTCTGATAACGTTACTCTTCATCCCAATCTTTGAACGCATAGCTTCAACTCCATGTCGACTCATCTCCCTCATAACTTTCATCCTCACGATCTGCTCCTTTGATTGCACCGTTGCTAAGCCCATGCTCCGGTACCTGCAACAATGTCTTATTGTTACAAGCTGTTGTATAGCTTCTAACTCTTCAAGCATTGTTCTTTCAGCAAACACAAAAAGTATTTTGAATATAGTAGAATCTGACCAACAATCAAATTGACATTTCATACAGTCAGTTGCCCACTTTATGATTCTAGAATTCAAAGGAATGAAAATTTTAAGGTGGACTAGCACATCAAGTTTCTGTTACCTATACAGGCATTCATGATTCTGCAACAAAACAAATAAAAGAATATAATTGCATTTAGGCTAAAAAAGATTAAAAATATTACTTTAGATGCGCAGAGCATAGTGGCTAAATGTAACTGGAGTTCTGACTCAAAATCAAATAAAGGTCTCACCAAATACTGAATCCAATTCACAATTAAAGATGAGTTTGCATCACAGGAAAAGGTAAAAACCATTCCTTTGACTACAATTGAATGACGAAAGGATTGCAGCTTAAATAAGAAAATTGTTTTAAGAATAATAATAAAATTGCTGAACGATAACAAGATAGCAGTGAACCTCCAAGGAATATATAGTAAGATATATAATGACATGCCTAAGAAATTATTATTATTATTATTATTATTATTATTATTATTATATATGAATCTCAACTACAATACATGTATATAATACTTCCCTGATACAAATATGACCTCCAATATCTGAACAAATTTTGTTAGCATCAATCCACCCATCACAAAAAGATGATACCAAGTAAAAGTAATGGAGCACGTTCTGTTGAAGCTTCATTCAGTCTGCTTCAAGCCAATTATCTGCTAAAAGTTTTCTTTTAATATTATTTATACATAGTATTTTTTTATTATTTTGAATCGATTATACATATGCAGCTCACAGAATAAAATTCTTTTAGTAGTAGACTAGGCACTTGACCTATTTCACCACATATAAATGTTGATTATATCTAATTTTATCAGTATCCATCCTAATTCCACATTGATTAAAAACAACTAGTACTAGCCTGTTTAAAATATGATTCTTATCAAGACCCATCTAATTATTATTTGTATATATAACCATAAATTAGACTTGTAGCTGACAAATATTTGTATCAATTTTGATCAATTGTGGTTTCAAAATTTAGAAACAGATGCTACCCTTATCCATGTTCATGTCCGCAGATCAGGAAGTGGATATGGACATGGTTTTCTGGTATCCAATCCATATTCGATCCATTTTCACCCATCTCTTTAAAAACTATCAATCTTATTGATCCGTTTGGGGCAATAATTTGGCCTCCGAATGGATCTATGATTTGCGAGAGGATTGATAGTCATTATAAGGCGAGAGGATTTGAAAGAGGAAAAGGAATCTAGATTGCTTCTCAAAGAAAAGGAATTAATCATGCAATTACAAAGAGGCTTCATGTGTTTTCTAGGGCTGCCAAGCCATTTATTTATAGTCGTAGAGGGGGGACTCCCATACCCATAATTAGACTTTGATGACTCCTACTCAGATTTGGACTCCTATCCTCCTAATCAATGAAGTCTTCTCAGTTCAAGTTCAACTTGAATTGGAGTTGGACTTAGAGTTGAATTCAACCGATCATGGACTTGGAGTTGAACTCGGACTTGGTCTTGGCCGAGTGGATTTGAGTTGGGTTGATCGTCCCAAAGCACTTATCATGTATAAGAGAAAAACCCACTTGAAGAAAATCATATAAATATGACGGTCAGGTGGCACATTAAAGGCCAGCTAGGCAAATGGTTAAAAACTAGGAAAATAAGGGAAGACAAAGAACACCAACCATTAAATTTACAAGATCTCTCCTAAATTGAAAGTAGAGAAGACATTTTGATGGAGCCTATCATTTGCTTCACCTAATTCTTTCAGCTATGAAACTTAATACAGAGGAAACAAGACCAGTACCAAAAGAGTAAGCAGATGTAAACAATCTGAGAGTCTGTTTGCTAAGCAAATTCAAATAGTGTTCTCTTGTTTTTCTTCTGATTAAAACAAATCCAGCACATTTATAATATAAACTCTCAAAACAATTCAAACCCAAATATGCTAGGAATTATTTTAACTAACGTTCTTTTGATATTTGTGCTACTATGTATGTAAGTTTATTTGATAGCACCTCGACCTAAATTAGCAAACAGATCCAATCTCCTTAAGCAGATACAGCATGCTCAACTATCATAGAATTAACAGATAAGCATTGTACTGGACAATCAAAGGACGACAGCACACTTGGGAAAAACTGAATCTTAAATTTACCTCTAATACCATTGCCAAACCATCATAGCACAAGTTTATGTATCATAGGAATTAAAGCTTGGTTGGGAAATAAGATTTCTTGTTTGTAAATACTAAATAGCTCCTATTAACCAAATACATAAATTAAGATATAGAAGGCACACATACCTTGAAGCTAATGAAAGAGCTAATGAAGCATCTCTTGTAAGAGATGGCGGTGGTTTTTGACGGTAGTACCGAAGAAATTCCCGAGATCCAAAAGTTCGAACAAGTACCCCATTATCAGTTTTCCGTGAAATGATAAGCTCAGACCCTCCACTCCCAAGCTCCACACTACTACTCATATAATCTGTTGCCACCAATTGCTTACCATCTGCATCCATATAACTACAAGAAAGAACATAACAGTTGGAATGCAAGAGAATTTCAATGTGTAATAAAAAGCAAGTTCCATAGAACGAAAATTCAGATCCATAAAAACTTATTTGAAAAAATGGAACACATTAAATGAAGGAGAGTTTTCAACAATTAAAATCATGCATAAGTTTCATTGACCAAACAAACAGTCACCATTATGTATCTGCAGATTATTTCCTTCAGGATATTTCCTTAGGTAATTTGTTCAGGTTTTGCCTCTTGTCCATGCTAAGCTGCTCATGAATGAGGTTAACAAAAACAGATACCTATGAAGAAAGCACAAGTAGCAAGGAATTCATTATTTCAATTTTTCAAAATTATCTAGTCAAAAGATATCATGAAAGCTTAGTTTGCCTCCCTTAAAACCCTAAATTGGTGTATCTTTTTAATAATGAATTCAAAGAACTCTCTTTAAGTGTGATGCTTGTCCAGGGCAAACATGGATTCCAAAATCAAACAACAGCTCTAAAAGAAATCGAGGTTGCTCTTGCAGCCATGCCCCTTCCAGATCTACATTGATGTTCCAATTTCTAAATATGCTTGCAAACATCTCAAGGAAAAATGATAACAATTTCGAACTATCATAATTCTGTAAATAAAAGAGATCATGAAAACCTAGTCATCCCTTTCTGAAAACGCTAATTTGATTTTTTTTATAAATGAATTCTGGCACACTATTTAAGTGTCATGCTTGCAAAGGCAAACATGGACCTCAAAAGCAACAATAGTTTTAAAAAGTAATAGAAGTTGCTATTACAGCCAAGTTCCTTCCAAATCCATTTTGATGGTTCAATTTCTAAATATGCTTGCAACAGGTCATGGAACAAAGGAAGAACTATTTATTAGTTTAGAATATAAACCTGCTGCTGTAATCATAGAAATTCTCCAAATCCACATCCTCATCATCACCTCCATCTCCATAACGCACCTTGCAATGACCTTTTGCTATCATATGCTTCCTTACAGCCTCCAAGCTTTGAAAAGGATGGCATCTCTCATTGCAGTACAAACACATAAAATCCCTTTTGACCTGATGGAAGAAAAAAGAAGAGGGTATTTCGTTAAGCAAACTTTAAAAACAAGATTTTAACATACAAAATGGGAGTAGAACATCTACCTTAAGACCAACATATGTAAGAAGACCCTTGGGATCCCTCAAATATTCAACATCAGGTATGAAAAACCCATGTTGCTTGTGCATATGGATCATACAGGTTTCTATGTTTTCATGCTTTAGATCACAAATGAAGCAACAAGAAGTATCCAACTCTCCAGCTTCATCAATGAAATCATCTGGCTCAATATCATAAGTAACATTATTTTCACCAACGTGCAAGTTTGACAGGGATTCAGAAGCCATATCCAGCTCATCGTTTGGGTTGACCTCTACCCATTCATCCTCACTCTCTTCACTTTCTTCATCCTCATCTCCTCTAATGGCCTGAGCAACACGAACTGTAGCCTTATTTGATGTTCGACCTGCAAATGGTTTTATAGTGGTAATTCTTGCAGTTGAAGGACCCAACTCTTGTGATGCTCTCATAGTATGAGCTCGTGATTTAAGATGCTGAGCATGAGCCTTTGAACTTCTGTACTCCTTTCCACATAGTGCACATCCATAGAGCATTGGTGTTGCACTCAATTTGTTACATTCTTCAGCTAGAGCTGATTGTCTAGCCTGAAATAACTCTTCCGTTACACCTGGGACCCCTGCAACCTGAGGCATATGACACCCATGTTTATCTTTACTCTGATCTGTATCATCTATAGAGGCTTAATTTTAAATTTTTTTCCATGAAAACCTATGCCACTTAAGCAAAATCTAAAAAGAACAACACATTGATGAAAATTTCCTCATGCCTAGAAAATGTAGCACATGCTGATTATAATGAAGCAAGATATCATAACCGGTAGGTTTGATATTAAAATATGAAATTATTTAAGGATTTCACCGTGTCTTTTCTTGAAATGAATGTATGAAGTATGAACAATGAATATGTCAGGGTTTTCTACAAAATATGTATGGTGAAATGAAACCATAAATTCATACTTCAGTATTGACCATAACAAAACTCCTAATTTGATTTAACACCACACACATAATTTTGTCATTTCAAAATTAAATACCTACCAGATCTATCTATTAAAGAAATTAAATTAATATAAAATTTTCAATCTAGTTAAAATATACCCAACCAATCCTAAAAACTACCTGTATCACAAAGACTAATTCACTCCTTTTTGTACTATCCCATATAAATAAAATAGCATTTAGCACCATGCATTTTTATCAAACAGCAACATCTCAGTTCTTTTTGCCCTGTGATATCCACAATGTACACATGAAAGTCAAAGCTAGTACTGAAAGTATAAAACTACTGCATGAAGCATATGTTTAGAACTGGCAGAAGCACCCAAAACTACAATCACCAAGTACTGCTATACAACAAAAACTTATAGCCCAGACTTGGCATGTTTGATGATGATTTTTTATAAAAAACCTAAAATATCCATGATAAATATGGGGAAAGTCTCTGATATGATTATGGCGTATACAATATTGCATCAAAGAGAAGACTGGTATCTATAAATTTATTATATGATAGTAAACAATGGAATCGAATCATCAATTAATCTTGCAAATAAAAAGTGAGAGAACACGTTAATCATGCTAGCATTTGTCAAACAAACACAGATGAACCTAGTTCTTTTTTATTTCAACCCATATACTGCTCGTAATATATTAACCATCCAAAATATAGCGTCTACGATGTAACAAGTCATAGCTACCCTTGTTTGAGATAATGTCATAGATTCCAATTGGCGATTTCTTTCCTCAAAAGGAAAAATTTTGCTAAATTGATCACATGGCATCATCAAACTCCCAACAGGACTCTGCAGCCTGGAAATTCCAAGTAGTTCTAAAAAGCCCTATTTTCAGAATATCCGAACGAAACTTTCCATTCTCTAGAAGAAACCCAGAAGATGGGAAAACCAAAAGAGATCCAAAAGAAACCCCAATCATCACCAACAAAACTATCTGCCAACGCAGAGACTTAACACAAAGATCACCTTTCTACCAACACATCAAAGAAAAGCCCACCGCCCTAACATAATCAAATAAACAAACATAAGGAGAAAAACATCCTAATATCTTCAAGAAAAGAAAGATTCGAGCATCAAATCGACCCAGGTCGGGACTTACGAAATCTCAAACCCTAGAAGCGAGTTAATCCATCACCTTTCTCTTAAGGTTGTAGCGGTGCCATTCGGATCTGTAGTGAAGCTTCTGCTGCGCCTCGTCGTCGAACCCCTTATTACAAGCGTTGCACATGAGAACCGGCATCTCCCCTCCCCCAAGAGTCGCCCCTGCCCTCTGGTCTATCTACGGCGGCGAACTCGGTCCGGTTCTTATATAGAAGAGCGACCGAGGCGAACAAACACGTGGAGGTCGTCCTTTTTCGTGAGTTACGCGAGCGCTTGCGCAGGCACAGATCGTAAGGAGCAATCGGACGGTCTTAATTAATGAAGCCGGACCTTATTTTTTAAATAAAAACTTATTATTCACAGGCTTTTATTGACAATCCCTTCTTATTGATAATATCTTTATAAAATAATAATAAAAATTTATTTACAGGTTTTTTTTTCGTCCTTCCCCAAACTTCTTATCTCCCTCATTGCTAATGTCATTTGATCTCGCTCATCATCTCTTGATGTCATCTTGCTCATTGCTAATGTAATTTGATTTCGCTCATCACTCCTCGATGTCAAGAAAAAAATTATATATTTATATATATAAATATAATTTAAAAATATTTAAAAATAAATAAAATTATAAATAATAATATGAGACTACAAATAGCAATCTCTATTTTATATTTCTATGAGCTCTAGCATTTACTCAAATTTTGTCTGATCATACGAACAATCTGGCTTAAATTAGATTTAAATTAATTTTTACATTGATTTTTTTATTGAAAATAGAAGAATGACTCAAGATGCTAATCAAACTTATTTTGGATTGATGATAGGAGCTAAGAAATTGCTATTTCAATGGGTGAAATAGATTCTAAGATAAAAATAAAAAGAATTTTGTATAGGTTCAGTTGTATGTTTTAATCTGTCGCTCATGTTTTTGAAATTCCAGAAAACGATGACCTAATAATAAATTTGAATGTGGCATGAATAAAAATGGGAATGGCATTGCTCCAACTTCAACATAATTAGTAATAGACTTTTAAATGTTCGAAAAAAGAAGAAAACATAATAAACCTTCATGAAACAAGGTGAATGTGTGACGAAAATAATATCCATATGACTTGTCTGAAGTGGACATTTTATGTTTTCGAAATGGAGTAATAAAAATTGTTTTAAGTCTTTCACTTTGTGCAAGTTTTATGATTATCATGTTTTTTACAAAATAATATTTATACAACTTCTCTAATATTTTATATTTTTTGAAATATTGCAACGAAAACCAAATATTCTACTTTGTGCAAGTATTATGATTTTTAATTATTTTTTTCTCATGAAGCAACATTCATATTATTTCTTGGTGCCAAAATGTTATCCTATGTTGATATTTTATATTTTTGAAATGATACAATGAAAACCATGTGAACCTTTCATATTATGCAAATTATATTTATTATCATACTTTTCACGATGCAACAATTATGAAATCGACAATTTACGTGGTCGAAATGGTGCCATGAAATACTATACAGACCTTTTACTTTGTGACAATATGTTGTGCTAAGTTAACATTTGACATTTATGATATGACTTCTCTAGTCTTAAAATATTTTCCTAAGTTGATATTTTGTGGTTTCAAAACAGTGTGACAAAAACCATTTGAACCTTCCACTTGGCTCGAGTTTAATAACTATTATATTATTTCATGAGACAACATTCATAACATTTCTCTAGTGTTAAAATATTATATATATAGTCACATTTTATGTTTTTGAAACAATGTGTGCAAGTTCTATATCTCTCATATATTTTTCATATAAGAATATTCATATGACTTCTTTAGTGCTAAATTATTATGTAAGTCAATATTTTATATTTCTTAGATAGTGTAAAGAAAATCATGCAAAAAAATGTTGTGTGAAGTTAGTATTTTACATTTTCGAAATGGTGTAACTAAAGCAATGTATCAACCTTTCATATTGAGCAAGTTTTGTTATTGTCATGTTTTTTTATGAAATAATATTCATATAACTTCTCTAGTACTAAGATATTATCCTAAATATGACATTTTGGATTTTCAAAAAGAGTGTCTGTCAGATTGTTAAGTGTTTATATTTTTATAATATTGGGCTGATAGTCCATATTCAGCCGGGTTAGGAGAACCCATAGCCCACACTTCCTTTTAATCTAACCCTAATTAAAATTAGGAGAGTGTGGTGGCTGCGTTTTAGAAGCAAAAAAAGATTATAAAAAGGCAGCAACGAGTCAGATCTTGTGAGCCACGTGATTCCAAAGAGAAGAAGAAGAACAAGGTAGAAAAGGAAGAGAAATAAATGGAAGAAGACAAGGACAACGTAAAGAGACTGTTCTCAATCATCTAGCAGTATTCTCATCTCAAGTTAGATCAAATCTACAGTAGACTCTTGCTGTGATTACTTGGAGAGGTTTTATATATTGTGGGTAGTGACGTGATCCTTGTATCACAGTTATTCTCTTGTGATTATTGCTAGGGTTTAGGACAAGAGAATGAGATTTGTATATTCATTATTCTCATAGTGGATTATCTTTAGTTTGTCCCGTGGTTTTTACCTTTCACATTGAAGGAGTTTTCCACGTATATCTTGGTGTTCTGTTTGATTGTGCTTCTATTTAATTCTGCTGCATATTATGGTCTTCTAGTATTTGTTCATATACAAAGGTTATTCCTCTTTATATCCCCATCATATAAAACATCGTAAATCTTCTGACTTAGTTGGAGTTTTTTTCTTGTCCATATAACACTTCTCTAGTATTAAAATATTATATAAAATTAAAAACTTATTTTATTTTTTATAAAATAATATTTATACAGGTTTTCTAATGCTAAAATATTATCCTAAATCAAACTTTTTACATCTTCAGGACCTTGTGACAAAAAAATGTGAAAACCTTCTTCCACTTGGTTTATGTTTTATGACTATCATTTTTTTTTATTATATAACATTTATTTATGACTTCTCTAGCATAAAATATCATCATTTTATATTCTTGAAATGGTATGACAAAAATAATATAAACTATCAACTTTATATGCAAGTTTTATGACACTTTTTTTTTTGTATAAAACAATATCCATATAACTTCTCGAATGCTAAAATGTTATCATCCTAAGTTGATATCTTATATTTTTAGATAAAACCGTATGAACCTTCCACTTGGTATAAGTTTTACAACTATTTTTTTATAAAATAATATTTATAAAATATTATGCTATATTGATATTTTATATTTTTTGAAATGGTGCGATGAAAATCATCTCTAGTGCTAATACATTAATATTTTATATTTTGAGACATTTTGACAAAAGTCATGTGAACCCTTTTATGACTCACGTTTTTTTTTTTTTATTTAGTGCTAATGTGATCGATCCTAAGATCGACCGTATACATTTTGTGAAATTATGTGATGAAAATTATGGTATAAGTTTTATGATTGTCATTTTTTTTCATATAATAACATTTAAATAACTGTAAAGTATCTCATGTTTCTCTTTGACGTCGTTACACCCATAATTTCCATTATTGTTCTAAATAATACAAACCAAATACGACAGTAAAACATTTTCATTCATCCAGAAAAATAAATAAATAAAAGAAAAAAACACTATTTTTTTTATTACTTTATTATTGTTATTATTATTATTATTATTGCTTTAGACACAGAAAACAAAGTGGTTTTCACGCTACTAACAGTCTCATCTCTAAAAGGCTTAATTCACAAGTGCATATGTACATTACGTTCATACGCATATCTGTTCAAGTATCGGTACGTACTTCTCGTCACACCAAGGTGGAACACGTGGACGTCGACGGGTCGAAGAGGGCTGGGACTAGGTACTTCCTGCTGTGGGCCCCATGCGCGTTGTAGCTGGCTCCGGTGACGGAGTCCACCGGTAGGTCCCCGGGGTAGCCCGGGTAGGCTCCCTTTGCGTACACCCCGGGGCACGCAGTCGCCGCCTCCAGCGGAGCCTCCTTCGGCCCCTGGAAGAACCCGTCCCCGAATGGGTTGGTGGCGGCGCCGACCAGCATGCTCGCCACGTTGATCACCATTCCGTCCACCCCGACGTCGCCGTTGGGCGCCACCAGCGGCGGTGTCTGCGGCCCGTAGATGGGCTGGTGGAAGGGCCAGGCGCACTGTCCGGGGCACTGCGCGGCCGAGTTCCCCACCCAGACGTAGGCGAAACGGCCGCCGTCCTTCGCCCGTGGCGACGCCGCGTGGGAACCGCACCGGCTCATGCAGAACCGCTCCACGGCCACGTCCTCGGCCGTCAGCACCACGTTGATGGCGTTCCGCGGCGCCCCCCGGGCCGCCAGCTTCGCGATGTCAGCGTCGCGGAGGGATTTGCCGAGGGAGTACCCCGCGTCGACGATCTGCTTTCCGAGTTTGAGTTTGGGCAGCGGCGTCCTGGAGGTGGCGTAGTACTTAGCAAGGCTATTCCACCAGGTGGCAACCGACGGCTCTACGGAGTCCTTGTGGGGGACGAGCGAAAGGGAGGCGAGGAAGTCCGAAACGATGGCCTTTTGTGAAGCCGTAAACTTCCCGTAGAATATGAGGTTGACCGACAGAGGACCAGTGAGCAGAGCCCCCTTGTGGTAGGTCATCGCGAGAGGCTGCTGCTCCACGAGGCCTGCGAGGGTGCTCCCTCCATGGGAGCACTGAAATAGTGCAGCGGCTAACACGAACCCAAGAAGCGCAGAACAACCCGAAGAAGAAGAAGCAGGAGCAGCCATGGCAGTTCGCTGTCTTCTTAGCAGAATATGGTGGTGGGGGGGTTATACCAACGCGATAATGGTTTAGTGATCGAGTGGCAGCACTAAAATATCACGAGCCCCGCGAAAGGCGAAAGCGAGGGCGGGAGGCGAGAGAGTAAAGTGAGCGGGACCGGTGGCCGGCGGTCCTCCCACCACGTCGACGCGTCCCATACGTCGGCTAAGGCGACCGAGGTTTAGCTGCACTACGCGTGGCATCCTCGTTTGACGTAAACGCCACTCAAAGCTGCGCACCGAGTGTTGTCGCTCCCAGCTCTACATGCGTCATTTCAAGCTCGTAACAAAGTGTGGCTCCCAGTCGTCCAAAACAACTATATACCACAAAGCAAAAGTGATGTCGAAGATATGGAGTAAGCGCGAAGTCAAGGCGGCCAACGAGGAGGGAGGAGGTGACGGTCTTATCTCTTCGTGATAAATTCGGAGGTCTCTGCCATGGCGAGCTCGCGTGGGGACGCAGCTGCGGCGACATCCTCCATCCCCTCGTCGCTATCCACTCTCGGTGCGTCTCATCTGGACTACCCTGCGTCATCGTCTGGATTCCCGGAAGGGATGAACGTGTTGCTTCCTTACTGGACGCTGCTGAGGTGGGGCTCAGACGAGCGCAGCTGTAATGCATGCATGTCGGGTAGGTGCATCAACTCTGCCTGCAATGATGACTATGGTTTCTGAGACGTTGTTGTGAGAAGACACGAGTATAGGATGGATTTTGCGCAGGAATCTTACAAGCGGAAGAAATATGCTTGAGAAGAAATTGAAAGGGGCTTTTTTTAGTTCATGGTCAGCAATGCCAGCTCGACAAGTTGACTCACCTGGCAGAATAAACATCTTTGGAGATCGATTTGGCTCCCACGTTTGCATGCCTCTCTGACAGGTCAGCAAATAAATCACCAGGAAATATCACAGGATGAACAGATATGATTAATTACATTCTTATTTCATCGATTATGACACTTTTAGGTATCTCCATAGCTTAATTTTAGATATTTAATATTGGTTAGAAGCTCCATAATAAAAGTTAAATCCGATCTAATTTATAAAATTAAAAATACCAGGTTTAAGGAGATTTTTTTGGTCATGTATAAACCAAATAATATTATGAACAACTTGCAGGGAATCTTTTCTGCCTTCATCTTCGGTTCTTCGAATCACTTGTTTTCATTTCTGATCTTTGTTTTTAGCTATTCCCTTTGCACTCATCATGTCCCAAGTCTGGCCTAACCGAGACTGGGATGGATGCTGTCTGCCTCCTCTAACTTTTATATGATTCATGCTTTTTGTGCTTTTTTGAGATACTAAATGTTTCGAAGCGCTACTTAACTTTTGATTGTACATATGACACACTTATCAATAAAGTATTTTCTTAACTAATTAAATTCTGAGTCATTTGGGTGTGATCATTATTTTTTGCACATGATAATACTCGGATATTTTCATCAATAAAATCGAGAAATAAGATTAAATATTTTATTTTTATAGATATAAAAAAAAATAATATATTTTTCAAAAATAGGAGGATGAAAATATTAAAGTAATTAACGACATAATGCAATATGTAATTAATCCTCATTTGAATGTGCCATCTGGTTTCCGGCAACCCTACTCGAAAAGTCCATGGGCATCGCGGCCCAATCGCGGTCTCCCGACATGACCTGCGCCATTATAAGCACTCGCCACGTCTGATCGTTGAATCGGCCCCGGTTCCACCGTCCCACCGGAATATTAAGTGTAGTCGACTCCTTCCCGGCCTCCACTTTCTCGGCTTCGTCGCCGCCCTCTGCGGCCTCATCCAGACTGCATACACGAGATCCCGGCTAAGAAAACCCCGCCAACCAGTCCTGGCACGCCCGAGGAACTCCGACTACCATATCGCTGGAGATCCCATACTCCTTCGGAAACGACTCCCGCACCGAAAGTGGCACCAGCGGTTATACCATCTTCGCCGGCTTCCTCTGGGTCTTTTCAAGGAAGAGGACTACCCAACCCTCCACCTCCGGCTTCTCGCCGCCTAGGTCGATCTCATGCGGAGGATCCGCTTGTGAGGGATTGATGATTATTCTTCATTCTAGCTGTGGATCTTCTTAGCCGAAGTTGACGCGTAACCAGAGTGTTCTCGACAACTAGTAGATGATGTACTTGGAGTACGTCGTGAGACCGACCTGGAGCAAAGTGAACAGCGGGCTGCCCAAGATGAACAAGTTCGAGGTGTTGAAAATGGTACCAATCATGCAGCATTTCCTCTTTGTATTTGGTATGTATATAATCCTCCTCTTGGCATCAATGTTCTTGAGGTATTTTAGTATGAGAATTTGATTTATTTTGTTCATAATCTTTGGTTAGGCTTTTATTATCATGTCAATAATAAACTGTTTGATGTTTCTCATTCCCCTGTCCATTGTAACTGAACAAAGGGTCTGTGGAAAGATGTAGAAAATGTAAAGATCACAAGAAAATAGAATAGTTAGATTATTCTTAATATGGAAAAAGAATGGTTTAATGAAATATGACAATTGGTGCATGATGGTATAATATAAAGGTGTAAATGGGTTTGATAATATCTATTGGAATTTGTTTTCATATTTGATCGAGGTAAAATATGGTTACACAAATTATGTCCTTGTCCATATTTTATCTATTATTAATCAAAATTCGGATGCAATATGAATATTAATTGAGTATTATTTATATTCAGATATCAGAATGCTTGAATATTTTCCAAACAATTTAGTTGTACATTATCCTCACCACTTCAGAGTTCATCACTTTTTGTATTTCTGGTCAAGCGACAGCCCCTATTCATAAATGGGGCATGAGAAACTATCTAGGTCCCGAAGGCCAACTTTTTCCTTAAATTCCTCAAATTGTTACAAACAATTGTTAGTAGAGAGTAAGAGGATCTGACTCAAACAAGATATAAATAAGAATAATAATCTGTTTGAGTAATGCAACAAGTACGAGCAGTTATTTAACAATTACAAGTAAAACTAATCGTCTTTTATACTCATGTAATGAATAATGGCAACAATGAATATATTGGTTTGTTAGATTTTGTTTATTTTTCCTTTTTGAGCCATGATATACGTTACTATATCATAATTATTGCAATATGCTTTTCATTTTATTTTTGCTTTTTATGACAACACCGAGGGCTACATTGACATGAAAATTCAACCAGTCTTAGGATTATAATTAGAAATTTTAATATGAAACTATTATTTGAAGTACTCCATCATATGTGACCTCTATGAAGTGTTGATGTAATAGGAGTGCATAAAGTTATATGTATATTGAGGACTTATGGAATGTTTAAAAGTGTGTACTTAATTTTAATTTTTGCATTAAGTGAATTTTGATTATAGTTTTCCTTAGTGTGAAACTGGTTGTACTTGATTTTTCATACATATGAATTTATATTAATCTTATTACTTTTTCCTAAGCACTCCTTAAGCAGCTGCTTTGTCCACCTAGGCTTGATCCTTTGAAAGGGTGTTCTGAAAGCAGTTGCTTTCAAATCTTATGCAAAAAGAAAAAATGGATTCATAAATGCTTGTTAATAATATTTTTAATTTACATTGCATCTATATCCACTTTAAATCCAATTTGAGTCCCTAATCATCTAACTTATATATCATACCGGTGTACCGATCAGCTGTCGGTATGGTACGTACCGAGTTGTACCGAGTATACCAACACATGGTACACTAAGGTGTACTGATGTACCACCCGTATCAGTTCTCTATCGGACCGGTACATGCCGCTCGTACCGAGGTATGGTACGGTATTGCAAACCATAATCTGAATCTTTTTTACCCATATCTTTTTCATTGCACATAAAAAAGTGAATACAGGTATAGTTTAATTGATATCCTATTTGTTTAGTGCCATGTTAAAAAAGTGAATACATGTACAGTATAACTAATATCATATTCGTTTAGTGCCATGTATAGTGCTTGCTTTGTTTCTAAAGGTAACCCTAAGTCCAGTGTGACACTAAAAGAAACAACTTGTCCTAAAGTTTCTTTACATAGTTTGATGGTGGGATAATAGAAATTATAGAGTGATGATTCTGGAGCAAGGGTCTCTCTGTGAGAGCAGTGATACGTTGGATCCTAAAACCAGTGTATTGTCCAGTAGTGTTGGTAGGGTTTGAATAGTAAGCTAAGGGTTTATTTAGATTCTAACAAGAAGGTGAATGATGATCAGAATAATTTCTGAAAATGAAATGCATAGCTAGTAATTGACATGGACATTAGGTATGATACAGGTGAAATCAACAAACTTTGACACTTGGATCCTACATTCATCCCAACATACCTGTTTTCACCAACATCAATCAGAATCATTTGAAGTCAGCTGGAATAAGACTAAACTCAGGTGGACTTGATTGGTTTTGATTGATTCTAGTCGATCCTTTGTTGGCAAAGAAGAACAAGCAGCAGCCAAAGACTGGGAGGATGTGAGAGGATGATGAATGGTAAATCAGCTTCTGCCACAGTGCTGATATTGCTGGGAGAGAGGGAAGGATTCAAGTCATGTTAATCATGGAATTGAAGTATGCTGAAAACCAGAACCCCTCTGATTATACATTTTAACAAAATTTTGTCATATGATGAATGTTAGGTTTCAAATATATTGAAAATAGTTAAAATACTTCTAAAATATATGGCTTCAAATTAGAAGTATTAATGTTTTATAAATAAACAGGGACGGCACAAGTTTGTTAAATTTATTTTAACACTAAAATAGTTGTGAAAATTTTAAATTATTCTGTAATGTATCAAATACTTTAAAATTCAAAATATTAATATGATTTTTTTTTTGTTAAAGTACTGCAAAGATAATTCTGGTGACTTTCGTCATTTTTGCAAACAAAGATGATTATTGTGAAGTACTGCAAAGATTGAAGATAGAAAAATAGAAAACACCCAAGCTAGACCAAATACACTCCAAAAAATCATTTCTAGAACTCAAGTTGGATGCTTTTTAACAGCCATCCCCCACCTGAAATTGGGATTCATAGGAGGGCTTGGTGATGAATTTTCTCAGTGCAAGCTTGTTCTTGTTACTACAGGCAGATGGCAAATTCCAATGAAATTCATCACCCAAATAGAAAATCATGAAAGTGACTATAATCTTTTCTTGATGACTGTTCATTAATTGGATAATAAAGCATACATTAATGTTTGTCTTTCTGCATGTTCTCTTATTGTCTGACTGTCAGATATTTGCAGTTACTTTTCAGGAACTTGTAATGATGAGCTACATTAGATGGAACTAAATAGATCTGGTTATTCAAACTGGATCCTTTTTATGTCACAATATCGATTCAAAAAAATTAGCTGTGGGTACATTTATGGCTAAATTGGATAACAATTTAGAAAAAAAACTCTTTATTATGATTTGAAGTTGGTTTTACAATTTTTTTTACTTTTAATTTTGTTATGATGACAATTAGGTCTGCACTAAGGCAAGTTAGCTGCCCAGATCTTAAATTTGAATATGTTCCACCCTGAAACTGTTTTTGCACTGTGCAAGATAGATGCATCCCAGACGTTTAGTAAATCCCTGCTCAGACTTCTCTGCCTTGCATTGGGGTTTTCATAAATTATGAACTGAAACTTCAAATATAAACAGTCTCTCACAGAATTCTGCTTTTTTTTAGTTTCCTACAAATTATTCTAAACTAAATCTTAACCCAATTTGTAAAATTACTTATTTTATGCTTCTTATTCCTTCTAGAGTCTACTGTGCTTGAGAGTCATTAAGTTGTGGTCAATGAACACAGATGGTTCAACATGACTTAGGTTCTTATTACTTTTAATCAAAGTGTGGGTTGACCTAGGTTCAGCATGATTTTAAATTTTATTTGATGAACTTTTCATGATGTATCAGTATCCAATCAATAATTAGCACATCAAACGTATTTTGGTTCATATGCTAATGTGGAACTATTGGTAGCAATTGATGTCCAGAATTTGCACTTATTTTATACAGGGGTATTGCTACTGGCTCATGCTATTAGTTTCTCATTTAATGAAGATATTTTTTTGGACTAATTTAATATTTTACCGAACCAGTAAAAGATTTTTCTAGTGAAATAAAATTTTCCTTGATCTGGTATTTTTATTTATCAAAAGGAATTGTTTTACTTCATATTTGAATTACTTTTAAATTCTTGTAAGGTTCCTGCTGAAATTGATTGTCACTTATGGATGAGTTTAACCAAAATATGAGAATGGAAATTTATAAAATGGATAAAGCATTGAGAAAATTTGTGACTGGCACTGTTGATAAGAGAGCTCCTTAAGTCATGTTGCAGTTATAAAATTGTCACATGCTTGCCCTGTTGATACAGAGAGCTAACTGAGTCATGGTACATTTTGTATTAAAGTTTAAAGCGTCAACCACTTCATGGAAGATGGCAAAAATTTTCTTATATGTTCTGTTTTTCTTATAAGATTATGACAACTCAATCTAGCATGCTAATTGCTAAGAGCCTATCGGTTTGATGCTACTGATAGTTTGGTTACTTTCCTGTTACTTTAGCTAAGTAATGTGGGGAATCACTGTGTTAACAGTACGGCCATCTCAAATGTACATTAGCTCGATGTGATTTTGTGTAGTTTTGACCTGTTTGCTTAGCCTTTACTTTCTTCCGAGAACAGGTCTTGTTCCTTGTTGATGGGCACTGTGCCATAATTTACTGTGATTTTTTATGGTTTCTGTTTATCTACCAACCTTACAGGTTGTAAAATCATCTTCATCAGGCTCATAACAGAGGCTGATGTTCAAACTGCTGTCCAAGTTCTTGAGGAATTTGGTGGTGTTTGAGAAAATTGATCAACGTACTGGCATTAATCTGTCAGATTACTGGTTGATTTGAAGCATCATATCGAGGAACTAATCATACTTTTGTGTTCTTATGTTTTTTTTCTTATGTGCATCTAAAATATTAATTTGACGTTGGTCTATCTTTTTTTCCCCTTACTGTTTCAACCTTATTCACCATTCTTCTTATCCCTAGCTGCTTTTGATTTGTTTGAACTACTACAGGAACGGAATGCCAGATCTAAATTAGAGTTTTTTGGGGACCTTGGTCATGTTTGTAGGGCAACTCCAAGATCTCCTTGCGAAGCCTGTCTGGCTAACAAGCAAAACTAAGCTTTGCATGTGCCAGATAACAACTCGACAGTCACTCCAATTTGTCTTTTCTCGAAGCTGCCAGTGTTGCTAGATGGATTTGGAGTTTTATATTGCAGGCAGAACATGTCAAAACCTTGGTGGACTTGCATACACCCAACATGGAATATTTGATGGGGTTCCTGTCTTTTGGTCGAATCCACTGTAATTGTTCAGATCACCATTTAGATCCCTGAGACCCGTTCTCAGGCAGCCTTGCTTGGTGGATTCTGCACCTGGGGATCTGTAACTCTCATGGGGCTTTGCTCTTCTTTCATTGTGTCAGGGACAGGCATGTATAGTAACATCAAATCTCAGTTCAGTTTCAGTGGTGGGAATCACTGCTGCTGTTTGGTGACTCGAGCACAGTTTCTTGACAGAGCAACAGAGGTAGATCATCAATACATTTACACCGGAGGAACACAGTCGAAGTTAATACCTTCTCGGATTGGTATGCCCAAGCGAATGCTTGCTGAAGCTGGTTAAGGTCACTGGCAACTTTTTTTATGTTGTGTTCTTTTCCTCCGAGCCTTTACTTCCTCGCAATAAATTTACCTTTGCAAGGTTGTGCTCCAGCTGCCTCAATGCACTTGCTGAAGCTGGTTGAGGCCACTTGCAACATATTTTATGTTGTGTTCTTTTCCCCCGAGCCTTTACTTCCTTGCAATAAATTTAACATTGCAGAATTGTGTCCCAGCTGCCTCAATGCACTAGCCTGATTTGCTGAACTGGAGCCGTTGTTCGATCAATGTGGTAATGTTTACTTATACATTTTGTTTAGAATCTAATTGTCGGCACTAGATTTATGTCCTTGGATATACTTTGACATCAAATTTATTTTCATTTTTTTGTGTGTGTTCAAGACAGGTCCTCAGTTACCATCTCTAATGTCATTCTGAATGCTGATAAAGCTTTGCCAGAGACAGGGGAGGTACTTCTGCATCTGTCAGCAGTGGTCCACTTCAATTTGATAGCTCTTGGCTTCATCAACATGGATCAATCGAAACTTTCATCGACACTGTATGGCTTAATTTTTCACAATATAATAACTAAGCAAAGTACTTATGGAGCATAATAATTTTGTCAAATATATTCTTACATATTTGTGTGTTTTTGCATTTATCCTTTTAAGTTTTAGTTTATAATAAAAATATTAAAGAGTCTCGGATGAACGAATTCTCAAGAAAAATCTTTCATTTTAGGTTTTTCTCGGTTGGTAACCCTTTATAGTTTTCCTCATTAACGTTCCATCTTTTTTTGTGTCCCCAAAATGTCTCTGAAAGAACAAACTTAAAAACTATCATCCTTTGTATTAGATTGGTTGGTAAGGTGGATGGTTATGAATAGTATTATCATAATCAGAAAGCTAATTCTTTTTCATGTTGTTCTTAGCTTAATATGAATTTTTATTTTAACCTCGACCAAGGTTGATTAATCATATTTTGTATAGATTTATTGTATCTTTGTTAAGTTGTAGAAAATGCTATAATGTTATTTAAAAATATGAAGTGATGTTTTAGTTGATCAGAAGCATTTTGGGATGAAAAAAAGAAGCCAAAGCACAGAAAATTAAAATGGATGCATCAATTAGGAAAAGAAGCTCAAAATGAGAAAAGAGTATTTTAGGTTAATCAAAATGTGATTTTTTTAAGTATTTAACTCAAGATTTAAATATTTAAGAACATAGACAGTACTTCTAACCTTGAAAGAATCAGTCCAAAAAAATGTACACCACATCATAATGGCATTCCAGGTTGAGACAGAAAGCGCGAGAGGGAGAGGGTAGACATTCCAGAAAGGTTGGTGGGTACAAACGCCTGTGTGATGTGATCTGACACAAGCCAAGCCAAGCTAACCTGATGTCCCACAGGTCGACAACCCCTTCAATGCCCCCAAGGCGCCAACCTACCTCTTTGTTTGCGTGTGCCAAGTGCCGGCCATGGAGCGGAAGGACAGCAGGTGGGAGAGTACCGTGGCTTTGCACTCTGCAGGCCAGTAATGAACTCTTACATTTTGCTACAACGCCTCTTCGTCGTATGGATTCCTCTTGTTTTAGATTACGATGGTTGTAATAATGCCGAAAGTAAGAAGTACAGATGAGCAAGTTTTGTTCCGAGGGGAAGAATATACAGGAGACTTGTTACATGTGGGGTTGGCTATCTCGTCTATTGCTGCGTCTGTGGCTTGAGAAATGCGCATCAACAAGGTTTTTGTTCGGCACCTCTGTATGGCTTCACCCTCAGCTTCTCCGTGGGTTGGGAATCATATCATGAACAGGGGTTGATATCTGAATAACTAACATAACATCGTCTGCATGTGTGATCTACATATATCTCGTAATTTTGAGTTCACTTTTACCCTCTTCTATAGCTTTTTGCCAATTGCTGCAGTTTTTCTGTCTCCTCGGGTTAAGTGAGAGCTTCTCCGCTTTCTCCATCTTCCTGCTTCTGCCTCTTTCCTCTGTCTCTGCTCTCTGGTTCTGCTTCTGCCTCTTTCCTCTGTCTCTGCTCTCTGGTTCCTCTCTTTGATCTTTAATTTTCTCTAATAGCGGCTGATTGCATTGAAAGAGAAAACCCTTCTTTTTGTTCTATGTTAGTACCTCTTTCATCTTCTTGGATTAATTGAAGCAGTCGGCTTTATAGTTCAATCCCCACGAAAAAATATGACATTTAGGAGGTTCTCGTTGTTTATTCTTCATGATTGGATTTGGGCAGCTTCTTTGCTTGATCTGGGTGGAACACTCGCGATTGGGCCTTGATTTATCGATCTCTACTTTTCCTGTTTTTTCTCAATCAGCCATCTGTTCTGTTCATTTAACCGAAGATGTAGCGCGAAAGACTTTTGTTCTTTTTCCCATTTATGTTGTCGTTTTACGCTCAGTTTTCTTGTTTTCTGCTTGTCATCCTATTGTTGTTCTGCGAAGCGAGCGATCGTTCCGGAAAAACTAGTGCTTTGGTCACTACGTGTTTGTTTTCTTGGATGACGAGAAGGTTATCTTTTCTTCACGGATGTCGGTACTCTTTAAGTTTGGGGTTTGTTCTTCAATTAGTCCATCCATTTTCCGTTTTGATCTTGGGAAAGACCAGTCTCTTCATTCCATTCTGGGCAAAATTGTCTCGATTCGCCTGCGCTCATCTTCGTCCTTTTTAGTGCTCAATTGAACCTGTTGTTGGTTTTCTTGCTGGATCTATGTATCATCCGCCACCTTTGCGGGTTTAGTTCACTGGTTCTCGACATTACTTGCAACATTTGATTCAATCCCAGGAGCATCTTATTCCTGCTTTTGTTTGCCAAAATTTGATCATTTCTTCGTGTGATCTAGTTGTTTGTACAGGGATGTAGCCTCCTCTGCTGCGTCGACAGACATGGCCGAGGGCGAGGACGGCGAAGAGAGGGCATGGGAGGAGCTCTTCCCTGATGCCCTGGGCCTCATCTTCCGCAACCTCTCTCTTCAGGAAATCCTCACCGTCATTCCCAGGGTATGCAAATCTTGGGGGCGAGCGGTGTCGGGGCCCTACTGTTGGCAGGAGATCGACATCGAGGAATGGAGCCAGCGGTGCAAGCCGGAGCAACTGGACCAAATGCTTCACATGCTGATTGCTCGAAGCTCTGGCTCCGTCCGCAGGCTCAGCGTCTCTGGCCTCCACACCGAATCCATGTTCTCCTTCATCGCAGACCAGTACGTGAATCTCCCCTGTGCTGCTTCTTCTTTATATGGCTTCAGAATTTTGAGCCTTGGACGAACATATGAAGATCTTGCATGTTTAACTAGTCCTAATTATGGTCATATAGTTTGCAGTGACTAACATTTCTGTGATTAACATTGTGGGGATCTGAATTCTAATCTGCAGTGTCTACATGGTTGGTGCTAATTACATCTAGCTATTGCATCTCGATCACTTGGTGAAATAGTGAGTATCACATCTATCAATGTCACTGCCAATTTTCTGAACTGTTGGTAGTTAGATCCACATGAATAAGATGACTGAAGTTGTGAAATCAAATTTGTGGTTCAATAGCAGTAACAGGAAGAGTATCTGCTGGTGTTGCAGGCCAGACGCTCATTCTTATGTCCACATGAAGTGTGGTTGTCATTTTGAAGTGGCCTTGTTGTTTCAAAAATGTCACTTCTCTCCGTATGGTGCTTTTAGATTTCTGTTATTGATTACTTTGACATAACCTTCATGTTGTTATATGGCAGATGATTTACTCTTTATGAATTAGATGAGAATCAATAGTCAAAATAAAGGTATAAGGTCAGATCTTTAGACTCCCCAAGGAAATAACTATAGTTTACTAGTCTGTGTGATTCTAAATTGGTATTTTTCTTATGGGTCTTACAAGAGCTGGTTTGCTTCCAATTTGGATCATAATGATGAAAGAAACAAAATGGGTAAAATGTAATGGAATAGTTCAAGGTATCTCGAGATAGGCACTTTAGAATCATTATGGTTTGATGTCTGTTATGAACCTTATTGATTTCCTTCTATTTGCTTTTGAATTTTCGTAGTGCTGGATCTCTTCAGAGGTTGGAGCTTCCAAGAAGTGAAATAAGTGACTCGATTGTAGAAATCATTGCTCCAAGACTATCAAATATAACTTTCTTGGATGTCAGCTACTGCAGAAAGATAGGTGCCCGTGCCATTGAAGCATTTGGAAAGCACTGCAAATCTCTCGTTTCCCTGCGGCGTAGGATGCATCCATTAGAGGTTGCGGACAAGGTCTGTCAAGACGATGAGGCATATGCCATTGCCAGATCGATGCCCAAGTTGCACCACTTGGAGATGGCATACCTGCTTTTGACAACACGAGGGGTACTCGAGATCCTCTCGCGGTGCAGGGATCTTGAGTACTTGGACCTAAGGGGCTGTTGGGAAGTGAAGCTAGATGATAAGTACTTGAAGGAGTGGCATTCTGGTTTGAAGGTATTAGGGCCAGACATTATAGACTGCTACGAGCAGAATTGCTGGGACGAGTGCTCAGACTACTCGGATTCTTCAGTATACTCTTGGGAGTTCATGGAAGACGGGGAAGATGTCTACGAGGGGGTAAGTGATAATGATAGCATTTGGGAGGCTGAGCAAGGATTGGAGGGTTTGGAAGTAAGGTTCTATGGAGGTGGCTTTACCGATGCAGTTACTGGGTTCGATTGGCCTCCCTCTCCATGAGCATAATTGGTCACCGGGTTCGATCAGAACAACCGCCACGTTTGGGCTTCTCCAAACTGACTGAAATCTGTGACATAATGATCAAAGAAAATCCATCAGATCCTTGTTTTGAATGTCAAAAGATATGCATGTAGAGGCAAACATGAGTCGTCTATATGACCATGCCGGTCTCTTCTTCTTACTCATAAGGAGCTATATAGTATGAAAGTAGCGGTGCCGTTGAATGAAAATATTCATAAAGATGATTCTAGTTTATCTGATGGACTAAGTCGCCTGCATCAAGCTGTGACAATAATTTGGATTTTTTTTTCTTTTTTCTGAAAGCCACATAACCTGTCTTGAACAAAATATCTGTTCATCCTTACCATCTGTTTATTATTGAGGTCTGTTGCTTGAATAGCTCTTTTTTGCGGTTCAGATCTACATAAAGTTGCAGTCAAATTCAGTATCTTTTAGCCACTGCATGAGACACTTGGATTGAAGAATCTTTGACCATGTCTCTTAGCATCCTTGCTTTCCTCTTGTATCAATCACTTCTGAATCTAGCTTTGAACCCAACTTTGTTTTGCGACTAGGTTATTGCATCCATAATAGCATCTGAAATGGTAGGAGAAAGGATTATGATTAGACATATTGGTGACAACATGAGGAGGAAGATCTAAAATGACTCATTAGAACTTGATTTAACTATAGTAGAAAAAGAAAATTCATCACAAATAGTTAGGGCTTACTGTAACAACACATGCTGAACTGCAATCTTGAAAAAGACAAAAGCTGGCTAGTGCTAGTGCTAAGATTTTTCTTTCTGTGCTCCACAAGCATGATCCTCTAAAGATAGGCACGTAGTTGGGTTGCAAGTGGTCATAGTTTCTTTCAAGAACAGTGAAAGGGTTGATAGCTTCCTGATGGTGTCATATGAACAGCACAATATACATCTAAGGAAGAAATCTAAAGAGAAGAAAACACTGTTGCGTTTGACCAAGTCTAGGTTTTAGGACTTTAGCAATTGCTCCCTCACCTGCCCTCCTTTCTTTTTCCTCACAATCCAAAGCATACTACAACGGCGGTTATATGTCTCTTCCTTCCTTTTTTTTCATTAGAAAAATACGAAAATATGTGTTTTAATGTGTTTATATATATATATATATATATATATATATATATATATATTCACAGGACTGGCCTATCCTCCTGTCGGCTCACGTCAAGATGAAAGGGAGGGGTCAAAAGAAATGGGGCCCCGCGCGGCGTGGAAGAATCTTTTTGGGGTCCGTTTTCTTATGCAAGACGAAGAAACCCTCGACATTGACGAGTACTGCTGCTTGCTATTCGAAAGGTTCGTTTCAATAGTGTGTGAATCGAAACAACACTCGTTCAAAGTGAACCGAATCATTTCCCTCTTTACTCTGCTGTGGTTAGATCAATTCGACGTGAGCTCTCGTCTTTCCTCTTTCCTCTCTCTTGTTTCGTTTGGCCACCGTCGGCTGGCGTAATCTCTTCCTTCTCTGTTTTCTCTTCTTTTCGATTGACACACGCACCATCACCTTCTCTCTACGAAGATCTTCCCCGAAAGACCCATCCCGAAACCCTAACCCCTGTCGAAGAGGAGTTTTCTCTTCCGTCTTCCCCTTCTCTCTTCCAAGTCTTGAACATGCCTTTGCGAGCATTTTATATAAACTGATTTTTGAAATCATGAAAATATTTGTTTAGTAGAAATTTTCATACTTGGATAGGGTAATTTTTTTTTATTTTCATACTCGAGTAGATAGAATGTATAACCATTCTATCTACTCAAGAAAATAAGATCTTTTGATATTTATGGTAATTAACAATAGTCTTACTCATCAAAGGTAATTTGTTTGCAATTCATTATTAGGTTTTCTTTGACAAATCATGAAGGTTAGAAACTTATTTTCCGTTAATATACTCAATTTTTTTTATATTTTTCTTACTGTTAACTTCTCAAAGATCATTAAAAAATAACCTGTTTTTTCCTTATTCTACACGAATTATAATTTTCTTACTGTTAACTTCTCAAACATCATTAAAAATTTATTTTTACGAGCTTTTCACGAGCATCCGTCCATGTCATCCGACGTTCAGGTATAAAAATCGAGCCTCAAGTCAAACACGAGCAAACGAGCAAGAATTCTTCATTCTCTTATTTATATTGTTAATCTTCCTTTTCGTCTCGCTGACTTAAGCATCGGATAGATCGAACTAGGACGAGGACGCTCCCGACGTAGACCTATTGCGTAGGATCCTCGATTTCATCTGAAGACGTAGCCAGGAGGTGGCCCAACAACAAGAACGACCCAACTCTCTAATATAACTCCATCATACGAGGATTAGATTGTCTCGAATGATCAATCTTCCCTGAGCTCTCTTGTTGCACCAACCGTTCGTGTCAACAAGGAGGAATCATCATCAATAGTTTTTGTGTGTTAACATTAGCTAACCCCAAATATAGAATGAAGTCAAAGAAAAAAGATCACTGATTAAAATCAGTGGCATATAAGAACCCGATTCTGATTCTCGAAATATAGTAAAAAGGTATTGATTCATTCATCATCGCAACCATGTTGTGGGTTTAGTTGGCAGTCGTGCTTGGTTCTTGCTATTGCTTTTCGTTGAAGCTTCTTTGCTACCGGTAAAATGACCCTTTCTTGTCTGTCAATTTATGCTAAAGTAGCATGTACATACCCCCACTAAAACAATTTATTATATTTTATTTTGTCTATCTCTTTTCTGCACCCCATAAACGAAGCACAAAAGAAACCATCATGATTAGCAGCAGAATTTAGGTTTGAGTTTGGGCTTCTTATATGATAACCTAAATAATCACTCAACATAAAGTATGTGTGTGTGTGTTGTGTGGACTCCTCCGGATGCACTTTGATACACGATGTAATTTGATCGAGAATTCCTTTGAAGTTAAAGAAATCATTGCATCTGAGTATACCGTCCCAACTTGTCTTGTTTATTGCCCCCGACAAGATGAGCTCACTATAGCATCAGATATGATCAAGAAATGGAACCGCCTTATTTTCTTTTCAAGTTCATTTACATTTTTCTCATTAGGACAAGTGTTAAGGTAAAAGATAAGTTTTTTTTTTTTTTTTTTGCTTTTGACAAGAAATATTAGATGCTGTTTTATTTAATTGTTATCCTTTAGCAATCTCTATTCATATTTAACCTTTAAAATGTAAGCTCAAAATAAATCCTACGGAGACTATGTGTTATGTAGTTAATTTATATTAGTCATTAGAAATTAAAAGCTTAATATCCACATCCCCTTTTTACTATTGATATATCTTTTAAAAAATAATAAAATATTATTTTATTATTTATAGTGTAAGTATTATCGATTTTATTCTTTTTTTTTCTTTTCCATAACCCTATGCTCCTTGTCGATGTTGTTGTCGTCTCATAGTCTCTATCAACGCTAATGCTCCCCTCGCATTTTTTGTTGATGTTGTCATCGATCGTAGCTTCTTTCTCCCTTTCGATGCTCCCCTCGTACTCCCCATCGACATTGTCATCGATCGTTACCCCATGCTCCCTATCAATGCTCCTCTCCCTCCTTTTCAACCCAATCTAAATTCTTTGTCAATACTCCCTCGTTTGGATGCTCATTACCCCCTTGATGTTGTCCCACGAGGAAGAATAATAGAAAGAAAAAGAAGAAGAGGAGATTGATAGTATTTAAGTAAATTTATAAATGGGGTGATCTAGAAATATTAAAAATATAAAATATGATTATAAAGGGTAAAGAGGAGATTGATTGTAAATAGCAATCTCCTAGAAATATATTAAAAAATTTTAAAATAAAAATGATAAATAGTAAAGAGGGAGTTGCAAATAGCATTCTACAATCACTATTGTTAGAAACTTAAATTTACATTAATACCCATTATGATACTAAAATAATTAGAGCTATTTTAGACACTTTAAATTTAATTTAATTTTTTTATATTTTGTAACTCATACAAATAAATGCATGATCAAGGTTATAAATTCTTAACCTAGATTTTCTAGTTGGATGTTGAATGGGTTATTTTAGATACTTTATGTTTTTATATATTTTGTAGCTCAAACATTACATGCTTGATCTTCATTATACATCATCATAAGTTCTCATCCTAAATTTTCTAAACCTCTATTGGAACTAGATTATTAGTCATAAACACCGTAGAGGCTTGGGAGCATAATTTGTGTTATAAGGATTATTAATATCCTTAACAATGGGAATAAATTATGGGTTCAAGATCCAACTACCCTTGGAAATCCAATCAAAGAAAGATCTTAGGTTAAGAGGGAACTTAACTGAAATCTTAGAGAGGATTAGGGGGGGAATATTAGAAACCTTATCAGTAATCACTACTCTGCTATTATTTGGAATGATCCTTCCTCACTTCACAGGGAAACAAACTGCTGTGGGTACTGAGTTAGAGGGAGACAGTGGATGATGTATTACCTTCTTTCACTTGAGTGTCCTCTAAGATGTAATGTAGCAGTAGTCCATGGCCACTCTTATCTGAAGGTGAAACAACACATGTGCCTCTCCTCTATCCACTGCATCCTTTTTATCTCCTACGGTGGTGAAATCGACTGCCTCGCTCATCCTTGAAAGATGGAGATGGAATTGGCCCCCACCATTTTTGTCTGGGAATCTGCATCCCAACTCTGTATCATCCTCATCAATAATGTCATTCACAATAGACCATCTCTCTCTCTCTCTCTCTCTCTCGCTCCTTTTGTTGCGAGGAAGAGAAGCACGGCAACAGAAGATCATCGCCGCTATATCATCATCATCAGCATCGTTTTGTCTTTTGCGGAGTAGATAGCATAGGTTCATTGATCACTCAGAAGTGGGGCCCGGAGGCTCACAAATAATGGGTGCGCAACTGAAGTGGGCCCCATGATGATATGGGCCCACCTGATGGGTGGCAGCAAGAAAGAGAGAGAGAGAGAAAAGAAAAGGCATCCCAAGATTTTTATTTTTAGTCTATTATTATTATTTTTGGGTGCACATCAATGGATGCCAGTCCTCCAAAGCAAGTCGTGCCCATTGGCCGCTTCCCTCTTGTTCTACCATCAATAGTAGACTCCCCCACTGCATTTAACCCCCTCCCTCCCCCATTAACGTGACACTTCGATCTGCTGCACCCCACGAACGACTCCCCCTCCCGCACCGGTCCACCAGCCTCTCGAAAAAATCGTCGTAACCCACCGTGGAATCCCAGCGTCGGCTGCGACTCTTATGCTGAACCCGAGAGGGACGAGACCGGTCGTCCACCCTACCAAAACCTCAAGCTCGCTGAGCCATCTGCAGCTCCACGCGCTCCCCACGATCACCGCCATGCCTCGCCTCTTCACGCTGCTCCTTTTCTCGCTGTCCTCCTTCCTTGGTGCAGACGTCGTCACCCTTGCCGCCACCAACTTGAGCGTGGGGTACTACTCCAAGACGTGCCCGGACGCGGAGCTCGTCGTGCGGGGAGCGATCCAGGCCGCCATGGCCCGCGAGCCCAGGAGCGGCGCGTCCGTCATGAGGCTGCAGTTCCATGACTGCTTTGTGAACGTAGGGTGTCGCGTGATTATGTGCTGGGATTTGCGTTTTCTTCTTCCTTAATCCTTACGGTTTGTGTCGCCGTCCCCAGGGCTGCGACGCGTCGGTGTTGCTCGACGCCACGCCGAACATGCCCGGCGAGAAGCAGGCGTTGTCCAACATCAACTCGCTCCGGTCTTTCGAGGTGATCGACGAGGTCAAGGCCGCGTTGGAGCGGAAGTGCCCGGGGGTCGTCTCCTGCGCTGATATCATCGTCATGGCTGCCAGGGACGCTGTCGTCCTGGTAACGACTATCAGTACACCACCCATTTCATCAAGCTATAAAGAAGAAGAAGAAGAAGAAGAAGAATACTGGGATTAACAAATGTTTTCATGTGATGTACCGATTAACTTATTCCGATCTGTTCCTTTCTGCCTCGTACCAGAGTGGAGGACCCGAGTGGGATGTGCGACTGGGCCGCGAGGACAGCTTAACCGCAAGCCAAGAGGACTCCAACGATATCATGCCCAGTCCCAGAGCCAACGCAACTTCGCTCCTCAACCTCTTCAGCCAATTCAATCTCACTCCTGTCGACTTGGTTGCGCTCTCCGGCTCGCACTCCATCGGGAGAGGCCGCTGCTTCTCCATAGTCTTCAGACTCTACAATCAGTCCGGCACAGGCAGGCCTGACCCCAACATGGACCCAGAATACCGAGAGAAGCTGGATGAGCTGTGCCCGATAGGTGGCGACGGCAACGTGACCGGCGGCCTCGACGCCACGCCTACGGTGTTCGATAACCAGTACTTCAAAGACCTGGTGCAACTGAGGGGCTTCCTCAACTCGGATCAAACACTCTATTCTGGGTGCGAGAGGACCAAGCAAGTGGTCGAAAAGTTCAGCAAGGATCAAGGTGCCTTCTTTCGTGCCTTCGTCGACGGGATGATCAGGATGGGGGAGCTGCAGTCAGAACGAAGGGGCGAGATTCGGCGTAATTGTCGAGTGGTCAATGCTGCCTTGTCAGAATTCTGATGGGAGAAGACAGATTTTTGGACTCTGTGCTGCTTAGTATCTTATCTTTGTAATTATCATATCGAAATCCTTGTCCATGAAAAGAGTAAAGTTCGTGAGGGGGGGGGGGGGCTTTCGATCTTTTCTTCTTGTTTGTTCCTCCTTCCACCTTTAAAGATCTTGACCAACCTGAAAATTTCTGGATGCGAACGAAGCCATTTACTGATCTACCATGTTCGAAGAAATCCTGTTGGTGGCAGCACAAGCATCGAGCAGATCACAGAAGTTCATCAGCTGCTCGCGATGCTGATGGCCACATTGAAGGGAACCACTGGTGGAATCCATGCCAAAACAGAGAGGCACGAGAAGTGTGATGCACACAGCAACAGCAAGTTGCCATCTGAGAGAAATGACAAATTACTCTGTATCGAAATCTACTGCCATTGCTGATGGATCGGGAAGTGGGATGCTCAGAACCGCTACAATCCAAGAATTCATGGACTCTTATGCACACATTCATTGACATCACCTGTTCTAAATATAGGACCTCATGCTGTAAATTAATATCTAATTTCTGGAAGCTTAAGACAAATCTACATGCTGTATAGCTTCTCTTTCTTTAAGAGCAGCCTAGACAAGAATAAGTTTAGGAGAATTTTATGAGGTTTCTTAGGGTCTAACTTCCATCTCACAGAACCACAATTCTTGATGTTTATTTTTCTTTCAATCAATATAATTAATTTCCATAGAAATTGAACAGTTCTACAGAATGGTCCAATTTGTGGCATGTGAAGGAATTCAAGACCCATATGAGAATAATTAAGACCTATTAGTCTAAAATCTAGAATTGTGCACCTGTGTCTTAAAAAATAACAGCGGGGTCCACCTAAACATATAAATGTCATCTATTGTCCTCCAGATTTGGGCTAATTATATATTATTGGTTTAATTAGTTATCTTTATTATTTTGATCGATATAATTTTAAAAATTATATTTAGATTTCTATATTTATGAAATTAAAATATTTAATAATATTTATCTTATGTCATCGACTCTATTAACAAAAATATCGTAAGGTTTACCACTAAGTACATGTTAACTTTGTCTCACTTCAATTTATTACTGAACACATATGATATTTCAATTAATATTTAAAGATCGAAATGCTAAAGGTATATAATTAGAGGAGATAATATGAAATAAGTTGAATATATCAATTAACTTAATTAGTAAAGATATTAACAGTTTATCATAAGGTTTAAATTCAAATTTTACTTCTATTATTTATTTTAACTATTTGGAATTAGGGTTTACATGCAACCCAAAAATTTACTGGGTGTGTGGACACGAAAAGAAGAAAGAATATGTTTGACTACTAGAAAAAGGAAGTCAAGAATTTGTTTGGATCATATACTGTGATGCATGAATGAAGAATGAGCCTATAAGTGGTTCAAATGGTTAAAATATTCTCATCTGATTTCATATCTATCACACTCAGGATAAGAACGAAGCGGAACGAGACTTGAAACCCTAGGAGCTCCGAAGAAAGAACCACAAGCTCAGCCAAGTTTGCACGTCCACGCATGTTTCTGATGACAGATCTACAGGTGATTCAGTGTGTTTGGAGGAGGGACGGATAGTATGGCCCAAACACTTGGGCGAAATTGTCAACGTCTTATGCAAGCTGTGTGTACCATGTTTGACCGAGAAAGTAGTCAACGAGCAGCTGGACATGTAATTTTTGTACTTGGAATTGTTTTCTTTTATGTTCAAATGTGGATACTAAAAACATTAGCATACATGTTCGATAACCATAACAAGATCTGAATACTAAAATCTTATATGGTGTATGTTAGTGTAAACAACCTGGAGCCGTGGCCTCGGGACCGACGTGGCTTGGTTCGGATCCGAAAGGCGGGATCTCCCCGGTGCGGCCCTCGGGTTCGCCGAGGGGGTCGGCCGCGGTGGTCCGATGGGGACGGGGTCGGTCGACTCCGCCGGAGGGGGCTCCTCGGCTGGGCGCGCGCTCCGTCTGTAGTCCTGCACACAGGTCGGGTCGGGACGCTCGACCCGACCCCTCCGACGATCAAGTGGTGGAGGGGGTAGAAAGAAGAAGAGTTTGAGGTGTCTCCCTGGTGTGTTCTTTCCTCCGTCCTCCTCTCCCCCCTCTGCTCGTTCAGAGTGCGAGGGTATTTCTAGGGAGGCTTACTGTTTCCTGATGTGCCCGCTTGCAGGGGGCAGGCTGATTGCGTCTGACATTGGTTTGGCGTGGCGTGAAGAACCGAGCCTGAGCAGGTGTTAATGTGTCTCGGCTTGTGTTCCGGTTCGTTTGACCAGGTGTCGTCGTGTCGTCCGAGGCGTGAGGCATCATCTGACGTCAGTCGGGTCTTATCATAATTACTATCCTCATCAGTGTAGGTTGTACAATCTGGATTGTTTTTTACTAAAAAAAAATATATATATTAAATAACAAAGGTGATGCTTATAATACGATCTAATCGAAAAATATATTATGATTCTTATATGAACATATTTTTAATGAAAAAAATAAGCGGTGGAAACAAGATTTGAACTATGAGCCTTGCAATATTATCAACTAGACTAGCTAGCATCATCAATATCTAATTTAGTTATACGTTAATATGATATAAAATTCAAATTGGATAAAATATTTGTCATACTTATAATTTTTTCGATGCGACGAAAAATGTATCAAATGTTTAATTAGTAGGTAAACCATATTTAGGTTAGATGTTACTCACTCCTTACACCATAGAGAGGCAGAGAATAATTTGGACCAAATCATATGGCTATAAACTTATAATTTATCCATATTAAATAAAAAAAAATTCTGTTCCTTACTTCCATCAAAATTTTGGCATTAACTTTCGACCATTTCTGTAGTCGAAGCAAAGGAAGAGACAAAAATCTCTCCCACTTTCCAATAATTTAAATACTTCATGCTCATATCCCACCAAATAGATTTCTTGGTTGCCAAAACTTATCGACCATTTTGCAATATAAAGTATGAAATTAAACATCTCGAAACTAGACACATAGAACTTGGTGAAATCGTATGTCAAAGTGCCAATTAAAGATGACAAAGTACTCATTAGAAATGGCATATTAGTATCAAGGTATGTTGTACTTCGAGCACTGTTATAATATGAAAAAAAAATAAAAAAAATATTCGGTACGTCCTGATGTACCACTCGATACATCGGTACCATATCGTACAGAGCCCGGGTTGAAACGTCGGTACGATACGATACAGCGAACCTTGATTAGCATGATGTTCAAAGGAAATATTTTTTTATTAAATCACTTAATATTTTGTAATTGATGACAAAAACAACTACAGAAATAACAATATATAAAGCAACATTTATGTTTTCATTCGATACTTACTATATTCCTTCCTTTTTTTTTACAAAATGATAAGGGATGAAAAATAAAATTTGATCGGAAGATCTTGCTATCAATAACGAAAGCCTCAATCAACTAGACTAGTTGACATCTTCAAATGAGTCACCATCAATCCATTATTTTATGTGTAAATTTATCACCACTTAATCTAGTCTTTTACACCATCACTAAACTAATATTTTAAATATAACTTTATCAGATAAGATTCTCACCCTTAACCTTTGGTACATGGGTGTAGTATACCACTATCGATTGATATTTTTGGTGTAAATATTTTCAAATAGGGTTTTCAACTCTTAATTTTTTTATTACTCTGATGCACCATCATCAAATCAATATTTTAAGTATAAAATTTATTTGATAAATTTTTTTAGGTTTCTTATGTCAGTTATAAAGAAACCTCAATAATGTTATTCGTTCTTTACCTTAACTCAATTATCTCAAAAAGCTAAATTACAGTTGAACATGGCCTAACCTCTTTAAGTTAGACTACTTCTCCTTAAGTCGATTATATCATCAATATAGTCACACTCTTAGGCTAGTTCATATTCTTGAAGATGATTCGATCCTTAAGTTAGTCGTATCCTCAAAACAACTACATCTTTTAAGATGATTATATCCTTGGTCGTATCCTTAAAATGACTACATTACTCAACAGAAATATTTCTTTAAGTTAATCTTAATCTTATTTTAAGGAAATCATATCATTCAAGATGGTCAAAGTCAACCATGTCTTGAAGAAGGTCATATCCTTTAAGTTGGTCATATCTTTAATTTTATCATATCCTTCTATATGATTTTATCCTAAGTTGACCATATCCCCAAGTTTGTATCTTTGAAACAATCATCTTCAAGTTGGTCATGCCCTCATGTAGGCATCCTTAAGATTACCACATCCCCAAGTTGGTGGCATGCCTAAGTTGGTCACACCTAGAACAACTCTCTTAAGGGAAAAGAAATGCCCAATCCACTCTCATAAAAATTATCTAATCCATTCTTCTCAATAAAAAATACCCAAAAATGCTTGTCCACTCTCAAAATGCATGATACTAAGTGAAAAGGCCAACACTCTTAATGTCTTTTAATTAGAAAAAATGTAAGACATTCATCTTTAACATGATGCATCCATGTAGGAAAATAAAAAATTTAAAATATTTGAAATGGCAAATAAATCCTTCTTGTGTGACATCTACGTAAACATAAGCATCAAATTACCTAACACACCCAAAATATCCCTTTATGCATGTTGTATCTAATCAAGATAAAAAGCATGCATCCGACAATATTGATGAGACAAGAAATTTCTTTTACATGATGCATCACCATGTAATAACCCAGAAAATTATTATCAAGGTCTCAAGATAGAAATTGTAATAAGCCATTATGAAGCTTACTTAGCTTAAATATGATAAAGTATCGATTAGGCGTTGTGTAGAGAGTACATGTATAAGATGGTAAGAAGTTGATCCTCCATATTATCTCCTTCTATTGTCCGAGATTGATATATATATATATGTTGTGGCTCGGGTATGCGGGTTAACGGATCCGTCGGACATCTCCGCGTTTGGCCCCACCGTATGCAAACCCGCATGTTTGCGAATTCTTCGTGTCCCGGCATGTCTTACGGAAGTCACGACTGTGGTATTGGCGGACACTCGGAAAGGACGTCATCCTGACACTAGGAAACCGCGCCACGTGTCCTCGTTAGAGTGTCGTGCACCGGTGCTCGCTTCGCCACCGCCGTCTTCGACGGCGTCTCGAACCATGCTCGGGCCAACCAACAAGGATGCTTTTCTCCACGGGCCGTGGCTTCACCCGTTTACGTACCTGCCATCTAATCGAATAAAAGCACGAAGCTTTCTGTCACCCATGTGGATGACCACCTCCAATCACCAGGCAGGTATCCGAGTGGCTATTTGACTTGTTGCCTCTTTAAGATAGGATCTGGTCGCACGTGAGTGCCGCGTGGTCTCGAGCAATCTCGGTTCTTCTCTTCTCCCTTATCCCTCCTGCGTCCTCTCCCCCACTCCCTATAAATATAAAGGACATTACGCTCATGCCATTATGATCCTCACAGCTCCTTCTTGATTCGTGCGTTCTTCATCATCCACGCGCTGCCGTCTTACCTGCCGGCATTTGGATCGAACCAGGCAGCGGCGCGGCCCCCTAAAAGAGGTATTATCCCTTTTTTGGTCTGACGTCGCGGGTCGGAAGGGCTGGAGATGTTTAGATCCTTGATTTTTGGAGTTTTGTTCTTGATTTCGTGGAATTTGATGGATTTTGAATGGATTGTGGAGCCAGACTTGACAATTTGGTTTCCAGGACGAGGTAAAGGTCGGGATGGCTTCTCTCGCTTCTTCTTCTGTCGTTGGACTCCGTCGCCCTCAGTAAGATCTGCTCCTCTCTCTCCTCTTTTTGCGCTCTCTGAACTGTTTATGTTTTTTGGTCTATTAATCCATCATCTTTCAAGTATTGTTTGAATTATCAATAAATTCCATGAAAGGGGGAAAGAAGAAAATTCTTCTCCAATATTTCTAGGTTGCCAATGAAAGAAGGCGATTCATGGACGATGAAGTTTAGAAGATGGAAAGCTTTTGCAATGATATAATTTTGACCAATCACTAATGCTGTTGCCGGCAGCTTTCCGTTAATCTCTTTTAACAACATATCTACCACTATCAATTATACTGGGTTAGTCTTAACCCGATTCTTTGGGAAGAGATTAAGGCATATGGACAAAGTAGTAAGAATATTTTAGTTCTGATTTGTGAAAGCAACTTAATGTTTGCTGCTCTTGCATGTGTAGTAATTTTTTTGGCTTCTTGTAACTTTGCACTTTATATCCAGCTAGCGGACAATGCTAGGGGATCCTTGTGAAAGGTAAAATCTTTGGTTATAAAATAAAGTCATAGGTGATGTATGTATATCTCGAATTCATGATATTAAGCACAATCTATTGTGTCTGATCAAACATTTCTTTCAAGTTTTATAATATTAGAATATTATAAAACTTCATGATTCCTAAAGCATATTCTAGAACAATCGCTACTTCATGATTCCTAAATCATATTCTTTGACTTTCACTATCTTTTCACTTTGCACTATCTGTATTTAACTTAATTATCTGGTCCGAGTATTGATTTGGTAAAAAAACAATGAATAATTCATTATAAGACACATTAATGGTCTAGGCCAGCTTCTATGCATACCTCTCATTGTGTTGACTCCAGTTGCTGTGGGTACAAACAGACAGTGAAGCACCTCTCTCTCTTCTCAAAAAAAGAAAAAATGTGTAGCAGAAATCACAAAACAACAAGATAATTGGTAGGTTGGAGATTGTAATAATATATGCAGTCCAAGTGCAAAATCAGTTGCGCCACCTGGATTCTCTTTTTTGGAGTTCTTTATTGAAATTCTTATATGGAATAGAAAAATTGTAGGTCAATTTCATGAAGCAAAACAATGAGCTTACTTCAATTGTGGAACACTATTCTTTATTTTGTTTCTTGACTGTTAACAGGGTTCATTTCTTTTCAAGAGGATTCATCTCTTTTAAAGGGCTGTGTTATAAAGCATTTGTGGTAAATCAGAGGATTTCGAATTTTACATCAACTGGTTTCGGGAAAGCTGTATGTTTTTCTTTAAAAGAAGATGATAGATTTATAGCTGTACCAAGGTCAAGTGAAAGTGATATTCTACTAGGAGAAAGTGCTGTCGTGGAACAGGATAATGCAACTGTTAATTCTATGGTTCAAGCAGATGCAGTAGCCCTTGGAACAATGACAGCCGATATGGCTTCAGTTCCTGATGACTTTTCTATTGACAATGATGAGAACGATTTAGATTGTCCTACAGAAGGGTTCTCCTGTATCTCAGAGGCCATCAAGGACATCCGTCAAGGCAAGGTTTGTTTTGATTGATCATATTGATCTTTTTTCTCTTAATTCATTTGATTAATTTCTTTCCCTTATGTTCCATGTTTTTGCAGTTTGTGATTGTAGTCGATGATGAAGACAGAGAAAATGAGGGAGATCTTATAATGGCTGCATCTTTGGTAACGCCAGAGGCCATGGCTTTTGTAGTCAAGCATGGGACGGGAATTGTATGTGTGAGCATGAAAGCAGAAGACCTTGAAAGGTTAGAGCTTCCTCTCATGGTGTCAAATAAAGAAAATGAGGAGAAACTGTGCACAGCATTCACGGTCTCAGTGGTATGTTTCTTATCTTTGTTTTGATAGTTAATGGTTCTTCTCAGCAGTAAGGATCAAATAATGATAAGAAGGGACATCTTGCAAAAACAAATATCAATTAGAGCTTGCTACGAGGACATCTTATAATATTATGATAACCTCCAGCTTTAGTCTCTTAATAACTAAATATAAGGGAGGCTTATTGACTGCCTCTGACATATATAATAATTGAAGGAGTCAGATACACCTCTCATTTGAAAACTAAGGATAAAGTATATTGGTTTTAAAAGTTTGAAGCATTCCCTGCTCTTGATCTCTCTAGTTGGCAAGTTGCGGCATCATTACTCTGTCTAGATCGCAGCATAAAACTTGTAGTATTGTCCTTCAGTTTTGTTTTCAAAATATATGAAGTGCATCTGGTTTTCTATTGTTCCAATTGATTGTTTATCTTTTCTCATTCAACCAGTGTTCTGTATAGCTAAAAGCCTGATTCAGGTTTCTGAAGCATCTGTCTGGTTGGTTAATAGGTTATATTCATACTTTAAACATTTAATTCCTGCTGTCAACTACTTTTTATTTGCTTATATTGGTTGGCTCTTGATATATAAGTTCCAGTTACGTATGATTTTTGTTTTGGTTCATTACAATTATAATGTTTGTATAACTTGTTGTCTTCAGGATGCCAAACATGGTACAACCACTGGTGTGTCTGCTAGAGATAGAGCACAGACGGTTATGATGCTTGCGTCACCTGATTCAAAGCCTGCAGACTTTAATCGTCCTGGCCATATTTTTCCGTTGAAGTACAGGGAGGGTGGTGTTTTAAAAAGAGCTGGACATACGGAAGCATCAGTTGACCTGGCTATTCTGGCTGGATTACCCCCTGTTGGAGTTCTATGTGAGATCGTTGATGATGATGATGGTTCCATGGCTCGGTTACCAAAGCTACGTGAATTTGCCAAGGAGGAGAATTTAAAAATAATCTCAATTGCAGATTTGATCAGGTATGATACCTGCTTATCTCTTATAAGATATCACTAACCATGGGAGTTGCACTTTATTGTGAATACACAAACAGCAAAGATAATTGTACTTCATTTTAGGTCAATGTTGGTAAGAAACTGACATTTTAGGTCCATGCTATGAGGGCACAAACCTTACGAAACCATGCTGTGTATTATGAACCATCATAGACAAATGTGCATGTTAATATGCCCACTCTTTATATGCACCAATTCTTTTGTCTGTTGAGCAGTTCAAACTTGTATAGTCTATACATGTTTCTATTTGCTGCTGTTTTCTAAATTATGAAATTAGCTTTAAATTATAAATGCTTTCGATAAGTAAGTATAGAAAATAACTTTGAGCATTTATTTGTCAACCTTTCTGTTTATCATTTCCAAATGGATTCTAGTAAATACTAGGTACTTCTTGCTGTGCCTTACCATTTTTCTGTTCCTTGTAGCACACATGCTAGGCCTGTACATGGCCATTTTTGTTGCTTACATGGTATGCAATCGACATTTGGCAATATATGCGGCTCTATATCGTTCAGTACTTCACTTGCATTATGCACTGCAATGTGCAGCATATTGTGGTCAAATCTTTGAGCCCTTTTCTGTTAAATTGTACAATGGGCATGTTATGCATTAATGATATATTTTACTAGTTCGGTATACTTCAAATCTGTGACTGGCACTTAAATCTTAATTTCTTCCCATGCTAAATTACTTGACTGGATCTGTCTTGAGATATCCCTTGCACTTATCCATTTTGTTTTTTATTCAATTTTTCATTACTTTCTTTTTGATAAATAGGATTCATAGGCAATATACATCATATTCATTACTTAGTATACTTACCCAATTTTACCTTGCCTGGTTCCAACTGTTCTCTTCTTTATCATACTTACAATCTTTTTGCTTATGTGTCATTCAACAATTTTCCCATCCTCCTTTAGGGATCCCTAATCTTGCTTCTTATCCTTCGAAGGACATTGTGTTAAAAAAAATTTGAATCTAGATATGTCTTGAAAAGGAACTATTTATTTGATGAGCAATTTTTTCCCTTTATTCCAAAAAAAAAATTTATTGTTGAACAAGTAAATACCAAATTATGGCATATACTGTCAGAAAATGAAAACATGAATACAAATTACAAGCCTCAATGCATACAAATTACAAGTAGTCACAATGTCCCATTATCTGGAATCAACTACATGGATTTTTTCCTGAAATTTAGCTTTGACAAGACAATATCTCTAGTTAAATTTCTTTTTATTATTTCCTCTAAAGTTTTCTTTGGTCTCTCCATCTCTCCTCACACCACTAATACAAATTAACTCCATTTGTTGTATTATAGCATCAATATATCTTTAAAATATTTGGTTTGATTGAATTTGTCTGATCATAGCATCAACACATGTATTTGTATGTTCCATAAAAAAAATTATCATAGATGACAAGCTAAAATCAGTAAAAATAATTTACTTTGTCATGTGTTTAGTATTTTCTGAGAATCATTTTCAATCTGGTTTAGATATACATACTTGTTGGTCACCTATTTGTTCTGACTCTAGTTGCTTCAATATTCTTTGTTGTTTGCCTTTTCCCATGGATTGAATTTTGTGGTAATTTTGAGTTCTGACCATTAGATAATATGACAGATATAGGAGGAAAAGAGATAAGTTAGTTGAACGTGCTTCCATTGCACGGTTACCCTTAAAGTGGGGTTCTGTTCAGGCCTACTGCTATCGATCATTGCTTGACGGAATGGAGCATATTGCCATGGTTAAAGTAAGTGTCATTTTCAATATAATTTTAGCAACACTTTTGTTTTTGTTGCTATTCGTGCTACTTCTCGAAATATTAAAATGGAATATATTTGGAGCTGAACGTTTTAAATCTTCAGACGATACTGAATGATCATTTGCTCATCTTTTTGGTGCCTATGTTTCACTATTTGTCCAAACATGTTACATTTTTCAAACTTTATTGTGTTATTTAAATACTTCAAATCCAATTTAAACAGGGAGATATTGGGGATGGCCAGGATATCCTGGTAAGAGTCCATTCTGAGTGCCTCACTGGCGACATATTTGGATCTTCTAGATGTGACTGTGGCAGTCAACTTTCATTGGCTATGGAAATGATTGAAAATGCTGGCAGAGGTGTGTTGGTTTACCTTCGTGGACATGAAGGAAGGGGCATTGGTCTTGGTCACAAGCTTCGTGCTTACAACCTACAGGATGACGGGCGCGACACAGTGGAAGCTAATGAGGAGCTCGGATTGCCTGTAGATTCACGAGAATATGGCATAGGCGCACAGGTAAAGCATAGAATATATGCCAAGTTTCTAGCGTGATACTTTTATTGATGGTAACATGGATCATAAACAATCTGTAATAGTCAGGGCTTAGAAGCTTCATTACATGTCCTCCGAATTTTTAAACAAGTACTACATAAGTGCATACCCCATACTTTTGAGATCTATGGAGTGCTTCTGAAATTCACATCATTTACTTGTTTACTATAATGGTGTTTGTCATATTACCACCTTGGTGTACTATCTAATATTTGGCAGTATGGTTGATGACCTTGTTTTCATTTTTGGTACACCTAAAAAGCAGCATTTTGTTCCTATTCTTGCTTACATTATGAATGCCTTTTTAATTTTTACTTCTATTGTCTGCCATGTCTAGTGAATGTGTTCTGAAATATCTTATATATGAAAGGTTACTCTCTAATTCTACATGCCTTCCGTCATTCCTATCTTTTACCTATGAACATTTAGACTAGTACCTAATGTTTTGCATCTATTTGTTCAGTATTTTCTAAAGGAATTCCATTGTAGCAACATATGCATATTTTATATGGCTGATTTTGTCTGAGGCCTGGCTGTACTAATGGCAATCTGTCATCAAGCTCCACATTGATTTCTGCTGTGTAAGCTTCACTTATGGATTTGACATTCAAGTTGTCTATCAAGAGGATTTGCTTTATACACCCATTTTATCGAAGATCCACTTAAACATCGACCTGCATAAGTATATCAAATGTCTTTTTTTTTGTCAACTTCTCTTCCTTTTGATGTAGTCATATTACCCTTTTAAAACCTTGTCACCTATAATTACTAAAAAAATATGACATAATTGTGAGTGTTCGACTGAGTGTCTGAAAAAGTTGGATTTTGAAACACTTGTCATCCATGGCTAACTTTTTCGTTTTGTGCAGATATTACGAGACCTAGGTGTTCGAACAATGAAACTGATGACTAACAATCCTGCCAAGTATGGTGGACTGAAAGGCTATGGATTGAGCATCGTCGGTAGGGTTCCCTTGCTAACTCCAATCACAAAGGAGAATATAAGATACTTGGAGACAAAAAGAACAAAAATGGGTCATATATATGGATCGGAATTCAATGGTAATCTTACTAGTTTCATCATAGGTAATGTAACCAACGAATCGGATCCGGCTTCTTAATATGCATTTGTCGCACGAGAAGTTGAAATAATTATGCTTAACCAGCATAATTGTGGTGATTGTTTCCTGATATTACTGTCTTGTTATGTTTGGAGTTGCAGGTGTTGACTCGAGATAATTTGCAACCTTATTGAACTGAGTTGTTCTTAATAAATCCGTCATTGAGTCATGCAGTTGTTTGCAACCTAAGCTACTGTTTCGGTCATAGCGTGTTATTAATGTGAAATCCTCTCTTCTTCATTTTCAATGTATTCAAATGATTTGAATACGTGGCCATTTTTGTATTATAGTTTTCTCATCATATATCAATTGCACATTATTATATACAATGAAACTACTATGATTAGACGTCAATAAGATCGTGATCATATTATTAAATGGCCATACAATGTATAAAATCCATGCATTGTATATATAGTACATATAGCAAAATTTAGACGAATGGTATTCGCTTTTCATAATTATAATTCAATATAATCTTGATTAATAATTCAATAATGGGTTCGAACCTGATTTTCTATTTTTTTTTCTTTTATTTTTATTTTTTGAACTTTTGCTGATTTCAAAGAGGATCTTATTATGAAATGACAATATCAGTGTACCCCTTTGCTTTTTTATTTTTTTTGCCCTTTTTCAATTTCCTCTTTTATTTTTATCTGTCTCTTATTCTTCAGCCTTTTTTTTTTTGTTTTCTATGTTTCAATTGAAGAGTTGCAAAATTAAAAGATAGACAAGGTGGGTATTTTCGTTTAGGTTTCTTGGTCAACGTAGGAGTTTTTATAATAATCAAAGTCAAAGTCTTAAGTTTATCTATCTATAAATAAAATATCATGTAATGTGTTATATACACATTATGGTTTTTTTGTTTTAAAATACCTCCTCAATTTTCCTCTGTTATACTCTATAATTTCTCGAGGAGATAGATCGAGAGAGATCAACTCACCCCAAGACCGAGTGCAAAGCCAAGAGAAATAAATGCTTCCAATACCTATTTCATAGAAAGAAAGAAATGTTCCAAATACCTATCTTATCCCTACTCAAGAGAGAGAAAGAGAGAAACTTTCCATCTTCGATCTCTCAGACTGCGATATTAATAAAATGATTGCATGATGGCACATTCTTGAATAAGAAAAGTTCAAGCTTCCTTCTTCAACTTGCAAATTAGGGGCATACTTTGCTATTGGCATCCCCCCCACAACTATAACATATCATATACATCAGCATGAAATGTTTATGAATACAAACCTAATATTATGTACAGTGACGATTGATGATGATTGCAGAGAGACATTTTTCTGCACCTGACAAATTGGGGCCACAGGGTTGCTTATGGCATTCGGTGCAACTTGCACAAATCATTTACGGCATGAGAAGTCTATGCACACAAACCCAATGATATGTACAGAAATTGAGGATCGATGGTGATTGCATAATGGATCATTTCTGAATATTAATGCCTTTGGCAGCTAGCTACTGCTTTTGGCTGATGGGTTGGTCTTTGCCTTCCTGTTCTTGGATTTCCTTCTCTATTTCTTCTCCTTTGTCAATGATGGGCTCAATAATTGCATCCACCTCTGCCTTTATATGATCAACCTGATACAGCAAAGGGCAAAAAGAAAAGGCATTACAGCAATTAGCATCATTCATCTACACTCAGAAAGCTTTTTTTCTTTTCTCTCACAAACTACACAGATTTGTTTGCCGATTAGTCTATTGTAAGAACAAAATTTATTTCGAAGTTCTCGCTGGAAAATAATGCATGAGTTTCCTGACTGAAAAATAACTAGATTGAAGTCAACGACTGAAAAATATAGAACCTTTAAGATTCCCCTGTGAATTCTGTGTGTCTTATCAATATTTCCAGGTAAATTGCATAGCAATGGTACCAATCTAACAAAGACAAAAAGTAATATGTGATGTTAATCTGGGAAAGGAGAAGTTCATAGTAGGAAAAACCTTATGAATGAAGATTTCAGCTCGTTCCGCATCCCTGTCAACTTCTTCGCAAATCTGCTCGATCTGCAGGGCCTTCTCCTTGAGGCTTACACCGTCAGGGAGTTCATCAGCGATTTCGGAAGCTATCTTCTCTGTTGCCTTAGCAATCTTCTCCACAGCTTCTGCACCACTTTCAGCAGCCTTCGCTACAGCATCTGAGAAACAAAAATCCCAAATTTTCAGAATCGTAATGGTCGTGAACCTAACTGGGGCACTTCGGTGATTGGAGCTCACCCTCTGTCCTCAAAATTCTCCTGCACAGGGGCACGGCAAACCCAATCACAGATCCCAACGCCCATCTAGTCCTTCGAGAATCACAAACGCGTCATGAGATGATTGCAGAGAAGGAAAGGCATATAAGTCGAACTATTGTTCCCTACCACACTGAGATTCTAGAGAAGGGGATTCCAGAACCAGAATCAGCAGCTGCATCAACACCAGAGCTTGTGTCTCTACAACAATCATATTGCAGTCATCTTCTCATGATCAATCAGATCGAAGCAAAAAACGTATCTCATCTTGGACGAGGATGAAGACCACATACTTCCTGTCGACTAAAGTCCATTCTTCTCTGTCGGTGATGGACGACGCCTCCATCGCTCAATCAAAGGAGAACTGACACCGATCGTCGGAGGATGCGGATTTCTCGATGAATTGATGATGGAAGAGGAGCTCCCCAGGGAGACGTGGAACAGATGCCTCGGTTTGGGGGGTCGTCGGTGAAGAAGGAACGCGTCGGACTTTTGGCCACATGCGTTCAACTTTGGATGTGCTTTGCTGACTCATCTTCGGTACGTTACCTTACGCAAGACGTTGTCGGCCAATATATAATATGGGCGAATTTTCCGAAAAAAGGTTACTAATATTTTTTTTTATTTATGATGTCGTTTTCTGATTTATAAATTATTTTCAAAACGGTTCAAATAAATTCAAAAATAAAATTAAAGTTTTATAAATTTATTTAAAACGTACATCAACATAAATTTCAAATATTTATATTCTAAATTATATAGTTTTGGGGTATAATATAATTAAATTCTATTTCATTGCATACATATATAGCATCCAAACCAGCGTCAAATATTATAATTAGATAACTTTTAAATTTATTAAAATACAAACTTGAAAAATAGTATTCAAATTTTAGTAAATAACATTAAAGTTTTATAAATTTATTTAGAATGCACATCAACATAAATTTCAAATATTTATATTTTAAATAATATTTTAGTACATATATATATATATATAATTCAATCATATAGTTTTTGGTATAATATAATTGATAAAACTATACAAGTTCTTAATATAATTGATCAAGATATCATTAAATTAAATCTAATTATGCTTAATTAGGTTGGATTAGTCTTGCTCCATGCGTATATTTTCTTTATATATATATATATATAAGATATATCTAATAATATAATTAATATTAAAATTTTATAAGTCAATATTTGATCGTGCGATCCCATAGATTCATAAGAAATTATCTATTTTAAATAACATCATATGATTTTAATTAAGGATAATCCAACGGGACTTATAAGTTCTTGATTCTCTCACTTTTCAATTAACACGTCAGTAAATGTTTTATCTCTAAAATAAATAATTCTTCGTCGGTCTACATCAATAATAATTAAATATTAATTTATCAAAATTATAGGAACTATATCTCGTCCTATTATTATTGGAATCAAGTGTTACTTGTATTAAGCGTACGAGCCGTCCTGATTCCCATAGGTACCATCGAGCATTACTTTGATCGAATCTCCAGAGTTCGACTTAGAATCTCAACAAGCTCGTGCTATCCAACCAACGGATGTCGGGTTCCGCTGTGGCGCCCGCTGCGGGAAACCGTAGGTCAACGACGAATCCTCTAACGTGACCGCCGAGGCTTCGTTCCTTTGCTCCGTGGCCCTGTTATAATCACATCTGCTGGCATGGAGACCCCAACAGTTGCTTTGCTCAGCGTGCTGCACTCTCGATGGCCACCAAGCGCCACCGCCGTCCCACCCACGGCGGCAGCAACGACAACCACGGACTGCACCTTAGTTTACTGCTCCCGCTGCTTATCCTCACGCCGTGGTGCGCCCACGCCCAACCCTCACCGCCCTCAGACGACATCAGCAACGACAACGACAACAATTACGGGAAGTTAAATCCGACGGTGACCGTCGTGGTCCTCGCCAGCTTCAGCACCTTCTTCTTCCTGGTCGTCTTCATCATCTACATCCGCAGGCGCACCGCCGAAGACAACTTCGTCAGGTCCTTCCACCACCGCGGCCCCGCCGCCCGGTCTCTGCGGCAGCAGCAGCGGCGGCGGGTGAGCCCCCAGCTGATCGAGACATTCCCGACGCTGACGCACGCTAAAGTGAAGGGACTTGAGGCGGGCAAGGGCGCGCTGGAGTGCGCGGTGTGTCTCAGCGAGTTCGACGACGACGACGAGCTACGCCTCCTTCCTCGCTGCCGCCACTTGTTTCACACGGACTGCATCGATGTCTGGCTCGCTTCCCACGTCACCTGTCCCGTCTGCCGCGCCAACCTCGCTGAGCCAGCCACCGCCGACGGCGTTGAGCTGCCGCTTTTCGTCGCTGAGGTCGGTGACACGCAGCCCGAAACCGCCACCGCACCTGATCATGTCACGATCGTCGTGGATCGAACGGCGGCGGATGAAGAGGAGAAGGACGAAGTGGAGCTTATCGGGAGATCGAGGCGGGAGGCCAGGCAGCAATCCGGGAGCCGGCCAGCGAAGTTCTCGAGATCGTACTCGACCGGTCACTCGGTGTTCCGGTCGCTGGAGGATGTCGACCGGTACACCCTAAGGGTGCCGGACCAAGAACTAAATGAAATCTTCGCCGCCAGGAAACTCGACCGGTCGGCGAGCTGCGTCGCATTCCCTACCTCCGGGGAAGAGACCTCTCGGCGTGGGCCCGGTACCCGTCGTTCTTCTTCCGGACGCTCTCGGTGAAGGTCCGGGCGTGTGCGCTAGGAGAAGAGGGGATGAAGAAGGCTCGATGAGCAAAGGGAGGAGGGAGGGCGAGGGCTCAACGAGGAAAAGGTTGTCCGGCGGCAGGCCGTGCGTGTTCCTTCACCCTCTCCATTGAGCGAGAAGTCCCTCAATTGCGATGTGGAACTCAAGTCTTTGAACAAGGGGAATTTAGTTTTTTTTCGCTTCAAGTTTCAACAATCTTATCAAAATACCCAAAATTGTTTAAAATAAATAAATAATTAAATAAAATAAAAATAAAATTATAAAAAAAATAAAAATATTACTGATGCATGTATTATGTATATAATGAGATGTCATTTCAAATACTTAATCTCGTTTATTAAAATAAGTATCCATATAAAAGAAAACGAAGGATCTATGTTAACTCAGACCTCAACTAATTCAAACATAATATAAAGTATATTTTCACGGGTTGCCCAAATCTATAGTTGATTATCGTATAATGTTTTTTGTTTAATATTTATATGTCCACTTATTTTAGTATTTATAATTTTTTTAACAAAATTCTATTGTAACTTTACAATCATAATGAATAGAAACAAAAAATTGTACCACTTAAGATCATATGAATAGTAGACATTAGATTCTTAATCCATATTGTTTCAATACAAATGGTAGCAAGTGCTATATGCTCAAATTTTATAGTTTTTGTTTTTTTGGTAATAATAGTCTACTTAGTTGATTGGTAAGATATAACACTTCCACCAAGAAAAAATATATATCCAAATATAGATTTAATATCTAAAAAAATTTAAAACTAATTGACATTACTATAACCTTCAAGGACCGAAAGATATCTTACAAAATTGAGTCTAAAATCAAAAGAACACTTGAGGTGTCTAAAAATTCATTTAAGAGTATTCTAGTGGGTTATTAGTATATCTACTAAGTCTAGATACATCCTAAGAAATATAAAGTCTTGTTTTATTTGATAAATAGATAAGAGATTCAATAATTTGAGAGTATCTTTCTTAATTTATAAGATTATCATTATTTTTTAACAATATAAATATGGATCATAAAGAATGGGGATAGTTGAATAATTAAAATATCTATATTTTTTAGCATAATGAAATTAAGACAATGATATAGAATTATAAGATTTTTGGATTTTTATTCTTAAGATGATATCTAATAGATTCATATGAAGCCCAAGAAAATTATACTAGAGAAAGAAAATTTTAAAAAATTAATGATTATGTTGGAAAAAATAAAAAAAGCATCAGAATTATATATTTATATCAAGAATATATGATCAAGGTAACTATCCAATAACTCTATATAATGTAGTTTCGAAGTTATCAATACATGTATTTAAAATTAATAAATACACATAATTTAAAAATATTATAAGACAATTTATACATTAATAATTTATTAAAGAAAGTTATTTTATAAGTATTTTTAAATTATCTTATCAGAATTTATATAAAAATATCTATCCAGAAAGCTTATGGGAATTATATTATTGTAACATCCTTTGACTTTCCTCAAGCCAGGAGGCTTACAATTACAAGCCAGAGTGTATATGTTTCTTTACGAAACAAAAGAATATATATATATATAAGGTCTGTCGTATCGGATCGTACCGCCCAATACGGGCGGTACGTACCGGTCCGACAAGCCAGCGGTACGTGGATCGCCATGTATCGAGCACTGTAGCGCCCTGTACCGAGCACCTGGGTGTACCGAGCGGTACACCGTACCATACCGATACCGAGCCCGGATCGAAATGCCGATACGATATGGTACGACAGACCTTATATATATATATATATAGTGATTTTCTTATTTGAAGGTAATTTAATGAAATTTTTAAGCTAAAATTGGCTAACTCTCAAGTTGATATACAATTCAGCGTAGCACAGTTTATCGATAAGTTTATGCAACTCACATCATCATAAACAAATATGATATAAATAATAAAATTATTATTATTTTTTTATTTTAAAATAATTTTAAGATTTTAAAGTCAAATTACGTAGACTGACATTGTTCTATAAAGCAAATAGTAATCCTTAAATGGTAAAGATATTCTTATATTGTCCTTGGGATTCCTCACTTGCATTCTGAAAAGTGGGTCACTTACGAAAAACTCATAAATTGAATTTTTTTGAGAAAAATATCTTAAAAAATTATATTATATATTTTTTTAAAATGATGTATTTATATAATAAACTAGTAAAATTTGACCGGTAGTTGACATCTTCAAATCATATCATATTATCAAAAAATCATTATATATATTTTTTGTATTTTATGCAAAAAAAGGGTCAAAAGGAGGGAGAGAGAGGAGGAAGCAAGCAAATTCTTTCTGATATACCCAAATCGCAACTCATCCCCAGAAGCCAAGCTAGTAGTATAAGAAGTGTTACAGGAACTAAACAACGACGGCCATAACAAAAAGAGGGAGATATGCCGAACGCTCATCCCACTCTCCCCGTGTCTGCCGTCCCAATGGAGCCGTCGTCGCCGCTCTCCAACCCCAACCCCTTCGCAGCCGCCGCCTCTTTTCTTCGTCACCACCTCTCCCGCCTTGGCTCCGACCTCTCCGCCGGCGTCGACCACGGTCGCCGCCTTGTCCGCGCGGTGGCCTCCCCGCCTCCCTTCGCGGCCACCTCGGTTGGGGCGTTGGCGCCCGAGCCCGCGCGCGCTGAGGGGAAGCGCGCCTTCGACCTCGCCCTCAGCCCGGAGTATGTGGCGAAAACGCTCGCCGGCACTGCGGTGTACACCGTCAGCAATTCCAACAACGAGTTCGTCCTCATTTCCGATCCTAACAACAGCCTCCGGTCGCTCGGGATCCTTTGCTTCCGGCAAGAAGACGCTCAAACCCTCCTCGCCCAGGTCCTTCCTCCTCTCTCCATTTTCCGTACCTTACCCTTTTGATTCCATTTCTTCTCTTGAGATTTTTGATCTTATGTACATCTGAAAATTCGCTTGAAATTTGTACTATATATATTATTTCTGATTTTCCAGGTTCGGCTGCGACAGCCCATCTTGGGCAAGGGAGCAAGAGTCGTACCCATCACTCTTGATCAGGTTCTTCCATCAATTCTTGATTTAGGTTATGTTTACTGAAATAAAAATTCCTGGTTATACTACATAAATTAGTTGTTCTACGTGTATTTTCAGTCTTTGCACAAGAACATCATAAAGTTATTTGATTAAATGTCACAGAGAAAACTATACTGCCTCTTTAGAAATCTAGCCTTTTGTAAAGGTGGAACCACTACATTTCTTCCCTTCTCATACTTAACCATAGTAGCCATGAGATTCCAATATGTTCACTTGGTATTTTTTCAATTTTGTAGAATGAAGTGTAGTACTTAAATAATATAATTTTATCTTATACATACTCATTAATGGATCTTTATTTTGGATTAAAAAATTATGGATTGTTGTGAGGGTGATGAACCTAGAAACTCAAATTAGTATTAATGAATTGATAACTTGCTTTCTGGAAGTGTACTATTTTCACATTACATTGTGGAGGCTCAAGACTTAACAATGATCCATGTTGTTTGCATGTGATTGTCTAACATTTAGGAATGTCTTTATAAGTTTTATGTATCAATTCCTTTATAAATTTGTCATGAAGTAATAGCAACTTATTGACTTTTTAGACTATCAGAATAGCATTACGTTTTGTTGAAACCAATGAAGGGAACTTCCCATCAACAAGTCTGGTGGATTGTTTAAAATCTTTGTGGTTGAATTGCAAATTTTTTAAGGGTTCTTACGAGTTATTATGTTAGACAAGAGCTACCATTCTGAATTTTCCGTATAACTGGACTATCCTATTTGTGCTTTTCATCCTGTTTATGCTTTTAACTTGTATTTTCTTTTCTTTCTATCAAATCTGAAGTTACACTGAATCGCTTATAATTTATTATCCATGATATTGTAGGTTTATATGCTAAAGGTCGAAGGAATTGCATTTCGTTTTTTACCTGATCCTCTTCAGATAAAGAATGCTCTAGCGGTATGATTTTTTGCCTCAGTTTTTGAGATAATTCTAAATTTAGCACATTATAGCATCAAAAATAAGTTGCATGAGGCTTTGTGTAAGATACACAATTTTGATACCCACGTTTTGTATCAAATGGTCTAATTTTTGTGCTTGGAAAATTATGTATTTTATTTCTATTGCTCATTGTGATAGCAATTTTTGAAAATTTTCCTTTGTTTGTCTCCTCTATATTCAATGATGATATTCTAAGGCATTTATCTTATATTCAGTTTTATTAATTTTGTTGTTTACTTTCCAACCATTAGCTAGTGTGGAAGCAAGATTTGAAAGAGATTCTAGAGATGGTGAATCACCATTATAATAACTTTATGGATGTAATAATGTTTCATTTTTATTTCAGTTTTTTTATCTTTCTTGTTGGTTGTTTTGAGTATGCAGCTAGCTTTTGCTCATGTTTTATCAATCTTCTCCAAGTCCCTTGAAACTGTTAAATACTATAAACAGGATGATATCGGCCAAATTTCGATGGGTATGACTTGTACACACTATAAACCAACCGGTGTTCTTAGAATGCTGCCCAATATTCTTGTACTAGGCTTGAACCAGGTGGTATGTGTAAGGTCCATGACTCAGTCGTGGTTGGACTGGTAAATACTAGCCCTATTGTACTGAACCGGTCGAAATTGCAAACCTTGCTAAGAATAAACCAAGTAAAATTAATTGATTGTAAAATTTAGACTCTTTTCTTTTGTTCTCTAGAAATTTTCTTTTGTAGTATAAACAGGATTCTAGTTAGTAGTATTGGATTATTTATTGACTTTGATGTGTCATTAAATGAAACTCTTTCCTTGTCTACCTGTCATGTTCTTCTCTCCCTTATAAAATCTATCTAGTATAAATAGGATTCTAGTTAGGAGTATTTGACTAAGTATTGAGTTTGATGTGTTATTAATGAAACTCTTTCCTTGTCTACCTGTCATGTCCTTCACTCCCTTTATAAAATCTATCCGGTCTTGCTTGCATCATGTGGTGCAAGATCCCATGCTTGCTTCGGTATGACTATATTTGGGAATGTTTTGGATACTGACACTCAGATTATGAATATATGATCGATGGAATCCTATTATGTAACCTTGTCCAGCTTCATTTTTATATGGAAACAGTTTCAGGCAGATACTATCAGATCCACTTCCAACTATGTTTGACCCTGAATTTTAAATTTTTTGTGAGATAATTGAACAAGTTGATGTGTTTCTCTTTGCATTTTCTAAAATGCACATAGGCTTTAAGAACAGAATTGAGATATCTCACAGAAAATTCTTATAATTTGCCTTTAGATGGTTTGCTTATTCTTGATAATTTTGTTCATTTCGTTTACCTATTTTTTATTGATGAATTCTGCTTAACAATGACTTTATCCGAGGTTTACTATACCGTAGCATGCCGCTCAGTACGGGTGATATGTACTTGTCCGACAGGTAACCGGTATGGGTGGTACATCAGTATATCCCCATGTAGCATATATCGGTATGCTTGGTATGGTTTGGTACAGCTTGGTACATATCATACCGATAGTTGATCGGTACATTGGTATGGACTAATAAGACGAACCATTTCTTTATCAACCATATAAATATTGAAAAATATGCATACTAAGTTATGCAAGTGCAATGTCTTATAGGATTTGTCTCTAACTTTAGTTTCACACTAGGATACTTGATTAGACCATTATTCTTTTGTTTGCCTTCAAATTCCTTTTGAAGATAATAGTTAGGAACTTAGGAATTAGACTTTGAACCACATGTCATATGCAGAATTTCTTATAATTGTTCTTTATTTTGTGAATTTGGTTCTGCAAAAGATGTCAATTCAAACTTTAAGAATTTTCAACCATTCAAAACGAACAAAAATCATAATTACTTCTCTTTATATGAAAGCTAAGCATAAGCAAAACAATATAATTTATCATGAAAGATATAATAGGAAAAGAGTATCAATTAAAAACAACATTGTTAATGAACTTGATAATGCAAAATATAATACTTTAAGAGGAAGCAAAAAGAAGCCTTTTAAGGAAAGCAACTTTCAAATGTTTTGCATGTGGGATTATGTTGTGTTTGGAGGAACAGTTGCTCTATTGCAATGTTGCTCATCTGTAACCTAGGTAATCAAAATTCAAATCACTAAAATGGACTCTTTGCTTGCAGAAATATGGCTGCATATATTCATCCTGCTCATACCCAATAGTGGTAGGAGTCTTGTGCACTGGGCCAAACCTCAAATTATATTACATGTAGGTTGCAGCTATAGTTGACATAAAATTTTTGATGGAGGATCTCAATGGATAAACAGGAGAATATAGAAGTACGATATACTAGTCTGATCATATGGAATTGAGAACTGGGACCATATTGGTGTCAATGGTGTATGTCTCACCAAGATTGAATTTCAGTAGTGAATATCATCAATGGCACACATGGAACTCTATGTATGTAAACACAAAAAATCATAATACTAATACCAAAACACAAACTTTGAGTTGGTGAGGGCCTACTCGCTGCTCTCTTTCTTTCTCCATTAAGAACTGTTGCCTTGTTATGATAATTTTTGTAATTTATGTCTTATTTATCCATGGTTACTTCTAGGGTTGATTTGCATGCCATCATTCTTAAACTTTTAGCAAGAAAGGCTCTAGTCCTTTGTAAATTATAATATTCAATAGCTTGGTGAATGTAGGGTCTCCTTTCAAGCTCTATATATCTATAGTTGAGCGAATGCATCAGGCTCCATAGAGTGAAACATAAAAGTCCTGCAAAAGTTAAGCACAATCTTTGTATGAAATCAAGTGTTGATTACATGATGGAAGAAACTTTTTTTTAAAAGTAAATATGTAAGCAAGTGAGGGTAAGAAAAGGATTGCCCAGTGGGCTAGGCTCCCACCAATGTGTGGTCTCGGGAGGGCCTTTATACACAACTTTTTCTCTATAAATTTCCAAGACCAAGATTTTGATAATCTAGGTTATTAAGGAGCGACATTACCATTATACCTAGGGTCACCTTCTATGTAAACATTTGAAGGTAATGATCAAAATTTCATACATGAAATGAGTGAGTATATCTTTGAATCTAACTGTCAGAAATGATAAATCAATGAAATCTTGAATTAAATGGTGTAATACTAAAATAAGAAGTAAAGATAAAATTCCAAAATAAAAAGAAAAAGGAGGGAAGAAAATTGAGGGCCTTGGTGATTCCACAGACTTCTATTTCTGTAATCACTTTTTTTTTTATTTGGATCAATTAGAACATGTAACAGAAAATGTGCCACATTACTAAAGATACATTTTCTATGTTCAAGTACCAAAAACTTTGAAGGGGGAGCATACTTCTTGATGTGAAAATACATTATAAATGCTAATTCTTGCAAAAATACATCATTAATAAAATTCAGCAAATTTTGAAATCAAATAAGATCTTTTATAATATTGCAGCTACATATATGGGGATAAGTCTTTCAATGTTCAAAAATAAACAAACACCACCCTCTTGTTTCCTAATATATTTGGTAGTGAGGTTCACACCCTACTACGTCTTTATTTATTACCTCCCAACTCCATCTACAGCATGACTCTTAGTACCAATTGTGAAGAATATGTAAAATTCATTTAAATTTTAATAAGGGAATTTCAACATAATCATAGGCTTCTTTTAGCAGTTCTTCAACTCTTGGCAGCAAGTAACATCCTTTTTGGCCTCATAATCACCCCCCTTTGCATATTCTCTTCATTCCCCCTGTGGCCCCTGACCACGGGCTTCCATGGTCATTGTGGCCAAGCTCTTTGCTACACATCCTTGAAATGGCCTTCCTTGCTACCCTATTTAATGCATCACCCATCAAAGCTGCCACCAACCTGTTCAAATGATCCTCCCAATAACCTGTCTCCATTTAATTCCATTCCCTCAATCACCTTCAAGCCTTAGGCTTGTGATATCTGTTTTTTATTTATTTATATTAAATTTGTCTTTATGAATCTCGTTGTCAAGGGACTGCGATGCCTTGTTGCTTCATATGCTTCCCTGGTTGTTGGAATAAGCTTGATGTGTTAAATTGGGAGGGAGGAGGAGAGAACTGGTAGGGAGGAACTAAGGTAGGGAGAAAGGAAGAAGAAATAATAACAAGGGAGAAAATAAAAGAAAAACGACAGAGAAGAGTAAAGAAGCATGGAGGAAAAAGAGTTTGACAGACATAAAGCAGTTTATCCTATATAGAAAGGGCATATATACAAATATTTATTTTTGTTTTCCTTATCTTATAATGCATGGAGTGGAATACTGAGAGCTGTGTAATGATGAGCAGCAGTTTCACATCTACAACAGAATTTGAAGGGATGCAAACATTTTTTATTAGGGAAAAATTACTAGAGGGATGCAAACATTTCTTAATTGTACCTGTTTATGTACATACATCGAAAGATATAAATTAAATATATATGAGATATTAAAAAGCTACTTAATTCAAGTTAAGAAATAGGGATCTTGTATGATTTAGATCTAACAACTTTTCTGTTCATGAATGCTATATGCAACAAACATTTCTCCTTGCGTGGCCAGTAATCAACAAACATCTATACTACTTTTTCAATGGATCAGTCTTCATGTTGTGTATGGGGCAGTTTTGGTGCCTTGAGCTTTACTAAAATTATTTTATGAGGAGTCAATCTAGGTCTCAGATGACTAAAGATGTAAGCAACTCATATCATGCTTTAGGTCTGTTCAATTTGTTTTCCTTGGGAGTCAAAGTAATTGAACTTGACAACTTTCTTATTTTAGATAATGAGCCATGGGCCCAACCTTGTGTTTATACAAGACAGGTGCCTTTGTCTCTCTACAAAGGCCCTTTGTTATGGTCACTGAGTTTCTAAAACACTATAGCCACAAGGGTCCTATTTGAGGACATGTCTAGTAACCATTTTTGTAACATATTTATATTTTCATTTTATGATTCTTTGACTTGAAGGTTTGGATCCTTCAATTCTTGTTCCTGGTGGTGTTTCATTACTGCACAAGCATAATCCCTTAACCTTTTCTTTGTTTTCCTCTAAGAGTCATGCCTTAATAATCTCCACTTTTAGCATGCTTGAAATTATTATTCCTATATTATATTTGAAACCCAGAGTTATTTCCTATACTATTATTGGGATATTATGGTCTTGTTGTTATCAAATTGCCAATAAATCTATTATGGTCTGGTCTTAAACGACGTTATATCTACTCTTCAAGCTTTCCTTTAAATTTTCCTTTTAATATTTGTAATTGTGCTGCTAGCCCAGTGACACACCAGAATTTTGATACATTGGTGTGTTTTTACTAGAATTCTTTAATATTTGTAAATAGCCTGCTTAGTTCTATGCCACTAGCATCCTATATAAAATTGTTTGTAGTAACATTGTTGTTTTGCTTTCACTTTAGGATGCATAATGTTTAATTGGGCAGACTTTTGGTTGTTAAGATTGCATAATAAATTATATGCTGTTTTCTTTATACATTGACAGACAAATTTTTATTCAAAATCTTCTAAAATTGTACAAAGTCATTCCTGTTTCTTTCAAATAATAAGTTCATACAAAAAGTTCCTTCTGTTGTTTCACCTTGAGATATTCTGTATCTGAAGCTTTATTTCATCAAGGAAAATTATCCTGAAAGTTACATACATTAATTCCAAACATAGGCTATTTCATTTGTATATAGTGGTTTGGCAGCTGTTCTTGTCAACCCACACCCATGTTCTATATGAGTTGTATATTTAGGTGGAAACTTACTAAACAAGTCCATCATTGGTTAGAGTTTCTTTTCATATGTCTTGATGTCATACCTTATTAATTCTTTCTTATTTCTTTGAAAATCAGATTGTATATCAGTCATCCAATTTGTCACTTCATTTGGATTTATCTTGCTTATTTTGGACAATTGTATTGACTTGATCGGGATTTGCAAGTTTCTACTGTTTCCTCTGAATGATTCTTGCTTTTCCTTTTTGCCTAAGAAAGATTATTGTTCCATTTTCCCTGATTTTAAATTGTTTGCTGATAACGTCTTTGGATTTTCAGTTAAAATCTTCGGATGTCTCAAGAGGCTTTGATGGAGTTCCTGTTTTTCAGGTATGATTACGTTTCTATTTCAAACCTCTATTCAGCCTATTTGATCATTGTTGGAGAGCAGTATACATGATTTTTTGGATGTTGAATTTTCAATGCAGTCTATGTATATTATGGAAATCAACCATCAATTAGTTTTTCAGATGGTAGTTAGAAGAAGTTATGATTGATAGAAATTGAAAATGACGAATTTGTTTAGTTGTTTATTTGTCATTTGTAAATAATGTTTAGTTGTTTATCTGCATGCATGATGATAACAAATCATACAGGTGCAGTGGTCTTATCTATTAAACTATAAAATAACTAGATGCAATGGAACATACGATATCAAAATGATCAGCTGAGCTTAACCATCTGCTAAGACGGTCTGGTATTTCTTGAAGCTCTTGTGTCGACAACAATATTAAATTCTGTAATGTTCAGTGTTAGTACCTTTTTTTATGGACATTGTGGTAGTCAATCATCTTTCTTTTAAAGACTCGTTCCCATAGTTACATGTTTATTTCACTAATGACATTTTGTAATTTTGGTGTGCAGTCAGACCTTTTGGTTGTTAAGAAAAAGAACAAGCGTTATTGCCCCATATACTTTCAGAAGGTTGGATAATACCTTGTCTGACTGCAATAAATTTTACCACAGAAATAATTTGTAAGAACTACCAGGAGCTTTGCCTGTTTTTCTTTTAATGCAGGAAGATATAGAAAGGGAGCTTCTCAAGGTTTCCAAGGCATCACGAGGATCGGGATTTTCTCAGAACATCATGGTATGATCTTTTCCTTCATTTTCTTATTTTTAATAGTATTGATTCAACAGTTTTGTAAACTCACATGATAATTTTGCAAATGCTTCATGTAGGTAGGAAGTTTGGAAGATGTTTTGAAAAAGATGGAGGTAAGAAAATTATTAGTTATCTTTTGAACACACCTACATTAAACTTTTGCAGAACCTAATTTTGCTGCAAAATGATTGCAGATGAATGATAAAAATTCTGGATGGGATGATTTGATCTTCATTCCACCTGGGAAAAGTTACACTGAACACATCAACAAGGTGTCAGCTTGATGTGCATGGCATGGGCATGTCATGCATGAAACATGTTACTCTCAGGTGAGTAAGCTGTACTTAACTCCGAATGTTTTCCGCCATCAGCTCTCCTTTATGGTCAGACTGATTTTGACTCTTGTTGTAAGATTTTGATTCAGAATTCAAATGATCTGAGTTTAGTCTGGAGGTACAGAACATGGTTTGACAGCAAATATTCAAGGATGTTAAGAGGATACTTTAAATATGCCTTTAAAGTATTAATTGAAAAAGTAAAAGAGGGGGGACAAATATTTTTGGTGAGAGGGTATGCAATTCTGCATCTCCTGTATAGGAATAAATAAATCAGTCTTGTGTTTCTTTGGTACATTAATTTGTGGAATGATGGTCATTTTCTTCTGGAGTTATGGCCCACATTATGCAACATTTTGGCCTTAATCTTATGTCATCTTTCTGCATTAGATTGGGTCCAAAGGGCATGCCTCCAGTAATGAGCAGCTTGCTGTGGACAGTGGTTGAGTTTCTATAGACCAGAAATCTTTCAAAGGTTTTTCTGTTTTTTTTTTTGTTTTAACAGTTGAACTTTTGCATACTTATTGCACTGAAGTAGTATACAGTACCAAAAAATTTGTGCAATCAGAATTCTGTGTATGTGCAAAAAATGATATATTGAAATCCATAGTCGCCAAATATTGGGACTGTGAATTGATCAGGATAAAATTGGAGCCCGGCACCTAGCTAGACTTGCAAATATCCATAAATGCCTTAGTTAATATATCATCCAATAAAAGGAATGTGTTGCTGAGGCCATTGGAAGGATTCAACACTACTGAATTATTTGTGTAAGTATTTATGCCACTTATTTTTTTTCCATGCTTGCCAATTGTTTTTTTGGGTAACCATAACAAATGATGTAGGATGTGTTTTATACTATGCGAATTTTCAAGTCGTTGGCTCCAAATACCTCCATTTTGTTTTATACTGCAAAATACCTCAACTTCGTTTTTTATTTTCGTTTCTCCATTTCCTGGCTTATCTGATTGAGCTATCTATATAAAGCTCTTGATTTGCCTGAGAAGTGTGCTGCTATTCAGGCTGATCAAATGATTCTCAAAGTTTTGTGAGGTGAAGTGAAAGACTAAGTAATAATTTCACATTGTAAAAGATTGAGAGGGTTATGCAACGTAAGTTGAAGTTGATTCACGACTTAAAGGATTATTAAGTTTTCAGATTACATTGGTATCCAATTTAACTCAAAAATAGAGTTACGAAAAGATTTCAAATATGAAAACTGTTTCTACCAACTATGGGTCCCATCATAGATCCTTCAAGAAATTTTAATAGGCCAAATAATCAATCTTTTGTTGAGAAAAAAATGAATAATGAAAAAAAAATCCTCTGGATACCTTGAGAATCTCAGCAACATTACTATGAGCACATGAGATGTAATCAGTGTCTATTAACCAAGTCAGGTAGAGGCAAATTGAGAATCTCGAGCTGTTCGGCCGAAAGTATTGAGAATTTTTATCCCGACTTCAAGAGCTAATGGTGAGATGGATTGATATCATCATTGATAGACCTATTTCAGGTGAAGACTGCTCCTCGGATCATAAGACTTATGTTTAAGTTATCGAATAGCGATGAAGGATTACCTAAAGATAACCTTAAACGATGAATTGACAAAGTACCTTGACTTGAATCGATGTCAAAATAGTTTTTATGTGGATGATCAATGCTAGGGCCATTATTAACACATGTAACTTTCCTCTATTTTGATGCCTTTAAAAAACTAAGACTATTAATTAATGATCTTACCTCTATGAATTCTTCGTTGACAGGGTGGTTCATTGGTGACTCTATCTCATCTCTTAGGATCATAAACCTGCATATTATATTTAGATATGTGATTTGCTCCAAAATAATATTAACTAAATTCAGGATGATGGATATTCCCTTGGCGTACAACTGAACATAGGTCGACCAATATTAAAGAGACTAAGGGTAGTAGTGTTGACGTATCACATGGTGACGAAATTCTTGACGAGTACTGACATTGGAGAGCTGAGAAGTAACATAAGGGAGTTGTGCTAGTGCTACCTGAAGACGATCTCTCTACCGAAGAAAGCCTGACCTAAGGTGCCAGCTAGAGATCCTCGAGACTACGCCAAGTCTACCCCACATCCTGAGCCAGTGAAGCCACTAATTGAAGCACCCAAAGACAAGACCCAGTGTTTCGGAAAGCTAAAGTTAATGACTCAACTAGATCCCAGGATAACCTAGCGCAAAGCTGGGGAAGGCCATATCGGTTCATTGAGGTCATCCGAGACGAAAACCAATGCCTCGGGACAATAGAAGGGGTAGTTTCTTTAAGGACATGACACATTACAAACTTAAAGAGGTTTTATCCCCGAGATATCCCTCGGGTTAGGTCGAGGTGACTATGCCCCAAGCGTCAAGCCTTGATCTATCATATCTTTGGCGCTACTTGTAAAAGAAAATATTTTTAGGGTATAGGTGTTGCAAGTTAAGGAAAGAAAGTTTCATTACTCAAAAAGACTACACCAACTTGGTCGAACCTCTACATTGAAAATAAGACCTTGAACTATCGAGGTAGACACTGGCTGAGTGGACAAGCCTGACAATGCAACAAGGAAAAGATATAGGGACTAAGTCGGGTAGGCAAACTCAACAACTTAGTAAATACCAACACCTCACAAGGCAAGACAAAGATCGCCTCATCTCGAAACCTTCCAATTTGCTCAATAAACTCAGAGTTGTATGCCCTCATCAAACCCAACACTTGGTGAGGCATCACTCGACCTCTTCTAGGTGCCTCGTTAGCCCGACTCCTCGAGCCTCTATCTTAGTGATAAGTGTTGGGCCGTCCCTTTTCTTCTTTAGCCCCTCAATCTCATCATGGAGATTGTCAATCATGGGAGACTACTTATGAATGACAAAGCCGACATCTCGTATGCAGTTAAGAAGGGTCATTACGTAATGGTGATGCTATAAGTCAAAGACAAAGATACACTTAGTAAACACAAAAGTGACCAATGTTCAAAGACCACCTCGGTAAGCATAAAAGTGGCTAATATGTGAAGGTCGCCTTGAAAAGTGCAAAAATGACTAATGTGCAAAGATTATCTTGAAAAGTACGAAAGAAGTCCACAACGATGAAAGACACAAAACAAAATATGCTTGAAGTGTGTATCGAGAAAATCAACCACGGTGAGAGGTATAAGACAAAATGTGCCTAATGTATCTGAGTTGAGAAAACCTGACCTGCATAAGAAGAAACCTACAATGGCAGGAAGCATAAGATAAAATGTGTCCGAGACGGGCAACCCAACCCGTGTAATAAGAAACTTACACCAACAAGAGGCACAAGACAATATATGTCCGAGGCACATAACTCGAGAAAACCCAACCCGTGTAATAAGAAACTCGCGACGATAAGAGGTGCAAAACAAAATGTGACTGAGACGTGTTAGGGAAACTAGACTCACGTAATAAAAAACCTACTATGACGAGAGTTACAAGACAAAATGTGTCCAAGTTATGTGAGTTGAAAAAACCCGACCCACGTAAGAAGAAACTCGCCATAACGGGAGGCATAAGATAAGATGTACCCAAGGCACATGGGCTAGGAAAACCTAAACTACATAATAAGAAACCTGCCATAGCATAAGACACAAGATAAAATATGTCTGAAGCGTATGAGTCAGGAAAACCTAACATGCGTAAGAAGAAACCTGCTATGGTGGGATGCACTAGAGAAAATGTGCTTAAAGCACATGAGTTGGGAAAACCCGACCCGCATAAGAAGAAACCCACATTGGCGGGAGGCACAATACAAAAGGTGCTTGAGGCACGTGAGTCAAGAAAACTTAACCCGCGTAATAAAAACCCACTCCGGCGAGAGACACTAGACAATGTGCTCGAGGCCAATGAGTCGAGAAAACCTAACCTGTAAAATAAGAAACCCACCATAGTAAGAGGCACAAGATAAAATATGCTCGAGTCACATGAGTTGAAAAAACCCGACCCATGTAAGAAGAAACTCATCATGACGAGAGACATAAGACAAGATGTGCCCGAGGCACGTAAGTTGAAAAATCTTGGCCCGCATAATAAAAAACTTGTCACGGTGGGAGGCACAAAACACAATATGCTCAAGATGCATGAGTCGAGAAAACTTGACCCGAGTAAAAAGAAACCAACTATGGCAAGAGATACGAGATAAAATATGCTCAGGGTGTATGAGTCAGGAAAACCTAACTCACGTAATAAGAAACTCATCACGACGGGTGGCATAAGATAAAATGTGCTTGAGGCGCATGAGTCAGAAAAACTTGACCCGCATAATAAGAAACTCATCATGGTGGGAAGCACAAGACAAAATGTGCCTGAGTCATGCAAGTCGAGAAAATCTGACTCGCATGAGAGTAAGTCCGTCATGACGGGAAACATAAGGGAAAGAATACTTGAAGCAAAGAGGTAGATCTTCAACTCCTTTACTCAGGTGGATAGGCCACTGCCCAACATAACCCATCAACCTAGAGGTCCATAAATTTTAAAAAAGAGAGATGCGAGCACCTCGGATAGGCCTTCATGTAATAAGAAAAGAGATGTAGACTTGCCTTTGCCTGAGGCAAGGAGGTTAGGAAGCTCGACCCTTGCCTTTACCGAAGATGAGGAGGTTGAGAAACTTGACCCCTACCTTCGTCGAGGTTGGGAGATCGAGAAACCTAACCCTCGCCTTATGCTAAGGTGTGGAGGTTAGGAAGCTCGAACCTTGCCTTCACCAAAGATGGGGTGGCGCCCATCATGGGGCTCGAACCTATGATCACTCGACCCTCACCAAGGAGCGGAGGTCGGGAAGCCCGACCCCACATTTGCTTGAGGCATAAAGGTCAGAAAGAGATGTGGAGGTCAAGAAACCTGACCTTGTCCAACCAAGGTGCGTCCCTCGATAATATGAGGGGCAGGTTGGCGAAGGATCGCCACCAACAATGCTTGAGTACAATGAACTAGATGTGTCGAATAAACAAAATGTGCCACTAGGTTGATAATGGATCGAAGAGGTATAAGCTTGACGTGTCAAATAAACTAGACGTCGCACTTTTGATCCCTCTTGCGAGAGCCTTGAGTACGCCTCGGGGGAGACATATAGTAGGGAATACTAACCATTCTTCATCTAATACATAACTACCACGTGGTGTTCGGGGTGAAATAAGAGGATAGAGGTCACTCTCCACCCGTGTACCCACATGAGCAAGAGTGTAAGGTAGACGATTATGTGTTATCCAGGACTCTTATTGCCCACGTGGATAGGAGATAAAAGGGAAGATTATTAGAGACGATTAAAAGCTACATCCTCGTAGAATATTTTATGAAATATTCTATCCCTTTACGACTATGGATAAAAGCTTATTTTCAACGTATCAAAGGGGGAGTTACTTTTTTTTGTTTATAAAATCTCTTCAAATAACAGGTGATAGCTCGAGAGATATCTTGAATAATCTTACACGTATGAGTCAATCATATCAAATTGATTAGATCTTCGAAGACTTAATCCCTTGCGATGCGACAGATTAGCTCGTCATACGATTCTGTTTTCTGAGTTCAATGCGGTGCACTTACGGTGGTGGTCGGAATCACAAGCTTAGCATGTTACGGGATTGCGGTGCGGGTTTTATAATGTCTTGGAAGGTTCGGTACATTGAGTTGAATCCGACCCAGACCCGACGCCTAACCACGGACACCCAACGCCGGTTTCCAAAATGGGCAGATCCGAGCGCTGTTATTGGCAGCCTAACGCTACTTGTCATCTTCTGGCCGTGATGACCTGAGCGGCGGAGAGATTGCGACCCTTTTTTGCTGCTCGCATGGCACCGCCCCCCATCAAATCCGACAACTGTGCTCTCAGTCGCAGGACTATGCATTATTGAAGAAAAAGGATACGAGACTGCAGTCCCCGAGCCAGCCATTATGAAACTGGCAGCATTACACCGAGATGCGATCATATTTAACATGTTTCTTTGTGTGAAAGAGTGAAGTAGATCGCGAGATTTCATAGCCTGAGTGAGACTGCTATCTAACATTTTCTGAACAATGCTGTAGTTTTAGCTTTCTTGTTTCTCTGGGGCCATTGTTTAAGTATCTCATTCTGCTTCTGCTGAAAAGAGAGAGGAAGAGTGCATCTGCGTGTGAGCGAGAGAGGGAGATGCAGTGATGGAGAAGAAGCAGATTGGAATGCAGCAGACGCCGTCGGGCACGAAGCCACCCGAGACGAAGACCGCTGGGTCTGGAGGAGGGAGGCTCATTGTGGTGCCTGCCTTGTGCACGCTCGTCCTGCTCGCCACGGTGCTCTCCGGAGCCCATCGCAGTCTCTCAGTCGATTTGCTGCTCAAAAATCACGCAGCGGCAGCAGCATCACAAGAAGGTGACTCCTCCCCTTCCTCCTCTTTTAGATCCTTTTGCGCGATCTCCTTTTTCATGATAAACGTAGGTTCCAAGAACGATTGGCTTAATCGCTGTTCTTGGATAAGTGTAGTTTTGTTTGGGTTTTGATTGCTGATTCCCGTTTAGGGATAAGCTTGAAATCGAAGCCTTAGATGACGCCTTGAGTTGAAAGACTTTCTATAAGTTCATGATTTGGGATCGCATCTATTAGGTCTTGATCACCGGGAAGAAAGCGAAGAATGGAGAGCGTAACCGGGGATCGGGAATGGTTGGCATTTCAAAGGTCGGTGGGTAATAGCTGCGTTGCCATTATTGGCCTCCTTATGTGGTGTGTTCACTGTAGGTGTGGCTCGGCTGTCTCGAATAGGACATGGTTCAGCAAAATATCTGAGTTGGCAGCCAATCAGTGGTCGGTGGTGCAGGGCCCGCACCTCTGTTCACTCAATTGAATGGTTTGGTGGATTTGGTCGCTTTTGAATATTGTCATGAGTGAACCTGATTGACTTGATTGATCTATGCTCGTCTTGAGTCTGTGAGAGGGAGCATTACCCCAAAGTGGTTCTGAATCTATGAACCATTGTTTCAATATGAAAATTTGAATCAGATTTAAAGTGGATTGAAAGGAAATGACAGTGTGATGAGTGAAGATCTGATTAACTTGGACCTATACTTGATAGGTGAAATTCTAGCTCGGTCCAGTATGTTAAGCCATGAGGGTTACCAAGAAAGGTGAACAAGTTTCGAATTGAAAAATAATATGGTATAGTGTTACCATCTAATTTGGCTTAAAAGAGGATCGCAATCTGTATCCATTGTAATGCCTCCTATACATGCAGTATCCGATCTTATTTTCTTACCTGTTCCATGAAACTTGCTCCCATTTGGACGAGCATTCTTAGATGCACTCTACAAACGTCTGGGCTTTCAAAGCAAATTGAAGCTCCAAAACGACCTGTAAGGACCACGGCCTAATTCATTAGCCGACTAGACTTTGAGTCAGACATCTCAGTACAAAGACAATACAAGCATGGTAAGTATCAAAGTTTCTGGAGCAAGATTTTCTTTTAGTTGCCTGAATCAAATCTGGTTAACTAAATCAAAATGGTACAAAAAGCACTCATCCTAGCATTGGAGCGTATCAAAAAGGTCAAGGCCAAATTATTGATGGTTCCTACCACCTTAAATTACAAAAGGAATAGTTAACTAAGGACTGAACTTTGCAAGTCAACCTTTCTGCATCTTTCATGGTCTTCAGAGCCTTAAATAATGCATTTTTTTTTTAATTTTCCATGGTGGGTGCCCCTTTGGTACAACATTAGGGTTCCTTTATGAGCTAAGAGTTTATAGTTCAAGTCCTAGAAATATAGATGTAAAACTGAGTACATTGATCCTCCTCATGCCCCATATGGGGGGAACCTTGTGTTCTAGCTTCACCCTTTATTGTGGGTGCCCTATGAAGCCAAAGAAATTTCAAAAGTTATATCTATGACCTTCCGTTACTACCAAGTTGGTGCCTGAAGTTTTTATCGATGTGCATTTAGTAAGATCTAACATTTTTTAGATTACAAGTTGGTGCCTGAAGTTTTTATTGATGTGCATTTAGTAGGATCTAACATTTTTAGATTAGAAGGCATGACCTTGAAGCAATACAAGGCCATTCTCAGTGTGAACGAGGTCTCTTCTCATTGTTTGGGTAGATGTGCTTGTATTTGAAGAACATGTCCATCAAACTCCTCAATGCATGTCCTAAGTTGCCTAAACAATCATTAAATCATGAGGATAGTGCTGTCCTGAAGTTGCCTAAACAATCACTAAATCATGAGGCCAGCACTATTCTCTTGGATAAAATAAGTCCAAGTCTATGCAAGCACACATTTCTTGTTTACCTTCTTGACAAGGCAAATATTGTTAATTGGTTTTGACACTGGACCTTCTAGATGAGGTCAACATTTAGACCAGCACCTAACATCTCTTGGGGACGACGTGTAGGATTGACACTTGCCCAACCCATAATATAACATTAATATTACTGATTAAGTTTAGATTTAATTAGGTCCCTAGCTCAGTAGCCGACTCCAAAAGAAAAAAATATCCTTACATATACAGTAAAGTCTGCATGTGATATATAGCTCTTTATATTTTCTTTGGCGATGGCATGTACACTTGTGGTGGATCTGATCCAGATCTCAATGGCTATCATCAATATCACCATGCTAGCATGGTATCTACATTTCTGTCCTAATAATACATAGGAAATCATATATTTTCTAGCCATATCAGGTCATAAAGCAATCAGATTGGGTTAATGTTAATTCAAAGTATAATTTTATTTTTCCTAGTAATGACCTGTGAATGATGGAACACATGCCAACCAATCATTTTATTTGCTACTTCCAACAAGTTGGGTGCTTTCCATGTCTGATATATATATATATATATATATATATATATATATAAAATTTTCTTTTTGGTTCAGATGGATCTTAACAAAGATAACTAGGTTGTAAGGTTAGTTAAGGAGTGATATTAGAGTTTTGATGAGGTGAGGAAGGAGGTGAGATTTTTGTTAAAACAAGAGAGAAATCTTTCATTGCTGTTATAGAAAATTGATTGTAAACTTGCCATTACTTGTGAAGGAAAAAGAACAAAAAAAAGTTTATGATGTGATTCATAGGATTCATGTAAGATTTATGTAAGGTTCAAAGGACTTTCTATACTAACAAAATCAGAAAAGGAAGACAATACAACATTGTTGCTTATATGTATTAGTGTATATATGTTGACAGACTATTAGACGAACTTTTGTGATTCTCTTCATTCTTTTTCAGATAAATGAACTCGGTGTTATGTTTTTTGTTAATTCCGATTGCTTTCTAGTCGGTGACTGAACTTAAACCCATCAACTAAAGTGAGTGTATTCTTATTGTATTTGTGTTCAACATTCAGTCTCCAACAGTAGCTGTTCTGTTAGCTCTTCAACTATTGAGCCACCAAAAGACAAGTTACTTGGAGGTTTGCTCTCCACTGCATTTGATGAAGCTTCTTGCCTGAGCCGCTACCAGTCTGCATTGTTTCGAAAATCATCAAACCACACTCCTTCGAGTTATCTTGTAGAGAAGCTCCGAAGCTATGAAGTTCTCCACAAAAAATGTGGCCCAAACACTCAGCTCTACAACAAGACCATAGAACAGTTGAAGTCCAATCACAGCATGGGGCCAATGGAGTGCAACTATGTCGTATGGATACCATCCGATGGCTTAGGCAACCGGATCATTAGTATTACCTCAGCGTTCCTCTATGCCCTCCTCAACAACAAGGTCTTACTGCTCTACCTTCCTGAAGACATGAGTGATCTCTTCTGTGAACCATTTCCTGAGACCACTTGGGTTCTTCCATCAGATTTCCCTATCAGGAACATTAAATGGGTCTATAGTTTCGATAAAGATCCTAATAGATATGGAGATTTGCTGAAAAGAAAGGTGCTTAGGAATGACATGAATTCCCGAAATATTTCAGGGCCATTGCCAGCGTATCTATATCTCCACCTAATACATGCTAATGATGACTTTGATAAGATGTTCTACTGCAAAGAGGGCCAACTACTGCTTCAAAAGTTCCCTTGGCTGCTGTTAAGATCAAACCAGTATTTTGCACCTGCTTTGTTTCTCATTCCTCAGTTTGAGAAGGAACTAAGTCTCCTCTTCCCAGAGAGAACCACCGTCTTCCATCATTTGGGACGTTATCTTTTCCATCCATCAAACACAGTCTGGGGCTACATAACAAGGTATTATGAAGCTTATCTGGCAGATGCAAATGAAAGGTTAGGAATGCAGATCAGAACATTTGGGCAGGTTGATCTAGATAGCCACTCTAGTTATATCATCAATTGTGCACTGACTGAGAGATTGTTGCCCAACATTGATCTGAAAGATCCTGTTCTGCCAACTATCTCTGGCGTGAAGCCAAAAGCTGTTCTTGTGACCAGTTTAAGCAGTCGTTACTTTGAGAGACTAAGAGACATGTACTATGAGCATGCGACAACTACTGGAGAGGTAATCAGCGTCTATCAACCAAGCCATGAAGAGCAGCAGCACACGGAGAAGCTTAGTCACAACATGAAGGCTTTTGCAGAGATTTATCTCCTAAGCTTGAGTGATGCTTTGATTACTAGCAAGTTCTCTACCTTTGGGTATGTGGCACAAGGCCTTGGTGGTTTGAGGCCATGGATTCTCGTAAGACCCAATAACAAGAATGTTTGTCTCCATTCCATGACAATGGAGCCCTGCTTCCACTTTCCTCCATCTCATGATTGCAACACAAGAAGGAAAGTTGCAATAGGATCGGTAGCCTCATATCTGAGGCACTGCGAAGACTTTCCTAATGGCATCAAACTGTTTTATTAGGAAATGATGCAGCTGTGATACACAAAATTACTACTGCATGGTCTATAAGAAACATACAGTGAACACTTGACAATTTCATGCAACTTGATTCCCCTTGACCTACAAGTTCAATCCTGAGTTGAAGACTATACATCAAAGATTCTCTAGGATTACCATTGCTGCTGTTTCTCCAGTACAAGACTTCCTGTTTTCATGGAGGAGACATAATAGAGGATTATATTTGTTTCTGAATGTCCAGAAATCATTTTGAAGCTAAGAGTTGAGCAGAACTGCTGATGAATAATGACTTGCTTCTTCTCAACCTGTATGCCTTTGAGGGATGTGTTGCTACTGCTTGCAAACGAAGGCATTGTTTCATTGTTGCTAGTAATGGTTGTTTCTGGTGTTTGTTTCTATTACAGTGGTTGTATTATCTTAACTTCTCTTGTTGGTAGTAAATAATAGGCGATTGGTAGTTGGAACTTTCTTTTTTGGTTTATCCTAGATTCTACAGCTTTGTATATTATTGGTGGTGAAATTTTACTTTCCAGGAAAAATGTGTCATTAACTAATATAACTGTCATCCATATTACTAATAATGTTATCTTTGTTTGTGTGCAGCATTTAATATATAAGCTTGTCTATCTTCATCTACTAATGTAATAGCAACAAGAGCTTGTCTATCTTCATCTACTAATGTAATAGCAACAAGAAAATCATATGACATGGATAGTTTTTCCTAGTTAAAATACAAGTTTCTAGATCTTTATTTATAATTTCTTATAAGATGAGCGTTTTTAGATCTTTATTTATAATTTCTTATAAGATGAGCATAATTTTGTTTTGCAAGATGTTAACATAAGGATAATCGGTCAATCATCGTTTGTCACTAGAGAAAAAGGATCAGGCAACATGCAAGTCCAAGGGATCTAAGGGGTAGCTCAGGGCAATTACAAACCGCTCGCCTCTCCTATAGAATCTAGGTAAAAGGGTATTAAAATCGAGAATATAGATCCACAAAAGTTGACATCGAAACTAATTTAAGTGTCAAAAGTATCAATTCGGAAAGCCTTTCTCAATTTTGATCTTCGTGCATGTAACATCTCGAGAGCATGATTTTTTCATCTAAGGAGGTTGCACTTTTCACCTCGAAAAACTATACGTATATAGATTAGGGTCAAATCAAGCTAGGAGGAACATCGATATTTTTCCTCAACAAGATTTTGTTGTCAAATTATGATTGATTAAGCTTCCTGACTGCCAACTGCTTCCAACACTCGTTTCGTTAAAACAGCTATACATAAATGTATATATTCATAAATTTAATTAAGAAATTAGATGATGATGCTAATTTTTCTAATGTACAATTAGGGGAAGGAAAAATAAAGGTTGACGGGTGAAACGTTACAATCTTTGATTGGTGACCTCCTTGCTGATTAAAATAAATTTCTAGTTGTTTCTTCAAAAATCCCTATCTACTGAAGTAGTTCGTAAAATCTGGAGACATTCTCATGGCATGTTTACAGTCATTTTTTTTCATGTGTTTTTGTAGCTCTAGTGAAGTGACCATAAAATTTCAGTCTCAACAACGATAAAAACTTTAGTCAACGTTCATCTTGTCAGTCTGAATCGTATTGTACCATTCCATACTAAAGTATGATATGATGGGATGTACTCATGGTACAAAAAATATTAAAAAATAGCTCTAAAAATGTATAATTTTAAGTTAAAAAATATAAATTTAGTATCATTTTAAATAAAATAATCTAAATTATAAAAAAATAGTGGCACAATTTTTTTTAAGTTTTGAGAAGTGGCTTCATGGAAGTTTCCAAATAAAAACAAATGAATCAAGATCGAAATGATTTGAATTATATAAAAACAAATGATTTGAATTGTTAGATTTTTTATTAAATAATTAACACTTTAAGATCCAAATGAATCAAGTAATCGATCGTTGAATATATTTGGTTCTACTACTAAAAAGATCGATATGACTTTATGAACAGAGATCAGGGTTCTCGATTTTATATATATATATATATATATATATATATATATATATATATATATATATATATATATATATATTTGATATGTTTGTTGGACTAAAATTAATCTTACGACATAATATACTAATATACTATATCTTATTAGTACATCAATATGGTGATGATTATAGTTTGGTCATCGTAAAATACACATGTCCGAGGTGGCTCTCAAGGCAAGTATGATCAAGTGGTGTAGAGCATGAAGAATGTTGAAGCTTCTACTTTCGTCATTGATTTACTATTTCGTATCATAAAATTAATCACTGTACCTTGGAGAATAATGACCAACTATCATCATATTGTCGCTTAGAGAAGAATGATCAAGTATAACGTTGAGCTTCATGAGTTGAATCTTGAGTGATATACATAAAATATTATTCCTTAGTCTATGCACCACTTTTAGACGAGACTATCAACTCCTTAGAATCATTGTCATTATCAATCGAGGAACTACTATCCCATGTCTTAGGACGGATCAAGTTATTGAATATGATTAAGAAGTTATCTATAATTTTTTATTAGAGAGTTCTTTCTTTAACTCGGATGTTAATTAGGTTCATCTACATATGTGAGAATAAGAGAAATAAACGAGGAAGAAATTAAGATAGTATAAGAGTTTAAGAAAATAAAAGGGGTAAAAGGAGAAGAAAAAGATTTAAACCCCTTTCTAATGAATTTGATCATTGCAAAGGGATATATATGAGTCATCTATCAGTAACAATCAAAATTTGTATGTATATATCACCCTGAACGTTATAGAGCCTTTTAATATATATCACCAATCAAAATTTGTATGTATATGTCATCTGTTATCGAACGTTATAGAGCCTTTTAATATATATCACCTTTGATCCACATATCGATCCACTGGAACATATCACTTATACCGACCTTTATATCATGATACAATGAATCCTGTCCTTGATAACTTTCAATATTTTTTTATTGTAGAACTTTTAAGCATTACAAAAGATAATTTTATCAAAAAGAACATTGGCTTGAACCAATTATGTCTTTTACATTCCGATGAGTCAGTTGCTCATTTCTACATTGTAATCTAGCAAAAATTGTTTGGATATGAATGAAGAGACTCTTTCATTTAAAGGGCAGACCAAGCATCATAAATGCTGATGGAATTGCTGGAGAGGCAAGAGAATTTAATGAATGAACATTTGTGGAGCTCTCATGATGATCTCCTTTTATAGTGTTCAATTCTTAGTATTAGCCTTCTAATTTGTTTGAGAAAAGCAGAAAAACAATAACACATAAGAAGCATAATACAGTTCATACTACTTTCTGTCTACTAGTTATGAAAGTCAAAGGTGGAAAGAAGTCATATTCCTACATCAAAACTATTATTAAATCTCAAAGCTGCATATCGCATTAATTCCTCTCATTGAATAAGCCATCACAAGGCATAAATAAAATTTCAGTCTACCTGCACACCAATTCCATAAAGCCTATGCATAAGGCAACGGGCAAAATGGTTTGAACTTAAATGAAGGTATAGTAAAGATAATTAAACTTTTCCCACTTTGAATCTGAATTAAATGATCGGTAGACTTCCCTTGCCTCTTTGTCAAGCTGTGATGATAAGAAATTTATCAGAAAGACGAAAGACCAGAGACTCGCCGCAACTTCTCATAAGAAACCCAAAAAACAAATTGCCAAGGCCCTAGCCTTGCCCATGTTGGGAAGAAACCTTTCCACAATGCCCTCAAGCCTTCAAATTTCACTGTCTTGTACAAGCAATCAACAGAATTTCTGTATACATCTGCATCTCTGCCAGAAGTCTGATTCATCATTCTAGTTTTTACCACATCAGCTGGACAGCTTAGAGCAGTCGAACAAAGTCCAGATGCCACTGATGCCAATGTATGAGCATAAGTATTATCTTGACATATCCCTTGTCGAATAATAAAATGCTTTGCCTGATCGTAACATGTCAATTCACCCATATTGACCAAAAACGCTCTTTGAGCATTAGGAAACACCCCCCTCCAAAGGCCTGGAAAGCCTTCTTTCTGGATTATTTTCCTGAAAGCATCAAATAGTCCAGCATACCTGGGCTGGTTAGCAGTGCTTAAAAGATGGCCATCTGCTTGCATTCTTACCTTTATAAGATCAGCAGGGCTTGCCAAAATCTGCATTTTGAAGATGTCAAAGTCAATACATTCAACAATCACAATGGAACATGCAGAATCATGCTAATTTCTGATCTCAAATATATAACCGACTTATGCAAGTCTAAGCTTTGCTCTGATACCAAACGTCACGACTCAGGCCTAATAGGCTAATTGGCCTGTCAACTTCGTTTGGCCTAAACCATTGATCAAAATGCTTAAGCTGAAATTGATAGTAATATACTCATCAAACCTTTATAAGTCAATCTTAATCTTGTCCACTTCTGATGTGAGACTAATTGAGGTGTTACACTTCTGCTATTATGACTATATTTTCAAGACATCAGCACACAAGTATTATGCATTCAAAAGAAAGTCAAAACATTCCAATTTATACAGCTATGCTGACTTCAGTTTGCTACATGTAGGGGTGCAACAGAAGACACATTTGACAAGGTGAAAATTAGAAATTGGATGTTCAGGATCTAATAGAAAAAAGATCAGTGAGAAGGAAAAGAAGGTAATTTTACTTTTTTATCTAACTAAACAATACATAACTGATATTCAGTAAAAAGATGTTATCAAATAATGAAGATGATATGCAATTTAGTGTTTCATCAAAAATGAATATGATTTCTATTAAGGAGATGTAATTCAATAGAAGAACAAAGAATGATGAAGAATCTAAAATCCTCTTATGTTTTCTTCCTTAAATGCTTTATTCTACTTATTTTAGTTCTATCAGAGTAGTTAAAGAAATTGATCTTTCTTCTTCTTTGTTTATTTCAGGGTTTGAGAAATGTCTCAATTTTCTTTGCTAAACATAAAAATCTCATCTCAACTTTAGTGTAGTGTATGTCAAAATACTTCTTTTGGTATTCAGATCCAGTGTTCTTTAGCATATCGGAAATACCAATCACCTAGCACTGATTGTTATACTATATTTCATAAACACTATGTTTTCGTGAATGCAAGTTTAGGAAGATAGCATCTGTGGGCAGAGATGGTTGAACAGTTGCGGGCGACGATGGTGGTCAGAGTTCAGTGGGCCCAATGCCCTTGAAGTGAAACTACTATTTATAAATGATGGGATTTTGGTGATGGACAACAAGACTGTGATGCTGGGCTCTTGGTGCTAGGCAGGGAGTAGCTACAACACTAGTGGAGATGATGAGAAGCCAAAGAGGCAGTAATGGAGGTGTGCAAGGGGAGGAAGTGAAGGTGAAGAGGAAGAAAGAAGAATCAGCATATAAAACTGAAGGTTTCAGATAGTAGATAACAATAACTTAGTTCTCCAAATGATTGCTTTTTCAAAAGCTACAGCAAATTTGAAGTTTTAGAAAATTTAGGATCGGTTTGTTGAAATTTTTAGAGAAGAAACAGATCATGCTAAAACTTAGAGCTTTCTAATGGAATTTGCCCATGATATAATATAACCTATTCTTAATTTGTTCTAAAGATTAATACAATTTGTCAATAAAGAATTTCATAGTCATGTTCATGATGTAAGTAAGCTGCAATTTGTTGTTTCTTAGTCAAAATCTAAAGTTTTAGCTAACTCTATGTTTAACTTTATTGTTTGTCAGTTTAGTGTTGAAAATTCTTTTATAATCTAGTTTAAACGTTTAAAAAGTTATAATTAATACAAATTTTAGAATTCATATGTATCTGTGCTAATCCTTCTATGATCTAATTTCAAATAGCTTGTTTTATATCTTGAAACAGAAATTTATATACTTAATTAATTGTCCATGTCTAACTTGAATATTTTGAATCTAACACAGTTTAAAAATTTTTAAGTTATGAGCTATGTATCAAAAGTCTTGTAATTATTATTTTCAAAATATAATAATTATGAAGTTCAAAACAGTGCATGTATTATTTCACCATTTATTTACTTTTTCCTTTACACACTATGAACTCTGTGCTACATGTGTAAATGGTCCATTTGAGTACTTTACCTACATAATTTCGGATCAAGATTCTCTGACTCGTATTGATCTCTCAGTACAATGAAACCATTAAATAATTTGGCACCCAAAAGAATAGTTAAGGCATATATTATCAGAGAGATAGCTGCTATGAGCAGTATTCAAAAGTGAAATGTGAGAGGAACAATAACCCTACTTATCCTAATCTCTATTTCACAATGGCCTTGACTTACGAGCTCTTTCTTCCCTGTGATGGAAAGAAGAGCATCTTCGAAAGTGGAAGGAAAATCCAGTTAGGAGAGCTCAAGACAATGAGCTCACAACTCCAGAACTTCCCTCTTTTTTTTTTTTCTCCTCTTTCACTCTTTTCTCCTCTCCCGATTCTCTCCTCCTCTGTACTTCTCAACCCAATTGCAAGGATGAGGATCAGTTGAATCAACAGATTGGCTAACCCAAGTTGATTCAAAGTGATACCAGCTGATCCAGGGATGAAGATATTAATCTTCTATCACTTCATAATATCAGCATTGGTATGATCTTGATCTGAAGTGCGATCAAACGAGTTTTGGTGCATCAATTCAACTTATAAAGATTAATTAGTACCTACAGATTCTTCAAATCCTGTGGAATTAGCTAGTACGATAAACTGGTATATTCACCTATGAAAAATTAAAATGTTATAATTGGAAGTGGAACTCCTATATCCTGTGCTTTCTTTTGAGATTCAGTTATTTATGCTCATCAATTAAAAGCTGCTTAGAGTGAAGCTCATTCAAGAGAATAAAATAACCCATAAACAAATAAAAATAAAAGAAAAAATGGACTGTGTATATTATATATGATTAATATGGTATACATATATAATTACAAGAAATAAAGAGTGAATTGTGGATTTTTTTATGATTTACACTTTCCCTTGGATGAGGGTCTATTGAAGAAGTCTTGGTGAAGATTCCAAAGTCCAATATAAGGAATAATGAGGAAGAGCGTAGAAAGGAAATGGATAGGATAATAAGAGGATCCTTGGGAACTATAATACCCAAAAGGCTCGAGCTACAAGGAACCAAGTTCGCAGCAGTCTAAAGGTGGTTACAATTATGCTCAAGATAGAACAGCTAAGATTAAGAAACCCTTCACTACTACAAAAGGTCTCATGTCAATCCTTCATATCCCCAGGGATGGAATGATCTTATCACTGACCATATGGTAGAAAAAGAAACCTGTTTAGTTGGAATTGTATAGGTGCCAGTAGGAAATCAGAGAAGGGATATCTTGTATCTCGGGTTTGGCAGTGATTAAACTACAGAAAACTCAGGTTTCAATATCACAAACCAAAAGGATATTCATTCCAATTATTCAGATTTCAAAATTTTTGGACTATCCTAAGACACCCGAGAATGTGGGATTTGTGTGGCATGCAAATTCTACTAAGGGTGCTCTGCTCCAGTCTGTTTCTAAAAATCATAGCCTCATTAAGGTTATTCTTTCCCATTGGAATTGTAGAAGGTCAGAATATACTCCCTCTATCCTCTAGAATAATATTGCCTCTTTGGAAGCTAAGAATGGCATCAACAATTCATCTAATGGGGAGGAAATTGGACTTAGGAGTATGTACAATCATAGCATGACTCTTTCGAAAACAATTAAACCTCAAGTGATGAGTTAAAAATAAATATTGTTCGATCAATAAAGGGGACAGAAACTTGAGATTTACCACAATTTGGTCACTACAAGCCAAAAGGCATAGGAATTTTATTATAAATATTATGTGATAATTCATACAGAAACTAAAGAGATAATGAATGCCTTTACCCAATTCTACAAAAATTTGTGGTCTGAACCTATTGTCGCTCATTCTAGAAATCACTACTAACCAAATATTAGGGGTTTCGATAATGAGGATGCTAATTCTCTAAGTAATCCTGCTATCTTCTATCTTAGTGTTGTCTTCTATCTGGGAATAAAACTCCTGTGCCAAATAGATTTACAATTGAATTCCATAAAAAAAATACTGGAATATTATCTCTTCCTTTATAACATGCATTTAATTGTTTCTATGAGACTTCTAGGATTCCTAAGGATTGGGCTAAGACATTTATGATCTTTATTCCCATAATTAAAAATCATGTTGACGTTAAACACTAGAGGCTTGTTTCTATATGTAATGTGCACTACTTGAAGGCTTGTTGTGCATAACTATATTCTTGCAAAGGTTTTAATTGATTGGACAAGCTCACTTACACTACTTGATTTCACACAAACAATCAACCTTCACCCAGGAAGAGATAGTCATGAAAAAAATTTTATTGTCCAAAAGGTAGCCTACTCCTTATGCAATTCTAAAGGAAAATTTAACTATGGTATGGTTAAAGTTGATTTGGAAAAGGCTTGCTATCCTGACATATTATCACCAAAGTTCTCAAACTGAGGAATTTCCTAATAAATTCATTGGACAGATAACATCAATGGTAATTATTCAAATTGCTTCAAGGGTTGAAGGGGAATAAAGCAGGGTGATCCGCTCTCAAATCTTAATTGCATAACCAGAGTTGTGCTAATTGGTCGATAAGTCCATTTTGTTTCAGAAACAATCCCAAATTGACATATTGTGTATGCTAACGTCTCATGTCAAGCAATCATGCCACTGTAATTTTTTTTCAAAATATGCACAAGTTTTTACAAAGTTGTGAATGTCTTACTAATCAATGTATAAGTTTGAAAAATTCTAAAATTCTTTTTCCCAAATATATTAGTAGACATTATAAATATCATATATGTTCTTGGCATGTTATTAGGGAAGATTTGTCATCTCTAGATACCTTGGAGCCATGATTGCCCTTAATTTGATGCCTTTACATACTTTAAGCAGTCGTTTGGATGCCTGGATCTATCCTTCATAAGGTCGCACAAAATAATAAAATATTCTTATAGTAGAAAGACACCAATTCTCTTGGTATTCATCTATTTGCATAGGATACACTTGCATCCCAGTCCAATATATGCCTAGATGTGCATGACCTCCATTAATGTAGATATACTTTGCATGTTACTCATATATTTAACTATCTTAATCATGAAAATAGTCTTTTTTTAATTATTTTTTTATCAATTCATAATGTTTTACCTCCATTGAATATGATTCTCAAACTTGAATACGTCATCAACTCTAACTTGCAGTCATATCATTATCATAGCTTTAACATGATGCGCTTCCAACAGCACTGCAGTTCTAGTATATCTGTTAGGTTGTATCCAGAATTAAAAAGAATTATATTTAGTGAAAATTTGAACCCTCGAGGATAACTTACTGAGAACCAAAATTTGAAAGTCTTAGAAAATACTACAACAGCAAATTTGCACCTGAAGTGTGACAACCAAAAAGATGAATATAAAAAAGTTGGAGGTCTGCCTCTATGTAAATCCAACGTAAGTTTATAAGGAAAGTAACATTTCAGCTTGACATGTTCACCTTGGTTGTTTGGACTATCTGATCATCTTATGACCTAAACATGTAACTGATATGATTTCATAGTATTTTTACTCATCCTCTCCTCATAAATCCTACCTGTACCGTGCATTATGTGGCTGCATGAATAGACTCATTAAATATACCTTTCTTATCCGATGCATTAAAATTTAGTTATCTTGAGATATATCACTAGTTTAATTTTCCCAAAAACACACTTGCCTTCTGAAGAGAACTGTTTAAGATCAACTGAACTAAGACTTGTATGTACCGTACCAACCATTGCTTCTACAATTAACACACATAAAATGTATGCTACTAACTAGTATAACAGTAGCGTAGAGGTCCTTTTACCCAATCGACTACCTCATTTATACTGATCTTATATCAAAATGATCAAGACGGAAGTCGTACATGCTATGTAATCTCTCTCAGAAGTTGACTACGGGTGCAATAAGAGAGAAATTCACCTTTAGCAGCAGCAATGACAGATCAACATTCGATTTTTTTTTTCTGCAATTACCATTTGCAAGAAAATAAGAATCAAGAAAACTGTGTAGAAGGCACATCTACAAAATTTGCAACGCACAAGAATCAATCGTATTCAGCGAAAACGGGATCTCGGATGTCACCTGGGCGATGACGCCAGAGACGCCTCCGGCGAGGGCTTTCCCAAGGAGCGAACCGTCCGGCGCCGCGGCAACGCGGAGGTGCTCGTAGCTGACGATCCGTATGGGGGTGTAGAACAGGTGGCGGAGGACGGCAGGAGAGAGGCCGCTGTAGAAACCCAATACGCCGCCCTTCCTCCAGATCTCAGCTGCAACGCGGAGGGAGTTCCCACCGGCGGCGGCGAGCGGACGGGTGCGGGACGGGGGCCGAGAGGACTCGCCGCAGAGCTGAAGCCGTGTCTTTAGGATGTCTATGGGGAAGGTCGCAGTCTCCGCCACCGCCGCCGAGAGAGAGGCCAGGCCGATCTTGGAGGCTGTTCGGAGCTCCAACGCCGCTTCTCTTCGGCCCCCGCCCATTTTTCTTGGCGAGTCGTGAAAGGCCCGGCTAGAGAAGGGGAAGGACTGAATTAAAAATTAAAAGGGCGAACACGCAAATTCAAAAGCACGAATGCCGACTGTAATTTTATCTGACTGGATCAATTTAAGTTCTGATTGAAACCAGTAATTGATGGTTTGTATGGTGCGATTTCTGATGAAGAGAAGATTTATGGTATAATTAATTTTGCAAGTAAAGAGAAGTCACATCAGCATCTGAATTCAATCTTTGCTAAAATATTAGCTCACTTATAAACTCATGTATCGAGAATTTTCATACGCTGGCCGAGATATAATAGGTTTTGGAGAGGAGAGTAATATATCAATCAAAGGATTAATTACACATTATTTTTTTAATTAATTATCTTTAGCATCTTAATTTTTTATATTTTGAAAAATTATTTTAAGATCCTATATTTAAAAAAGTAAAACATCAATCTCGTTGACAAAAATAAAATAAAATAAAATATTTTATTTTTATAAATATAAAAAATCTTAATTTATTTGTTTAAATATAAAAAAAAATAAAATATTAAAAATAACTAATTACCTATAATTAACCCTATCATAAGATGGAGTGATACACCATTAAATACTAAGCTACACTTCAAACAGTAATATAGTGAGTGATATACCATAAAATCCAATAATTAAAGATTGAGGAATCAATATCTCATTTGATAAATTTTTAAATATATCAAACTAATTTAACTAATAAACGTATAATACCATATTCTAATTCAAGATTTAAATTTTTATTTAGTAAATTTATATATAAAATATTGATTTGATGATGATAAATCATACCAATTTACCACGATTCAAAATCTCATAATATCAGCTAAATTAGTTCATCAAAACAGGACTATTCATGTAAAAATCTTAATATCAAATCCCATCATCACCCGGTGGAAAAAAAATAAAATCTACTATTTGCATATTGATATCCACCATGAATGGAAAAAGTTCAGCTAAATAGTGCTTGGACCAAGTTAAAAGGAAAAACAAGATGAGGCCATGGTTAACCAAGAGTGATGCTGGCAAGTCATCTATCTATAGAACATCTTAAATGTTTGTAGCTCTTGCCAGTGGAAATTGCATGGCTTAACAAGCAAATCATATGAGTTGCTGTCGTATAACCAACCAACATGCTCGGCCAAAAGCAGGCTTTTTGCGGTAATTATCACATGGTCGGAAATGTCAGTAATGAGACTGGGAAGAGATAAAGCTCACTGACATAAGAGCATGCAAGAATAAAAGATCACTATGAGAAAAGCAAAACAAGATAGACGAAAAGCTAATTCTACAATATTATTTTGATTCTACAGCAAATGATGAAATACCCTGCCATATACACAACTGCTCTACAAGCTAAAATACAAGATATTCTGGTTGTCGAGGCCTCCCTTTACCATGGACCTGTTTGTGTCCTCCTCAAGCACTTCTTCTTTGGTCCATGCTGCTGATTGATCATCTGCAAGACCTGTTAGAACCAAATTTAACCTACTTTGAAGAAGGTGGAACTATGTCGTCATAGTAAATTCAAACTAGGATAAAAAGATAAGAACTTGCAACAGTAGCAACAAATGGCTTCTTTCTAGCTGATCTTACCAAGTCACTGATACATATCGAATTGTTAGTTATTATCGTATCATAGAATGTATGCGTTAATACCATTTTGTCACACTACAGAAGGGATTATTTATGGTTGATGATACTCTATTATTTAATGTGTCACCTAATTAACCTATACCCTGGTGAACTTGAAGTGAGTTAGGCGGAGGCAGGGTTTGGAACAGATTTTACTCAATTCTACTTCATTCAATGGCCTTGAAGAAAAACAATATAATAAAGTAGGAGAACGAAAAATAGAAGAAGGGGAAGAAAGGCAGAACGACAATTATGACTCTGAAATAGAGATGATACTAAGGACTGCAATTTCGAGTACCAACCATGACTGGTGTATTAGACACATGGTACACTGGAACATACCATGGCACTGGTGAAATCAGGAAAGCAATTTCTACAATATGAATCACAAAAAGGGAAAATTTCTAAAAAATACTTACAAAATAGGTATAATTTTACAAGAAAATTAGCAAAACAGAAAGTATTCTAAATCAATCAACAATCTTAAATATTAATGAAATTTCCTTGTACTATAATATCTTCAATGAAACTTTGAAATCTTCGATCAAGCTCAAAACTTATTTTATTTAGAATCTTCAATCAAGCTAGTTGTCTCCTATATTTTGCCTGGATTTCTTTTTTCTTTTCCTTGAACAAACATAGAAACTAATATTAGTAGTAGATGTTTCACATGATAACTTATGAAACAAACGTGTCTCAGGACACCACATCACTTGCAAGAGACATTCTAATCGAATCAAATTTATTTGAAAAAAATAAATCAAACGACTGCACATCATTAAAAATGTAGACATCAGGTGTATCAGGACACAATGAAAATGACAAAATCAAAATTAGTTGTTATTGGTGGCATTAAATAATAAATACGAAACAAAGAAGAGAGGGTAGAAGAGGAGACAACAAAAGATGAGATTCGATTAGAGCAACTAGAAAGGAAAAAAGAGAGGACACCTCTAATTGAAACTAAAGAGCGGCATAAGCTGGCTCAAGAAATGGCTAAATCAAGGCAATCAACCAAAAGGTGTGCAGATCCATGCTGGACTAATATGGAATAAACCAGACAATCAAAATTTTGTTCCTTAGCCTCAAAGCCCCTAGCACATTGACTAATTTAGGCTTAAGAGTTACAAAAACTCCAAAGATAACAAAATAAACAATTTATCTATGCACACTTGAGTCTCTGAAGCCACATGCAGCAGAGAAGGATCAACGTATTTTATGGGTGGTTGTCATTCCATCAACTAATTCATGTATGGGTTCTTTCTTCCCATGAAATTATCTTATTGTTTGAGATTCATTTTACTTCATTGTTTTCCTCAACATGCTAAACATCTTTATTTAAAATCAGAGAATAAAAATAAGTCACTGCAGTGAAGAGAAAAGCATATCTAGAAAAGATGATTGTTAATATGGTGACTATGCTGAGTTGCTTGAGTTGCACAAAGGCAATTAGCTTGACTTGGAAAAGTTTATCCTTAAGTCTAGCAACAAATTTTCATCAGTAAAATAATAAATAAAAGTACATGATGACTGACGGAAAAGAAAAATATACATCATAGCTAGAAACTACCAGCAGTAGAGTCAATCATTATGCATTCAGTAGGAAAAGAATATCATGAAATTCTATACCAACAGCAGACATGATTATATACATGGTGGGAAAATATCTAGATTAATGATAAATCTAAAGAGAAAAAGTTACCTGATTTTTCTGCATCTCCATCATTTCTGCCTACAAAAAGTTGAAGAGGCTAATCAGAGGTTCTATCTTTCTTACTTGCTAATAAAGTTGTAAACAACATAGTATGGCTCGTGAATATCAAATTTTGCATCTAAATGCAGACCCAACTAGAACAATACATGCTGTAATGTTGGAACAGGACATGCCATTGGTATGGGGAAGTATAGACACACGATCTAACCTCATGGTTATCAAAGATCATGATGAACTCATCAAGGTGAAGGTACATATTTTGGGAAATTTCTTTGCCATTTCTACTATTAAATAACAGAATTGCAATAGAGTTAATGTAATTATCCAATACTTTTTTTAATCTGGATTTTCTAAAGCACAAACATCAAATCAGGATTTACAATTAATCACAAACTACCACTCTCATTTTTATTCCGCTTTGTGACATCTCTATCTTGGATATTCGCATAGAAGCTGCATATTTAGGTCTTATGAAAATCCAAGTGCAAGGGGAACAAAGAGCAATGCTATTGGAAATTTGGAAACTGACATGAAAGTAGCGGTAACAAACAAGAAAATGGTTATTAATTTATTGTTAAAAAAGGATTCTGATGAATTACGAATAGAGAAATCATGACATCATAAATCAGACATGTCAATACAGTTGAGAAAACCACCTGTTTCTCCTGCAATTCTTGATTTTGTTCTTTAAGTTTTGCTACCTCAGCCTCCAGCTCCATAGTATAAGCCTAGGTCAAATCAGAAATGTTAATATGCAGAACATACAGGAGTCTTGAATAAAGTTAATAGCATCTACATAATATCCATTTAAAAAAGAGAAACCAGCAAAACTCATTTTTCTCTATTTAAACAAGAATATAACATAATAGAGAAGAAGCAAAGCCAATGTACTAGATTACAAGCATTATTGTGTCATGTGGCAAAAACTCTGCAGGCTCTATTGTTCTAATATAACCTAAGTTATGCTGACAAATTGTGACAACATAGTTGGGATTCTGGGCCAACCATTTACTTCACTCATAATTTCATTTCCAAAGTCAAATTTAGGCACATAAAACAATCTACTTCTTAGATCTTTACATTATATACATTTTAAAAATTCATCAATTTAATCTACTGATCTCTTCCATGAAAATATATAGAAGAAATTAGAAGAAAACACAAGTCTCAATTCAGTAAATCACCAACGGTTGAAGGATTTGATACCACCTTCATGCATAACAATATTAAGCAAGACTCTTAGAAGTGAATGGGTTACGACAAAAGGAAAAGATAAGGTTCTCTTTTGCTAAAGGAGAACCATATTCTTTAAATTATCCAAGATGTAAAACAATATGCTTAAGAGCATTATTCTGAATGAGAATAGATAATGCATTCTGTATATATATATATATATATATATATATATATATATACAAAAGCAATAATGGTTTTTATGGAGGAAATACTTGGTTCATGGGCTGATTCTCAATTAGTCATTAAGATTCATTACCAATCCAACTTGTTAGTAACAAAATCATAACCAATGCACCTATCCAGTCAATGTAACACTTTTTTTGTTACTGGATAAAGACAACAAACTTCAATTATGTCATGAAAGCCAGCCTATTAGCATGTTGATGGAATCAAACTTGTCCACAAGGATTAGGATGCTTTACACATTGTGCACACTATAGGGATCTGACTTGGATGACATCTTCTCCACCGGATAATGTTTTATAGAAGTTTTTGTTGTACAGATCATGAAAGTCATCCATCTTTTGGATGAATGTTATCATTGTTCACAAATAAAAATAAGAACTCACGAAGTGAACTGCATTCAGATAATCTGCCGATTTAATTAGCATTTCACGGTTAATTAAGAACCCTCGATTTTATTCAAACGAACAACAAATACTTAGTAGTAATATGAAAAAAGAAGAGCAGCAACTCAAGATCAGAAAGGCTGACAAGTAATAGAATACCAAAGAACAGAGTCTCACATCTCATGAAATGCACAAAAAGAAAGGATTGTCTAACCAAACATAGAACACTGATCCTACTAAGTATAGCATTCTTTGACAAGATGGGCATGAACCATAGAGAAACAAGAAAAAATAAAAAGTGCAACCATTCTAAGCAAAATAAGCAACATAAGCAAAAAAACATTACTAAAAAGATTACCTGCTTTCGGGCACGCGATCTAGCAGCAGACTCCCTGTTTTTTATCATCCTTCTCTGCCTCCTCTCCACAACTTTCTCGAGAGCTCCATTGCCTTTCCGTCCCCTCATCCCACCACTGAACACGTACGGAACGGGCGACACAGAAGACAGATCCCCGTTGCCTTTCCCAAGCCTATCCGAAGACAGATGGTCTGCAGGGGAGCCTGATGCCGCCAAAACTCCAGCTGCGCCCAGACCAAGGATCCCCGTTGTCAATCCGTTCCTCACATCAGCATGGCCAAAACCAACAAGCCCTCCGCCTGTCATCCCTTGTGGATTCGCCAAGTCCACGCCATTTCCCAAGGTCATGGGAGGCGCATACAGTCTGGCGGCAGTGACCGTCATCCCCAAATTGGCAGCTGAACCGTGAGGAATTGGAGCGTCCACAATGTTTCCGGTACTTCCAGCCGGCGCCTGACTGAATCCGAGATCAAGTCCAGCAGAACTGTTGACGGCCGGCAAATCGCCATAAAAGACGCTGGTGTCGTTACTTGTATTGTTGGTCGGCCTCGAAGGCGCCTGCGGCGGAGCCATGTCCTCCCTCACCACTCCGGCCCGCACCAAGAACTCCTCGAGGGTCATCTCCCTGAGGGTGGACTGCCGCGGGACATCCAAGCCGCGGACGGCCGGCACCTGGCTGCAGGAGGAGGAGTGGCCTACGAGGTCCCGCCAGACCTCGTCGACCGTCTTCTGGCTCAGGGTTCTGGGCAAGGTGAGCGAACCCTGCCGCTGGAGGCCGGAGCAGGGACCGCTACCATCGCCAAGGGCGGCGGTCATGGCGTAGCTCTCCTCGGCCGTCCATATGTTCCTAAGCAACTCGTCCATGTTCATCGACCCGAAGTCCTTCCCGATCCCTCCCAGCGTGCTCTGGAACTCGTCCATCGTAAGCGAGTAGACCGACCCCTGTCGCGCCAGCGGCGGCGGGACCGGTGGCTCCCCACCCGCCCCTCCTCCTCCGCCTCCGAGACTCTTGAAATCCATCCCCCGCCTCCTTCAATCTCCCTACCACCAACAAAATCATCAAGATCAGATCTCATAAACAAATCTTGAACAAGTTCAAGCAAAACCCAAGATGAAAATTCTTCCACAAATATAGACAAATAGCAGTAACAACACTTCACCCCACACTATTTTACAGAAACCAACATCTTAAAATATCTAAAATAACATCTTAAAATATCTCTAGCGAATCCCTGTTTGCCAAAATTGGCAAGAGAAACAGCACTTTCATAATTTTTCCCATTGTGTGCGCGCGCGCGCGCCTCTGAGAGAGAGAGATAGAGAGAGAGAGAGAGAGAAGAGAGAGGGAGACCTTTTTGTATTTGGTATCAAGTGGCGAGGGGTTCGCCGCTCGTCGCCTGCTACCCAGAAGCAGGTAATGTGGAGTCGAGGACGGCCAGGTGTCGGAACGCAGCGGTGCGCGCAGATATAGAGGGCGACGGGAGACTTCGCATTATAAAAAGGGGCCGGCTTCGCGCGACGTGGCGCGTTGCCCACGGGTGATGGCGACAAACACCCAATAGAAAGCCGCCGTCTTGTGAGATCTGAACCGTCAATTTGCTATCAGACAAGGTCCGTTGGAGGGTCGGATTTGCAATCGTAGTTTTTAATTGTGTATGATGATGCATGGGCTGATGAGAGCATAGCGAGCGGCCCATCGTTGGGCTGGGTTTTCGTGCAATGGAGGCGTGCCTTAGTCGTCGTCCTTTCTCAAGAGCACCATTGGATGCCGATCGAACGACGATGGGGACGCCTTGCAAGGCGTCACGAGGGTCCGTGCCTCAAAGTGTTCCTTCCATATGGAGGTTTCTTTAAAGGACAGGTTTTCTGATAGATTCTCAATGCTGGCTGCACTCTCCACTTGAGAATAGTGTCCATTTAGGTGTCTTGATCTATGATGTTCTATTTAATCCCTCATCAAACGCTGAAAGCGGAGGAGATTTTGGTTGATTTATGATGTTTGTTGGATTTAAAAACTATTAATTTAGACTATTTAGTCTCATCAAGTTAATAAGTTATTTATCCTTGTAAAAAAAAATATTTTCCGAATCATCAAATCTCTATCATTGGCTTCCACTTGGCCTTTGCTATCCGCATATCTAGGAAAGGTCCTCTCGAGATGCCAATTGTTCAACAGGCAATAGTAGCAGCACATGGTACCATTTTCCAAGCAGTTGATGTGGCACAAAGAAGTCATTTGTTTCCTCGTTTTCTTTGTTCTTTGTGGATTTGAATGTTGAATATCATTGTCTTCATGTTAATTGACCAATTGTTAGTAATGTTGCCAATTGATCCATTGGTTTATTGGTTTATCAAGATAGTTTGATTTCAATGCAAAATTGTTAGCCAGCATTTAGCTGAACTTTTTTGAAACCAAGGATTGTGATGATAGAAAACTTAGTCCCTACTCTTTTTTTTTTGTTTATTCTTGTGAAAAATGCATCTTAAGGATGGAAATCTCTATTTTATCTTTGCTTTGTTTAGTTTTATATTGTTTAACTACTTACCTTTTGTAAAAAATATATATTAAATTTGTACTTGCATCTAAATTTATATCGATTCTACGTTATACTTAAAGATATTTAATTCATTTGAAATTATTTGAAATTATTTATTTATTAAATAAATAAATTATATCATAGTCATTTTTATGTTATAAGGTTATATCTCTATGTCATGTTGGGTTCGAGATGTGTTATTGTGCCGAATTCAAAATCGATACCCTTATTAATATTAAATTATACAAAAGAAGCATCAATGTATTTAAAAAAAAAAAATATAGGTGTACATATTGATCATTTCAATCAAGTGAGGCGGAAAGAATAAATAATTGAAGGTCAAATAAGGGGAAAAAATTTGAAGTTCATTATCTTATTTCCTTATATTTTGAGGAAAATAAATAACTTCTCTTTCTATCTCCTTTTTTTATGAATTAAAGCAAAATTTTCATGTCTCTTACCTTGAAAGCCTATTGAGAGTTTTTATAGAGATTTATCACATGAGTAGGTAAGAGAAGGCATTTTTTATGACAATGTTCTCCAAAGTCCCATCCAAGTCTGGCTTTAGTCATGAAAATAATAATTTTCCCCGAGACAAAGACATTGGGTTCCGGAATTAGATATTTTATTGAATATATTAGTCAAATGTGGACATTAATTGAGTTGTAGTTGCAATCGTTCCCTTTATTGCGATAATTTTAATTATAAAACATAAGGTAGCATTGGAAGTGGCTGTTGTTATTATGTATGCAAAGCATTGCTTCAAGCATTTTTGACATTATCGAATCTCCAGCATTAAACATATATTAGTTTTTTCTTATTTAGCATCAGTATTCGATACATACATGCATGCACCTTGTGCTTGATCATTCTACTAGGGTTCCATGTTCTCCATCTCTGCAGCTTCTTCCAGTGCCTTGGGAACGCCAAGACTTGATATCCTGTGGGACTGGCGAGAGATGATGGTCGTCGTCGAGGGGCTTTCAGCGAATATGATCTCGTAGCCATCTCTGAAGCTATCCATTCCTTGGTCTAACAGCTGCCAGAACAGACCACCTGCGCAAGGGCCTCCAGCCTTGGCTGATGCATATATTGCATCGTAAATGGTGGCGTAGAAGGCGTCCCTTTTGCTCACGGTGTACCCTGCTTGCCTCGACGACTTGCCGAATTCTGTCACCATGAGCGGCTTCCCAAGAATTGAACCCGCGTCTTGAATGTGAGACTGGATCCAGCTCCGGAGGAAGGCCAGTTGACCGTCGTCGTTGGATCCTGGAACCCTGTAAATTAATGGTGCAAGGAATTAAGCTTAGAGAGCTGATGATTTGTGTGGAGATTGTAGCTGGGTTGAGCTCTGACAGAACGCAACAGGATCGACCGTACGTACTGCTTACCATTGATCAGGGTATGCATGAATGGTGGCGAAGTCGATCCCCGGAACCCGGTTGTTAGCGATGAAATCCGTACCGACTTCGTAGCCGGGGTTGTATTTCTTCCTCTCAGGCATCGATTCGCCGTAGAAACCCTCCATGCCAACCTCCACCATGTGGTTTCTATCTGTAGACTTCACGTGAGCAGCCATCTCCGTGATCCAGGACTGTCGATGAATTCCGATGCCGGCCGTAAGAATCACCAGAAACAGAATGAAAAGGAAGAATCTGAGAAGGATCAATGAACTGGCTGTGACAAACTTGGACAGTTCTTCCTGAGAGGTCGCTTTGGCATCGCGGCTCGTTCATGAGCTCCCATGCGAAAACGGTGGGATCATCCTTGTACGCTACTCCCGTGATAGTGTTAACCCTGGCGAGAACAGTCTGATATAGACAATAAAATCTGTGAAGTTCCACATATAGAAGCCAAGGTATACATGCAATGGAACAGTAGCGAGAAACTCGTCAGTGTACGCACGTTGACATGGTTCTTGTAGAATTGCTTCACAACTTCGTTCCTGAAGAAGTCATCTTCAGACCCTAAGTACTGACCCTTGTCTCTTGCCCATTGCACATACTGCTTCTTTCCTCCGAAGCCCTCCCAGTTGTTGACCAAGCTCAGTATCAGATGCACACCATACTTCTTGGCTTCAGAGATCACAAAGTCCAAGGCCTGAATCGATTCCATTCAGCCAAGAATAAACCGATATCGTTGTCAGAATTAAGAAGCATTCTTCATGATCGGATCTGCTAAATCATTACCTTAAACAATAATATAGTACAATAGTTAAACAAGCAAGGCATGTGTATATATATTTACCTTAAACATATTCTCATTGTATACACCAGGGGAGTACTGCAAGGGTCTATAGCCCCCATCACTGAAAGCCCAAGTTCTGATCACTCTTAACCCGAGAGTAGAGGCCTGCTCAAGAGCAGAAGACACCTTGTCCCTCTCGGCTGGATCCGCAGCCGTGTACATGAGCCAGTACGAATTGAATCCGTTCGAATAGAACGGCCGATCGTCAATAACGAAATGAGTTCCCCTGGTCTTAGCAAAGCTGGAAGGACTGTAAGCACTACCATGGAAGACTAGCAGAACAAAGAGAAGTACGCTGCACAAGGTTTTCTTCTTCTTCATCATCTTGCTCATGATGATCTCTGCTGTGGGAGTAGATCTGTAATGTACTGGTTTGGACCAAGTGCAAAGAAGAAGTTCTTGCACAGAGACTATATAAAGTTCAAAGACCTGTAACGATAGAAAGGTAAGCTTCCCTTTGAACTGATAATATATGGTGCAGTGGAACGATCCTGCAACTGTAGAGAGTAAAGGAGACCTTAGAAGCTATCCACCATTGTGGGGATGGAGTTTGAGGAACTATAGGGTTTCTTTAAAGCTGTAAGCCCATAAGTTAGTTGCGCAAGTTGGTTAAACTTTTGGATACACCCGCTTTCATCCGCTCCGATGCTACCGTGATTGGTTTAAATATGGGCTTTATAGATGAAATATAAATTATGGGCGTGATTAATATACTGAAATTGGCTGAATATAGTTCAGACATGATCAAACTGGGTTCAGATATACTGAAAATACGAATCCGGACAAAAGTTAACTAGATGTTGGCATGCGTTTGATTGGTATTTTATTTCGCTTAATTCTTAGATAATAATGATAAGAGGTTGAGTAATCATGCATCACCTGTGATGTTCAGTCAAGATTATATATATATATATGATTAGATTTTTCTTGTAGGCACCTCACTTTGATGTAAATATTCTTTCGTTCTTCGTTAGTCGTTCACTGACACTATCAATCAACTTGGTCTCTATTCTCATCGTGAGCGATGTCACCTTCTCCGTCTTTATCATAGTATTTACCCTACTCCTTGTTACTATTGTCAGCATTATTGTCGCCTCCTTCATGACCTCTAGTTCCCCCCCCCTTCCCATGTTGTTATCACCATGCTGCTTTTCATCAACCACCCTCTTTGTCTTCGCTAATACCACTCCTCTCATTCTCGTTAGCGCTAGGGAACCTCTCTTTAGGTTGTTAATCCTCTGGTCTCACTTATACGATCTTACCCTTCTGACCCCAATCACACTATCCACATTGCTCATGTTGCCCTTCCTCGCTCTCCCTTTTTATTTTAACTATCTTATTTTTATTTTATAAATAATATATTTATCAATCTCTCAATCTTATTGAATAATTAATCCAAGATACCTAAAATATTTATTTAAAAGAACTACTTACCCATTAGCATAATTATATCATCCTATCTATTCCTAATATTATTAAAATTATGATCAATATATGTATAGTCCTATTTAATCTAAAACTTTTTATTTCTAAGGTTTACCTTAATAACTTTAGTTTAGAATTAATTCTATTTAGACTTTTACCGGTTAAAATGATATAATTAGCAAATAACATAAAATTATAATATAAATGACTAGTAAGTTCAACCATTATAGGGACTTAGGACTTACTAGACAAGCTCACTTTGGTTTTAACACTAGTAATTACTTTATTATATATATTCTTAATAACATCAATATAGTTCATGCCTTTTTTTTTCTCTCTTAAAACCCAGTATAATGAATCTTTAGGATTTTGATCGTAGGCTTTCTCTAAAAAGATAAAAATCATATGTTAATATTTAATTTTCTCTTTGTACTTTTTTTTTTAATATTAATTATCTTAATAAATAAATAAATTATATTTATGATAGAAAATTAAACTGATTTTTAGAGATATATTTTTTTGAAGTCTTATCATATTTTCAATAACAGTTTTTTAAGTTTTTATAGTATGACTCATGATTTTAATTCTTTTATAATTATAATAATTTTATATGTCACTTGTATTATGATAAATTGATAATAATTTTTTTTCACTCATCATTTTTTTAATCTCATAATTATGTTAAATAAGATAGTTAACTAAGTTACTCCTTGATCTCTTAAACTTTTAGAACCTCAATAAGGATACGATTAAGTCACACACTTTTAATTATTTTTATTTTTTTAAAATATTTTTATTTTATTAATTCTAATTTTATTAATGAATATATGATTGTTAAATCTACACAATTATCTTTCATTAAAACTAAGTCATTTGTTGAATATTCATTAAATTATTTTATTAATAAAAATAATTATCCAGTTCAAAAAATAGCTACATGAAATATAATCGGATACTAATAGCTCAATGAATAACAATATTAACGAGTCGGAAATGTACTGAGCAAATTTTTTGAAGGAATAAAAGTGTTTGATACATCTCCTTAAGGATATCTTCTTAAGTCGTAACAAAGTGTGATCTCCGTCAGTGACCAAAGAACCAGCAACAAAATGACTTCTCAGTTGGGAACGCATCCTCTCATGTCTTGGTTGGGATGTTTCCCACATCATGTCAGGTAGACGAGTCATATGTCATATATATCATCAAGCATACGGAGAACTGTAACAATGGAAAGCCGTCTTCTTACTCGTATGGTAAAGTATCTGATGCCAAGCCATCGCGTAAAATTGTTGTTGTGTTGCTATCATGTAATTTCCTACCGTGCATTCCCAAGTAATATCCCTGCCACCTGTCTTTTTCCTTTGATTGTTGGATTGCGTGACCCAGTTGGTCGTGGGCCCATGTCTCTCTTGCTATAGATTTCAAATCGGATGTCTTGATCAACTCCATCTGTTGGTCGATTCATTAGGTGATCAAATACTAAATGGAAGATGGTGTTGCGGTTCTTAGCAGGGGCAAGAACCAAGTCATGGAACTGCCGCCTGGATTTAGGTTCCAGCCCACTGACGAGGAGCTCATCACCCATTACCTGGCCAAAAAGGTTACGGATGCCAGTTTCCATGCCGTAGCTATCGGGGAGGTCGACTTGAACAAGTACGAGCCCTGGGATTTGCCTTGTAAGTCTTGCTGAATCTGCCGACTCCTCTTGTTTCGGTAAGTCATGCATCCCTGTCTTGTTACATTGTTGTTTCTTGATTCACTCACTCGTAGTGAGAGCGAAGACGGGGGAGAAGGAGTGGTACTTCTTCTGCGTGAGGGACAGGAAGTACCCGACTGGACTGAGGACGAACAGGGCAACCAAGGCAGGCTACTGGAAGGCCACGGGCAAAGATAACGCCATCTACAGAGAGAAAATCCTCGTTGGAATGAAGAAGACTCTGGTGTTCTACACGGGTAGGGCTCCCAAGGGAGAGAAGAGCAACTGGGTGATGCATGAGTACCGACTGGAGGGCAAGTGCTACGTCCACAACCTTCCGCCCATGATGATAGCAATGGTACGTACTCGCCGGTCTCCTCTCTTCCTCGGCTCTTTTTACCACTCGGAGTCGGAGGACATCTTGTTTAGACTGTTCGATAAGATGCTACATGCGCTCCTCAATGCTTTTCCATCTCTGGCGTGTGTAGAACGAGTGGGTGGTCTGCAGAATATTCCATAAGATTTCAAGCATCAAGAAGCCGGTCAAAGCGGACGTTTCTCTCGTACCTCCGACGAAGGAAAATGATGATATCAACAAGAACGAAGCCTTTCCCACATTCGATTCCCCCAACGTGACCTGCTTCTCCAACACAACGGGGATTAACGACGAGCTGTTAGATGAGTGCTTCCGATTCCCTTCTGCCGCGGCTCGCCAAGGTTCACCGACCCCTCGGTTCCTCTCCATGATGTGCCTGTCGAGCTCCTTGTGCTCGTCGGGCATGCAGACCCCGCCCGATGTTAGCTCCGTGAAGAAGCAGATGAGCGGCACGGAGCTGCTTAGCGCGTCGTGGGACTCAGGGTTCACCTCTGTGATCTCTTCGATCGTGTCCAGCGACGAAAGCGGCAAGCGGCCGTTTGCCGCCCAGGAGATCCCATCGGCCTCGGCCGGTCACATACTGCTCGCCGATCGCTGTCTCTGGAACTATTGACGACACGGGAGGGATAAGAGATTCTCGCCAATTCCTGCCTGTGGAACTTGGTTGATCGTCTTCCACGAGAGAGACAAAATGAGTGCGAAAATTACGGTCATGTTGTTTCCATAGGAGCTTCTCATTAGCGTTACACTATGAGTGCAAGAGATTGTTTTGTATGAATATTGCCTTGTGTGTGTGTGTATATATATATATAGAGAGAGAGAGAGAGAGAGAGAGAGAGTGTGTATGTGTGTGTGTGTGTTCGAAGTCATCCTTTTATGAAACGAAACGTATTGCTTCATTCGTCAGTGCAACGAGAATTTTTGAGTTCAGAGATCCATTTCTGAGGTTTGTCTTCTTTTGGAATTGCTTTTTTCTTTGGCCTCATTAGATAAACACCAGTTTTTTCCAGTTGTATCTTTGACGGATGATGTGATTAATTTTTGGATGGTTAGTGCATGATACATCAACATGTAAGTCACGAGAGTCGCATACGCTCTTGTCCTAATTTAGCTGACAGAGACGACGGACCCTCAATTATTATATGTGGACTTTTGTCGAATCAGTGTGAGATCAATAATACAAAGACCCACATCAAATAATGTCTCAGATGGTTACATCCATAAATCTATTCCTTTTGCCGATCACATGTTATTGGCACCGTCGTCTCGAAAGTTACTGCCTAATAATTGCCTCTTGGGTGATCCAAACCTTATATTCTCTTCCCATGGATACTAAGCTCTTAAGTAATTGTGAGTCCAGTTAATGAATTCTGTCACAGTATGCGTTTACATCGAAGAACAGTGGGTGCGGAAGATACTATTTCTGATAGCGTTGCTGCCAAACGAATGCCGAACGATAAATCCTACACAAGGCCAAACGTGTGGTGTCATAATATATGCAGCAGTGTCATCACGGGATTGGATCAGGGTGGAATCTGGCCAGTGGACAACGCTGCGTTTGAATAATCCGACCCTCCTATGCCTCCAATGCCAAATACAGTACATTGGTCCTTTATTTTCGGTGATTGATTTTAAAGAAAACTATATTCAAAACGGGTTAATTACGGACCCTTATATTTTAAAAAGTTATATTGATATTCCTATAATTACAAAAAGTAAAACATCTAAGTTTATTTATCATAACAATATTAGTTTTATCAAAAAATATATAAATAAAAGGTAAAAAGATAATTTTGATGCTCGATGGTGGACAACGACGCTGGTAGCGTCAATCGTTTTGATCCATCTCCAATTGTATTAGTGTTTGATGTTAATGTAGATATCGAGCGGCCACTACATCGGACTTCGTGCATGAAAATAATTGAGGATATGGCCATCCGCCTCTACCTCTACTAGAGCAACCCACTGGTCATGCATGCCAACCACAAGTCCTCACATCCTTGATCATCCATAGCACACCCCATATCGACGGTCACTTCTCTACCTTGACCACTACGCATGCCATTGCGATGTTTAGTAGCACCATTAACTTCTTCTCGGATGCCTCATTCTTGGATGACTCGGGGTCTTTGCCGGAGTCATTTCGCTCCTCCCGCGCAGAGCGGACCCACTAGGAGATGTTGACATCGTAATCCTCCACCAGGTCTTGGAACGAGATCTTCTCACTGAGAAGCTCTTGGAGGAGGATGCCGAAGTTATAGACGCCAGAAAGGAGGGTGAAGGAGGGTTTGGGAAGGCGAGACTCGGGCATGCGGTAGAAGAGGGAGGAGGATGCAGGGGAGGAGGAGGGGGTGGCGAGGTTGTGAGGTGAGGCTAGGGGACAGAGGAGAGGGATGGGATGAGAACATAGTCGGTAAGGTGGGACATGACGTATAGCCAAGCAGGATGTTGGAGGGCTTGAGGTTGGCATGCATGACTCATGGGTTGCTCTTATGGAGGTAGAGGAGGCCGATGGCCACATCCTCTACTATCTTTAGGCATGACGTCCAGTGTAACAATTACTCGACATCTGTATTGACACCGACAAAGATGCAAATAGGAAGGGGTTGAAGCTAGGATTTGCCTCGCCGTCCGCCAGTGGCACCACCATCTGCCATCGATGTCTTCTGTGACCGAGCATTAAAATAGGAAGGGGTTGCAGTATAACCTTTGCACTGAGCTAGTCATGTCTCGAAAGCACAAGCTCATATTAGGAACCCATGTGGCACTCTCAAATGTGAGTTGAGTGAGTCGAATCCGGTTGGCGTGATCTTGAGGTATTGCTTGTTTATCCGCGATAGGTTCTGCGCTAGACATAAATGGTTTTGATCATTTTGGGGTTCTGGGGTAGACCCGAGGTGTGCCTTGGCCTCATCGAGGCAGGTCTTCTACCCATCATAATGGGCTTAGGGCTCCATAATATCGGGCCTGGTCATCTGCCGTAGCGAGTCTTCTACCTGTTGTAATGGGCTTAGGGCTCTGCCATAGCAGGCGTCATTGTTTGCTATAGTAGGTCTTCTTCCCGTCGTAATGGGCTTGGGGCTTCACCATAGCAAGACTTGTCATTCGCTGCAACGGGTCTTATTCCCATTGTAATGAGCTTGGGGCTCTGCCGTAGTGAGCTGGGGGCTCCATCGTAGCGAGCTTCCTTCGAGCGGATGCAAGCATCCTTGATTCTTTATCTGCTATTGCATCACGTTGTGGTGATGCCGACGAAGTGGCACACACTATATTGTGGCAGGCATTGTTGAGTGGAACTTCAACTAGTTGCTTTGTCGGCTCAGGGTGTGGAAGGACTTTGTTGGGGCCTCGGGGATCCGTGATTGGTACTTCAACTATCATTAGATAGCTCCGCTTGGACTCTCGGGGGTTGTTCCTTACTTCGCCAATGCCAACCCCGGTTGTGAACTTCATCATCATATAGTATGTTGATACCACCGCCTTCAGTCATTTCAGAGTAGGCCGAACAATGATTACATTGTAGATCGAAGGGATGTCTACTACCATACACTTGGTCACTAGGGCCTTGGCGTGCGGCTCTTCACCGAAGGTAACATGGAGGTTTATCGTCTCGAGGGGAAAGATGAAATCCCTAAGAAACCAAGTTAGTGATGACATCATTGGGGAGAGATTGCTCGTCATCAACCTAAGCTTCTGGAAGGCGTCGAAGTACAACATGTTGGTGGAGCTACCCATGTTAACCATGACCCTTTTCACCCGGCGTTGGCCATCCTGACCAAGATCACCAAGGCGTCATCATGGGCGAGGTCGAGGTGCTTGATCTCACCTTCTTTAAAAAGAATTTCTGGCCCTTCCTCCCACCTCAGGCATTTATCTGTGGCGATTCGGGCATAGGCCTTGCATCCCGAGGAGCTACCATTCCTCCCACCCTTCGCCCCCATCCCCTCGCTTGGTGGTGGGGGGTCGGATGGTTTCCTCTTGGATGCTTTGGATGAATGGAGAGCAGCTCGAAGTGAGGTCTTTGGCCTCCCAATTCGAATGCTAGAACTCACATTGCCCCTCATCCAAGCGTTGTTCGACTCGACAAAGTTGATCCATAAGTGAGTCTTCCATCAAGTCGGCAGATTGGGCGTCCGACTCGAGTAGGGCAGATCCATGGTGAGGGGGTGCGTCATATTCTATTGTCGATGACAATGGTGCTTCGGGCGACATCTCAACCTACCGAGGGCAACATGGGTGGATCTATTGTGGATCTGTCGGAGAGGCCCCAAGAGGCATGAGAGCAAGTGAGGGTTGAACCGTCGGCCTCAGTATAGGTGGCGGGAAGGAGGATAGTTGTCCTCCTTGCCTAATGTTACTATGTGTAGGCAATGGCACTTCCTCGCTAGAGCGCTTGTTGAGGGGGTTCGTGGGTGGACGCTCTTGCGATATTCGGTTCTTCCTCTAATATCAAAATGTTGTAACCTTTGCACCATTGACTAGGGAGTTAGCACAGCCAGGTCACGTCCCGAAGGCGCAAGCTCATCTTAGGAACCCACATGGCACTCCCAAATGTGAGTTGGGCGAGCTGAATCTGGCTAGCGCGATCTTGAGGTGCTGTTTATTTGCTTACGGTGGGTTCTATGCTGAAAAAGGTGGTTTTGATCGTCTCGAGATTTTGGAGCTGACCTATGGTGTGCCTTGGCCTCCCTGAGATTCCTACATAAGATGTCTGTCAGGGAAGTTCTCGACTCAACCGCTCTGATGGTAAAGTCACCGATAGAATGGAATAATAGGAATTTTTCCTCTTAGGTTTTGGGAGCCAGCTTTTATACCTAAGCGGTGGCGAAAAGCGGATTACTCTTCTCCCTAATCTATGTTTCTACGATCAGTTCGTACACTCCATTGTGATGCATCGTTTGTAAAGGACGACCGCGTGAGTGTCGTCTATGCCGGGCAACTGAGAAAATGGGGAAGACGAGCCTTGCTACCAGGGATTAATGCTCCCCATGAGAATGCAACCGAAAAATGGAAAGATGGCTCCGTCGTCTATCCCCGCGGAGTGTGCACCCTTTCCGAAATTGCGATTGGCAGGGGGTGAAAGATACTTTCCCTGCCATAGGGACGGGGAGGAACGTGGGCTCCTCTGTCCTCATCATTACGTAGATGGCAGTGGATAGCTGGGTGATCCCTTATTCCCTGATATCATATTTCTGCTCAGATTCTTGTGATTTTATATTTCTGACCCTTTTAAGAATCTACTGACACCATGAAAGCAAGTATATTTGTTTTCTTTTGTCTGATTGACACTGGTAAAATTTAGTTTGCTTCAGTAATCAATTCAATATCTTTGTGATACTTAAGCAAGCAAAAGAGATCGATGTTTGATAGCTTTTACAGCAATGAGTTATAAATGATGTGGAAAAGAAGGGGAGAAGAACCTCACATAATTTTTATAATATACATGTAAAGAGTCGAGTTTTCTAAATTAATTACGGACATCCTGTCATTACTTTATAAAATTATTTGATTCCTTTTCGATCATCAATTAGATTTCTAATGAACATTAATCAATAACTCATTAAACATTAATCAAGGAAAGAGAGATTAAATTATGTTATTTTTAGCTTGAAAGAAAACATAATTTAGGGTGTTAAACTGGACAGCTTCTAAATATTTATATAATATTTCTAAAACTAATCCAACTCAACCCTATTGCTGGTCATGGTCAGCTAAACTTCTATTTACAAACTTCAGTTGAGAGTTTTCATCAAATTCTGCATAGCTTTTTTAATGCAGGCATTTAAGATATAATTTATTGGGTAACTAAAGGTCTGGCAAACATAGACTTGTGTAAAATTTGGTATAATCAAGCATCACAATAATTATCTTGCAGCAAACACTAGAATCTACTTAGATTTTGCAAAATCGTACAATAAAGATTTAGCAAAGGATCACTGATACATACTGATGCTCTCCACTGGATCATATTAAGGGTGTCTTTTTCTGAGACATCTGTAGCGCATCACCCATTCTAAAGAATGCCAGTCTTGTAGGGATGGGCAAATGAACCACTGTAGCTTAGACTGAAGTTTCCGGTAAGGAACTCAAAGCACTGATGACATGCTCATACACTTTGATTCCTTTGAGAAACACAGAGTCCATCAAAAACTGTACACAAGTCAGAATATCGTCAGATCAGCCAATGTAGAAGAAAAGAAGAATGGAAACAAATGAAAGATGAGTATGTAGACCTCGTTGTGATCATGGAGTAAGATTGGAGTGTTTGCCATCGGTGAAAAGCCCAGGGCTGGAATTCCCATCTGTCTCATGAATCGAGCATCAGTAGTGGAAGATAAAATTTCTGGTTTTGCAAGTTTCCCTCCAGATGCCAGAACAGCTTGTTTGAATACGGACCACCAAGGGTTAGACTCATCAGTGGGTGTTGCTAGGGGACGTCCTTTGTTGTCCCGTATCGGTCCTTTTTGTATCAGCTGTGAAATTTTTGAAAGGAAACAAGTGTTACTATGAACAGTTGTGGAGACTCATTCAGAAGATCATTTCCAAATCATTATAAAACATGAATATGAATGAACTTTTTATATTCCATGCACCAGAATCACTAAGAAAAATCAGTTGTTAACCATCTAGATATGGTTGGCTACTAATTATGTCTATTTAGTTGCAAATTCAGGAACATGTATGATATGTCATTCTGAGCAGACAAAGAAAGATGATGAAGCCTCGACATCACCATGACCGAAGGGCAGAAACTTCTGTTTTGAAGAAAAGATACATGAAGGCCATTACGTTTACATCCTAAGTTGAGTAACAAGCTTTCAGCTAATATAGAATGGCATTTACATGAGGATCATAATCTTTTCACCTTGTATACAGTATTCGTGACTAACATGCATGATCTTGGAGTCACTGAGAACTAACATGACAAATGTTGTTTACATCTGTTTCCATCAACAATCATAACCAAATAACAACCCATTAACTAAACGAACAAAACAAGTATTTCAAGGGAAAACCATAACCCTTTTTTAAATTAAGAATAAAAAATGGAGACAACTACAAATACATATTGTTATTCCAATTATGAGGGATCATGTTGCACAAGATCATCGTCTATTTATTCCAAACTTTGCTACATGACAAGTGAAATATTGAAGTAATGATTCCAATAAAGTTAGAACATGAAAGTCACATCTTAAGTCCTCTATGGTGATTATCCAACCAAATATGTAGCATGAATAAAAAGGGCATGGATATATGAGACCAACTTATTTTTTGAGATGACATAAGGTTGACCCAGATGTCCATGAAAAGAAAAGGTCGACTGAAATGGATTTCACCTGACCAATGTTGTTGCCAACCTTAATGGCAAGGTAAATAGTAGATAAATACCAATTTATTTCTTAGTTAATGAACTAGATCAAATTAAGATTAAGCGCACCCAAAAGGATATTTATTAAAGAATGAAGAATTATTCCTCAAATCAGTATAGGCTACTGAACATCTCTTGGGATCCTCTTCAACAAAACCACAGCCAGTCACTTAATTTAAAAGGAGAACATCTACAATAAAAAAGAAATGTAATATAAGGGATAATATCCTCTTCAACAATGAAATCAAACCTATCAACATGACAATATTAGATATGCTCTACCAGAAAAAAAGATAGTGAAAGAAATTAGCCTCCAGGTCTGTTTTCACAGTATAATTTAGCACCAGTGAAAAAAGTTTCTTGAAAAGAGTAACAGTTTGAGACAGCAAATGGAACTGGTACCAGAACCTACTCACTCTCCAGTGCCCTGTGGTATTATGGATGGATTATTGAGTGGTCATTGTGGCCTTCCTTGACATGTTCATATATTACATTATTTACAAAAGATGTGGATCCACAACCAACATGTCAAATGTCACATCATGCAAGCATTCCTTGGATGTAACTTGGCAAGCACTGACCAACTCATGTCCATTCTTTAATTGAGATGTCATTTCCTTAGTTACCACCTCCCAATTTGCTCCTGACAGCAATTTTCTAGCATCTGTCAACATCTAGGTTTCATGGAAGAAGAAAGAAAGAGTATGCATCTCCTTCCTTTCATAAATCTTCTCAATTTCTATTATCTTCCTTTTCCATACTTCTTTTCTCAATATTTACCTGTCAATTATTCTAGTGAACCATGTTTTGGAGACCATAGCGAGCAATTCCTTAAATTTAAAATACTTTCTAGGTGATAGAGGAATAACTATTTTTTCCTTCCAACATTTACTTTGACATTTCATACCAATATCGAAGTTGTTCCGCACAAAACCTTCAAGATTTACTACAATAATCTTCTTGCTCTAAGCATCTAACCAGAAAAAAATAGAAACATTCATGGATACTTTATGCAACCCCTCTAAAGGATGATGGGACTAACAACCCCTCTAAAGGATGACGATGACACTAAGGAAGAAAAAAGTGTAAGTCAAAGCCAGTAGCAATACTAGACAACATTTGGTAGAGGCACAAAGTTTATATCGCAAATACTATTAGTGAAAATAGTAATATAAATATCATACTTCTTTATAGAATGAAGGCCAAAAACATTTGGAACAACTTGTTCTAAAGATAATATCAATGAAGTGCAAACCATTGATACCATGGAGAATTGGTTAAAGCCGCACCAAGACTCTAGTTGAAGGAATCTAACTATGTAAAGGAGCTCAATAAGAGAGCAGATTCAAATGAAAAAAAATCCATTCCTATATATCAAAGACATCCTAACCTGATATGTCATATTCTTTATATTTGGTGCCCATTCCTCATCGATCCTTCTTTTTAGTACACTTAGATCTGTTGTTGGTGGAAGACGAACATCAAACCCGACCTCAGCTTCTGAGGGTTGCATATTCATTACAAAACCCTGGAGCAATCATGTTGAAATGTATGAGTCCAAAGGGTGTCATCATGTGCTCATACAGACACGAATAACAAATGTAACAATTTTGACAAACAAAAATCAAAATTTTACAGATGCACTTCGAATATGATATCAATAGCAAGCAAACAAGAAATGACAATAATATGTACACACACTTGATCATCACTCTATACAAACGGAAGCTTTGGTTGGAAAATATCCTACTTAACTACCAGGGATATGTAAAAAAGCAATGTCATAAGATAGACATCCATGAAAAATTACTAAAAGTAACAATCAGAAAGATGTCATATTGTGAGAAACATTCAACAAAAGAATGATCTATATATTAGGCTACAATTAGGATTTAGGATATATTCCCTCGTCGATAAATGAAAGTTCTATTTTGATTCTATAGCACGTTAAGATCTTATTAACTTAGGTAAAATTGCAACAAAATTAATTGAATGGTTACTTGTTAGATAACTGAACATAAACACAATGGGCTTATAAATAAATTCATTTCCTTACAGTTCCTTGTCGATTGAATTTTTAATACCACTACTAGCAACAGTGCCATAATACTATCTTACTGGTATGTATCTGTGAAAAGTACTCCTGCAAGACAGAACCCTTGGACCTATATAAGAGGTGAGGGCATGTCCGGAGCTTCTTCAAAAGAAATTTCAAATGCCTGTTCTCTCACAGAGATTGTAACAGTCCTACCAAAATTATCCCACTATTGTCCTACAACCAAAAAGAGCTCGATGAGGCCCGAGGCAAGTATGGCCACTTTGTAGGCACCTCAATGGTAAAGCTGGCAAAGAAAAAAGATGACTTAAGAAAGGCTGAGTGCAAATTCTCTATGGAACATCAAAGGCTCCTAAAGGTGATGGTCATTGATAACAACTCTGGTCACCAACTTGATGGGGTTCAAGCAGCGTTGATCTTAAGTCCAAATGCATCAGGCAGCTAACAAGATCATGTAAAGTAGAACAATAAAGAAGACAAGGAAGACTAAAAAACATAGAAGAAGAGCGGCAAGAAGGGTCATCAAGCTTCAACCACTCCCTCTAGCATTCCCACCTTAGAGCAGACCCAAAAGGATCATGTAAACTCACTCGGCATAACCATAGCTTAACTTGTGAGA